>NC_050099.1:16118311-16421342 GCF_902167145.1 Zea mays
CATCATATGCCTAGAAGAAATATTGTTCATGTTCCTAGGAAAGTAATGAATGAACCTTCTACAATTTATTATGCTTGCAATACTTCCTTTGCTATTTGTAGAAAGGATAAGAAGGTAATTGCTAGGAAATTAGGGGCCAAATGTAAGGGAGATAAGACTTGCATTTGGGTCCCTAAGACTATTGTAACTAACCTTGTAGGACCCAACATGAGTTGGGTACCTAAGACCCAAGCCTAAATTTGCCTTGCAGGTTTATGCATCCGGGGGCTCAAGATGGATTATCGACAGCGGATGCACAAACCACATGACGGGGGAAAAGAGGATGTTCTCTTCCTACGTCAAGAACAAGGATCCCCAAGATTCAATCATATTCGGTGATGGGAACCAAGGCAAGGTGAAAGGGTTAGGAAAAATTGCTATTTCATCCGAGCACTCTATTTCTAATGTGTTCTTAGTTGAGTCGCTTGGATATAACTTGTTGTCTGTGAGTCAACTTTGTAATATGGGATATAATTGTTTATTCACAAATGTAGATGTGTCTGTCTTTAGAAGAAGTGATGGTTCATTAGCTTTTAAGGGTGTACTAGACGACAAACTTTATTTAGTTGATTTTGCAAAAGAGGAGGTCGGTCTAGATGCATGCTTAATTGCTAAGACTAGCATGGGCTGGCTGTGGCATCGCCGTTTAGCACATGTGGGGATGAAGAACCTTCACAAGCTTCTAAAGGGAGAACACGTGATAGGTCTAACTAATGTAACTTTCGAAAAAGATAGACTTTGTGCAGCTTGTCAAGCAGGTAAACAGGTGGGAAGCTCTCATCATGCCAAAAATGTGATGACAACATCAAGACCCCTGGAGTTACTTCATATGGACCTCTTCGGACCCATCGCCTATCTAAGCATAGGAGGAAGTAAGTATGGTCTTGTTATAGTTGATGATTTTTCCCGCTTCACTTGGGTATTCTTTTTGCAGGATAAATCTGAAACCCAAGGGACCCTCAAGCGCTTCCTAAGGAGAGCTCAAAATGAGTTTGAGCTCAAGGTGAAGAAGATAAGGAGCGACAACGGGTCCGAGTTCAAAAACCTTCAAGTGGAGGAGTATCTTGAGGAGGAAGGAATCAAGCACGAGTTCTCCGCTCCCTACACACCACAGCAAAATGGTGTGGTAGAGAGGAAGAACAGGACGCTACTTGACATGGCGAGGACGATGCTTGGTGAATTCAAGACGCCCGAACGGTTTTGGACGGAAGCCGTGAGCATGGCTTGCCACGCCATAAACCGGGTCTATCTTCATCGCCTCCTCAAGAAGACTTCATATGAGCTTCTAACCGGTAACAAACCCAATGTGTCTTACTTTCGTGTATTTGGGAGCAAATGTTACATTCTAGTGAAGAAAGGTAGGAATTCTAAGTTTGCTCCCAAAGTTGTAGAAGGGTTTTTGTTAGGTTATGACTCAAATACAAAGGCATATAGGGTCTTCAACAAATCATCGGGTTTGGTTGCAGTCTCTAGCGACATTGTATTTGATGAGACTAATGGCTCTCCAAGAGAGCAAGTTGTTGATCTTGATGATGTAGATGAAGAAGATGTTCCAATGGCCGCAATGCGCACCATGGCAATTGGAGATGTGAGGTCAATGGAACAAAAGGAGCAAGATCAACCTTCTTCCTCAACAATGGTGCATCCCCCAACTCAAGACGATGAACAGGTTCATCAAGAGGAGGCATGTGATCAAGGAGGAGCACTCGATGATCATGTAATGGAGGAAGAAGCACAACAGGCACCTCCAACTCAAGTTCGAGCGACAATTCAAAGGAATCATCCTGTCGACCAAATTTTGGGCGACATTAGCAAGGGAGTAACTACTCGTTCTAGATTAGTTAATTTTTGTGAGCATTACTCCTTTGTCTCTTCTATTGAGCCTTTCAGGGTAGAAGAGGCCTTGCTAGATCCGGACTGGGTGTTGGCCATGCAAGAGGAGCTCAACAACTTCAAGAGAAATGAAGTTTGGACACTGGTGCCTCGTCCCAAGCAAAACGTTGTGGGAACCAAGTGGGTGTTCCGCAACAAACAAGACGAGCACGGGGTGGTGACAAGGAACAAGGCGAGACTTGTGGCAAAAGGTTATGCCCAAGTCGCAGGTTTGGACTTTGAGGAGACCTTTGCTCCTGTGGCTAGGCTAGAGTCAATTCGTATTTTGTTAGCCTATGCCGCTCACCATTCCTTCAGGTTGTTCCAAATGGATGTGAAGAGCGCTTTCCTCAACGGGCCAATCAAGGAGGAAGTGTACGTGGAGCAACCCCCTGGCTTCGAGGATGAACGGTGCCCCGACCACGTGTGTAAGCTCTCTAAGGCGCTCTGTGGACTTAAGCAAGCCCCAAGAGCATGGTATGAATGCCTTAGAGACTTTCTAATTGCTAATTCTTTCAAGATTGGGAAAGCCGATCCAACTTTATTCACTAAGACTTGTGATGGTGATCTTTTTATATGCCAAATTTATGTCGATGACATAATATTTGGTTCTACTAATCAAAAGTCTTGTGAAGAGTTTAGCAGGGTGATGACGCAGAAATTCGAGATGTCGATGATGGGCGAGTTGAACTACTTCCTTGGATTCTAAGTGAAGCAACTCAAGGACGGCACCTTCATCTCCCAAACGAAGTACACACAAGACTTGATAAAGCGGTTTGGGATGAAGGATGCCAAGCCTGCAAAGACTCCAATGGGAACTGATGGACACACCGACCTCAACAAAGGAGGTAAGTCCGTTGATCAAAAAGCATATCGGTCTATGATAGGTTCCTTGCTTTACTTATGTGCTAGTAGACCGGATATTATGCTTAGTGTATGCATGTGTGCTAGATTTCAATCCGATCCAAGGGAGTGTCACTTAGTGGCCGTGAAGCGAATTCTTAGATATTTAGTCGCTACGCCTTGCTTCGGGATCTGGTATCCAAAGGGGTCTACCTTTGACTTAATTGGATATTCAGACTTCGATTATGCTGGATGTAAGGTCGATAGGAAGAGTACATCGGGGACGTGCCAATTCTTAGGAAGGTCCCTAGTGTCATGGAATTCTAAGAAACAAACTTCCGTTGCCCTATCCACCGCTGAGGCCGAGTACGTTGCCGCAGGACAGTGTTGCGCGCAACTACTTTGGATGAGGCAAACCCTCAGGGACTTTGGTTACAATCTGAGCAAAGTCCCACTCCTATGCGATAATGAGAGTGCTATCTGCATGGCGGACAATCCTGTTGAACACAGCCGCACAAAGCACATAGACATCCGGCATCACTTTTTGAGAGATCGCCAGCAAAAGGGAGATATCGAAGTGTTTCATGTTAGCACCGAGAACTAGCTAGCCGATATCTTTACCAAGCCTCTAGATGAGAAGACCTTTTGCAGGCTGCGTAGTGAGCTAAATGTCTTAGATTCGCGGAACTTGAATTGATTTGTAGCATACATGTGTCTTATGCTTTGATAATGTTCCTTATGCATTTTGTTGTTTATCTATGGTGCTCGAGTTGTACAAGCACCCCCCGGACCTCACAAGTCCATTTGCAAGTGATGCACATATTAAGGGGGAGTTGTGCTACAACTTGACTCTTTGAGACTAACCATGTGTTTGAGTATTTTTAAGATTAGTCTCAAAGGTGGATTGAAAGGGAAAGATGGACTTGGACCATGCAAGACTTCCACTGCACTCCGATAAGAGGGTAACTTATTCCAAGTTCATCTCCATGCTCTTATTGCTTTTTGCTCTTAATTGACAAATTTTGGTGAGGCAATGGGGTTAAAGGGCCAAGATTGATCCCGTTTTGGTGCTTGATGCCAAAGGGGGAGAAAATAAGGCCAAAGCAACAAATGGATCAGCTACCACTTGAGAATTTTGAAAATAGTAGAATAGAGCTTTTGGTTTGTCAAAAAAAATCTCTTATTGTCTCTTTTGTCAAAAGTTGGCCTCTTGTGGGGAGAATGGTTGATTATGGAAAAAAGGGGGAGTTTTTTGAAATCTTTGATCAATTTCTGTTGGAACAACTCTCTTTTTGTCTCAACAAGTGTGTTTGACTTAGAGATAGGAAATTGAATTTGATTTGCAAAAACAAACCAAGTGGTGGCAAAGAATGATCCATATATGCCAAAAATGAATCAAAACAATTTTGAGTTCTCATTTGTATTGATGTTGCACTTCCTTTAGTTGCTTTTTATTGTGTTGGCATAAATCACCAAAAAGGGGGAGATTGAAAGGGAAATGTGCCCTTGGGCCATTTCTAAGTATTTTGGTGATTGAGTGCCAACACAAGTGGACTTATGTTAATCTATGCAAAGTGATGGACAAAGTGCAAATCAAGTAAAAAGGTATGTTTCTAATACGTACATTGTTTTGGAGACTAATGTATTGTGTCTAAGTGCTGGAAACAGGAGAAATCAAGTTGGAAAAGAAGATGGCTTTGTTCAGCCAAAGACAGCTCGGTCTGGGTGCACCGGACTGTCCGGTGGTGCACCGGACAGTGTCCGGTGCGCCAGGCCGGCGTCTGTCAACTGGCTGCTCTCGAGAAGCAATTAACGGCGTACGACTATAAATCACCGGACTGTCCGGTGGTGCACCGGACTGTCCGGTGAGCCAACAGTCGGCCCGACCAACGGTCGGCCGCGTAATCCGCGCGCGACGCGTGGTAGAGCCAACGGTCAGAAGGGGGCACCGGACTGTCCGGTGTGCACCGGACAGTGTCCAGTGCGCCAACGGCTCTGAACCGCCAACGGCCGGCTTCGCCAAAGAAGGAAATAAATTTGCACCGGACAGTGTCCGGTGGTGCACCGGACTGTCCGGTGCGCCAGGCAACAGAAGGCAAGAATTGCCTTCTTGAAATGCTCTCAACGGCTCCTAGCTGCCTTGGGGCTATAAAAGGGACCCCTAGGCGCATGGAGGAAAAACCAAGCATTCCTTGAGCATTGTTGATCACTCACACTTCATTCTTGCGCACTTGATCGACATTCTTAGTGATTTGAGCTCCGTTCTAGTGAGAACCTCGAGATATTGTCTTGAGCTCAAGTCTTGGTCTTGTGTGTGCGTATTTGCTGTGGATTTGAGTGTGTTGCTTTCCTCCCTTACTCTAGTGCTTCATTGTGATTCTTATTGTAAGGGCGAGAGACTCCAAGTTGTGGAGATTCCTCGCAAACGGGAAAGAGTAAAGTAAAGAAGAACACTGTGGTATTCAAGTTGATCATTGGATCACTTGAGAGGAGTTGAGTGCAACTCTCGTCCGTCGGGACGCCACAACGTGGAGTAGGCAAGTTTTGTACTTGGCCGAACCAGGGGATAAATCCTCGTGTCTCTTGTGCTCGTCCTTATTATGTCTATTGTGCTTCACAAGAGCTCTCCTCTCTACTCACTTGATTTCATTGTTCTAACTCTTAATCAAGTTTGTGGTGTTAAGTTTTAAGTTTTACAGGATCACCTATTCACCCCCCCTCTAGGTGCTATCATTTTGAAGTACAATAAAAATAAATCCTTATTCTTGACATAATTGTTTTAAGAGAATATCACTTCTTATGTAAAATTTTATATTAAGAGATTGTTTAAGTTAAGTCTTTCAGAGAACAGGTCTTAAATATATAGTTTAAGAAAGGAGTAACTTAATCTGAATAAGAATCTTTTATATAACTCTTATTTGAACACACAATTATTTAAGTCATGAAAAATGAGTTTTCCTAATTTACCCAAATATGTTTTTGGAGTGTTACATTCGTGTTGATGATGAGTGATTGCCAACGGGTAGCGTCTCGGGTTGAGTCGTGAACTAACCGAGGCATGAGTTATTGTGTTGTGCAACCAAGTCTCTTGGCTTGTGGTGTACAGGTGTGGAGCACAGGTACGGTGGTCGACGACGAAGGTGAATGTCATGCAGGTTCGTACTGATGGACTAGGAGTGGTGAAGGATGAGCATTGGGACTTGACCAAGGGACCAGAGTTGCTAGGTGATTAACCGCAGTGGCTGACACCTGGGACATGCGCCGACACAAGGAGGTGGCAGAGTGGGCCATGTTGCCGGCGTGGTCTAGGATTGGTGGGACACGTGTCCAAGATGTGGGGACGCACATACAGTGTGCTAGTCAGGACGATTTGATGGTTGAGGCTCAAAAAACCACCTGACACTATAGACAACATGTTTTTGACCAAGTTTGGCCTCAAAACTCGACGGTGGCAGTTCTGACGGGAATCAGAGGCGACACGTGGCATCATCATGAAGGAGAACATGACCGTTAGATCAATATCCCAGTACTTGGTCCATTTTGCTCGACGGAGTGGATAGGCCCTAGGTATCTAGGGGTAGTTTAGGAAGTAGTAATAACCCTCTATAAATATAGTGATAGGGTTGTTGTTACAACTATCTCTTTAGGCTTATCTCTTTGGCTATTTGTTTTAGGCTTCTACTTAAAACTCTACTTTTCCTTTCCCTAGATTAGCCGAGATCCACCGATGTTTTGAACTTGCGTCTGTGTTTGTAATCTTCACTGTTCTATTCAAAGGAAGGGTGGCCGTATCCATCCACATGGCCAGTTTGACTTGTTTACTCAATTATGTCTCCGCTGAAGTTTTGAGTCGATTTTGTTCGTGTGTTTCTTCCCTCTCATTCTCTTTGGATTTGTGGAAGAACCATCAAGTTCTTGTGTTGTGGGTGTTGTTGGGGATTGATTGGTAATAGAGTGCACTCTTTGGATCACTGCATATGCCATGTTGGTGTAGTTCTTGGTCATGATCCGAGTTGATCTCCCTTTGAGTCTGTTTGAGAAAACCCCAAAAAATCCCATCACTCTCGAGAAATCTGATATATGCTCTAAGTTTTGATTTGTTCACGTTTAAACTTCATGAAACTTCTTCTTTCCTTCTGCGCACACTGTCTGTGAAATTTGAGGAATTTTTGAGGAGTTTTTCCTATGGGACACTGCCGCTCCCTTGTCCGGCACTACCGCTCAAGGTTTCTTATCCCCATTTTTCTCAAACTTCACAAATATGTTCTTCTCCCTCAACTCTTGATGCATGCAAAATTTGAGGGCGTTTGAAAGTCGCCTAGAGGGGGGTGAATAGGTCGAATCTGAAATTTACAAACTTAAGCACAAACTACAAGCCGGGTTAGCGTTAGAAATAGAAACGAGTCCGAGAGAGAGGGCACAAAACAAATCATGAGCGAATAAAGAGTGAGACACGATGATTTGTTTTACCGAGGTTCGGTTCTTGCGAACCTACTCCCCGTTGAGGTGGTCACAAAGACCGGGTCTCTTTCAACCCTTTCCCTCTCTTAAACGGTCACTTAGACCGAGTGAGCTTCTCTTCTCAATCAAACGGAACACAAAGTTCCCGCAAGGACCACCACACAATTGGTGTCTCTTGCCTTGGTTACAATTGAGTTTGATCACAAGAATGAAGGAAGAAAAGAAGCAATCCAAGCGCAAGAGCTCAAATGAACACAACAAATCACTCTCTCTAATCACTAAAGCTTTGTGTGGAGTTGGGAGAGGATTTGATCTCTTTGGTGTGTCTTGTATTGAATGCTAGCTCTTGTAAGGTGTAGAAGAGTGGAAAACTTGGATGCCATTGAACGTGGGGTGGTTGGGGTATTTATAGCCCCAACCACCAAAAAAGGCCGTTGGAAGTGTGCTGTCGCATGGCGCACCGGACAGTCCGGTGCGCCACCTGTCGGGGACCATAATTAGGGGTACCCTCAAGACTCCTAATTCTCAGCTGGTAACCCCCATCAGCACAAAGCTGCAAAGGCCTGATGGGTGCGACTAAGTCAGGGATCGGTCCATTCGAGGGACTCGATCACGCCTCGCCCGAGCCCAGCCTCGGGCAAGGGCAGCCGACCCCGGAGGATCTCCGTCTCGCCCGAGGCCCCCCTCCAGCGACGAACAAACTTCCGGCTCGCCCGAGGCCCAGTCTTCACCAAGAAGCAACCCTGGCCAAATCGCCATGCCAACTGACCAAATCGCAGGGGCATTTAATGCAAAGGCGGCCTGACACCTTTATCCTGACGCACATCCTCCAGTCGACAAAGCCGAAGTGACCGCAGTCACTTCGCCGCTCCACTGACCGGCCTGACAGAAGGACAGCGCCGCCTGCGCCGCTCCGACTGCTGTGCCACTCGACAGAGTGAGGCTGACAGGCAGTCAGGCCCGGCCTCAGGCACCATAGGAAACTCCGCTCCGCCCGACCCAGGGCTCGGACTCGGGCTCAGCCCCGGAAGACGGCGAACTCCGCTCCGTTCGACCCAGGGCTCGGACTTGGGCTCAGCCCCGGAAGACGGCGAACTTCGCTCCGCCCGACCCAGGGCTCGGACTTGGGCTCAGCCCCGGAAGACGGCGAACTCCGCTCCGCCCGACCCAGGGCTCAGACTTGGGCTCAGCCCCGGAAGACGGCGAACTCCGCTCCGCCCGACCTAGGGCTCTGACTTGGGCTCAGCCCTAGAAGACGACGAACTCCGCTTCGCCCGACCCCAGGGCTCGAACTTGGGCTCAGCCCCAGAAGACGACGAACTCCGCTTCGCCCGACCCCAGGGCTCGGACTTAGCCCTAGCTTCAGCCGACGGTCTCCGCCTCGCCCGACCCAGGGGCTCGGACTCGACCTCGGCCACGCAAGACAGACTCGACCTCGACATCGACCTCGGAGGAGCCTCCACATCGCCCAACCTAGGACGCGGACCGACCACGTCAACAGGAGGCGCCATCATTACCCTACCCCAAGCTGACTCAGGCTACGGTGAACAGGACTGGCGTCCCATCTGGCTCGCTCCGCCAGATAAGTAATGATGGCACCCCGCACGCTCTCTGACGACGGCGGCTCTCAGCCCCCTTACGGAAGCAAGAGGATGTCAGCAAGGACTCAACAGCCCCGACAGCTGTCCTTCCGCCAGGCTCCAGCGCTCCTCCGACGGCCACGACACCACACGAACTGGGTGCCAAAACCTCTCCGGCTGCCACGATGGCATGTACTTAGGGCGCTAGCTCTCCTCCGCTAGACACGTTAGCACTCTGCTACACCCCCATTGTACATCTGGATCCTCTCCTTGCGCCTATAAAAGGAAGGACCAGGGCCCTCTTACAGAGGGTTGGCCACGCGGGGAAGAGGACGGGATGGGCGCTCGCATGAGGCCGCTCGCTCCCTCTCCCGCGTGGACGCTTGTAACCCCCTACTGCAAGCACACCCGACCTGGGCGCGGGACAAACACGAAGGCCGCGGGATTTCCACCTCTCTCTCTCGCTCTGGCTGCCTTTTCTTCCCCCCTTCGCGCTCCGTCTCGCGCCGACCCATCTGGGCTGGGGCACGCGGCGACATTTTCACTCGTCGGCCCAGGGACCCCCCGGTCTCGAAACGCTGACAGTTGGCGCGCTAGGTAGGGGCCTGCTGCGTGTTGACGAACAGCTTCCCGTCAAGCTTCAGATGGGTAGTCTCCAGCAACCTTTCCAACCCGGGACGGTGCTCCGTTTCCGGAGTCTTGAGTTCATGTCCCTCGACGGCAGCTACGACATGATACTCCTTCCCCCGCCGTGCGACAGCGACAATGGCGGCCGACAGCCCGCCCGCCGGCGGCGGAATCGACGACATCTTCCCCGCGTGGCGGAAGAACAACATTCAAGCTCACCCCGCCCTCTCCCCCGTCGACGGAGGAGGAGGCGGGGCAACCAAGGCCAAGCAGGAGGTGGCACCTCGTCGACTGTCGAGCGAGTCGACAGCGCCGGCGCCCCAATGAGGGGCGCGTCGAGCATCGACCTCGCGTTTGAGACGAAGACGAGCGCCGTCTCCCCACAACATGCCAATTCCAAGCAAACGGACGACGCCAGCACGCTCGCGAAAGGCTTGCTGGGCGTCACCCTCGTACCTGAGACGATGGTGCAGTCAGTCCCTGACGTGACTTGATCACCGCCCGTCGACCAAGAGGTACCGACCGATTCCCATCTCACGCCTCTTGGATTCAGCCTCGACCCACCGAGCGGCTTCGCTTTGGCGGGCGCTCTCGTAGAGGCGAGTCCGAACCCTCTTGGGTATCGTATGCGGTCACCCTGGTACCGGCTGACGGACGTCTCGACCTACGGGCCCTCGGGGTCCGAGGAAGATGACGAGCCCGACTTCTGTTGGGACTTCTCCGAACTTGGTAACCCCAGTGCCGTGCGGGACTTCATGACCGCATGCGACTACTGCCTTTCTGACTGTTCCGACGGTAGCTGCAGCCTCGGCGACGAGGACTGCGGCCCAAGTCGCGAATGTTTCCACGTCGATCTAGGGGGTCCCTCCGAAGGCAACCATCTTGGTATGCCGGAGAACGGTGATCTCCCTAGGCCTGTGCCTCGCGTTGACATCCTACGGGAGCTAGCTATGGTCCCCGTTCCAGCGGGGGGTCATGACCCACAGCTCGAGCAAATCCGCGGGGTGCCGGCCAGGCTCGACGAGGGAGCGGGAGCACTTGAGCCGATCCGCCGGGACGTCGGGCAGGAATGGGCGGGCCAACCTCCGGCCGGAGAAGTGCGCCATCTACCCCAGGGTATCCAGCACCGCATCGCCGACGATGTCAGGGCAAGGCCGCCACCCGCTTCCAGTGGAGTCGGCCAGAACCTGGCAGCAGAAGCAATGCTTCTCCGTGCGATGCCAGAGCCATCAACCACCGAGGGGCGACGAATCCAGGGAGAGCTCAAGAATCTCCTGGAGGGCACTGCGGTCCGACGGGCCAAAAGCTCCGCCTCCCGAAGGCAGGGGTACCCCTCGGAACATCGCGCCGCGACTTCCCGATTCATGCGGGAAGCCTCGGTCCACACCGGGCGCACGCGCAACACAGCGCCTGCGGCCCCGGGACGCCTCGGCAACTGTTGGGGACTTGTTCTCAAATGCTAAGAATTAAGAACAAGGCAACACAAAAAATGTTAAGTGTTAAGGCCCTTCGTCCTCCATAACGATATATCCCTTCGGGATATAAAGCATCTCGGACGAAGGTTACGAAGGACATACCTTCGTAAGCATAACAACGAAGAATGAAGCATTCACATAAATCATAGAATATGAAATAAACATTTAAATATTGTCATAGAATTATCTCTATTTGTACCATTGAATATAAATGACTTTGAATTACAAATGTACCTTCGGTCCTGCGGAAGGCAAAAGTACAAGCGTGATGCGAAAGCAAATGACAAGTTAGCGTGAACAGTACGGGGGTACTGTTCACCTATTTATAGGCACGGGGTACAACCCATACAAAATTACATACATGCCCTTTACATTTGGTGATAATTCTATAGCATTCTATCGAGGTCTAAATGGCCTTTTCATCTTTAAGTCGGTTCCCCTTTCTGCGAACATGCCGAAGCTTTCCTGCTTCACAGCTTCGGCACTGTGTCAACCTTCGTATCTTTTGAGCTTCTCCCTTTCTGATTCAAGTCCGAAGATACCTGTTCACACATTATACTCCAGAAACATTGTTAAATCATGTTTTTGAGGACCTTCGGAAGCCGAAGGCCCCCAACAGCAACGAGCACCATCACCGCGACCGCCGGGCCCACCTCGACGAGAGGGTGCGCCGAGGCTACCACCTCAGGCGTGGGGGATGCTACGACAGCGGGGAGGATCGGAGTCCCTCGCCCGAACCACCCGGTCTGCAAGCTTTCAGCCGCGCCATACGACGGGCGCCGTTCCCGACCCGGTTCCGAACCCCGACTACTATCACAAAGTACTCGGGGGAGACGAGACCGGAACTGTGGCTTGCGGACTATCGGCTGGCCTGCCAACTGGGTGGGACAGACGATGACAACCTCATCATCCGCAACCTCCCCCTGTTCCTCTCCGACACCGCTCGTGCCTGGTTGGAGCACCTGCCTCCGGGGCAGATCTCCAACTGGGACGACCTGGTCCAAGCCTTCGCCGGCAATTTCCAGGGCACGTACGTGCGCCCTGGGAACTCCTGGGACCTCCGAAGCTGCCGGCAGCAGCCGGGAGAGTCTCTCCGGGACTACATCCGGCGATTCTTGAAGCAGCGCACCGAGCTGCCCAACATCACCGATTCGGATGTCATCGACGCGTTCCTTGCCAGCACCACCTGCCGCGACCTGGTGAGCAAGCTAGGTCGCAGGACCCCCACCAGGGTGAGCGAGCTGATGGACATCGCCACCAAGTTCGCCTCTGGCCAGGAGGCGGTTGAGGCTATCTTCCGGAAGGACAAGCAGCCCTAGGGCCACCCACCGGAAGATGCCCCCGAGGCATCAACTCAGCGCGGCGCCAAGAAGAAGGGCAAGAAGAAGTCGCAAGCGAAACGCGACACTGCCGACGCGGACCTTGTTGCCGTCGCCGAGTACAAGAACCCTCGGAAACCCCCCAGAGGAGCCAACCTCTTCGACAAGATGCTCAAGGAGCCGTGCCCCTATCATCAAGGGCCCGTCAAGCACACCCTTGAGGAGTGCGCTATGCTTCGGCGCCACTTTCACAGGGCCGGGCCACCCGCGGAGGGTGGCAAGGCCCGCGACGACGACAAGAGGGAGGATCACCAGGCAGGAGAGTTCCCCGAGGTCCGCGACTGCTTCATGATCTACGGTGGGCAAGCGGCAAACGCCTCGGCTCGGCACCGCAAGCAAGAGCGTCGGGAGGTCTGTTCGGTGAAGGTGGCGGCGCCAGTCTACCTAGACTGGTCCGACAAGCCCATCACCTTCGACCAAGCCGACCACCCCGACCATGTGCCGAGCCCGGGGAAATACCCGCTCGTTGTCGACCCCGTCATCGGTGACGTCAAACTCACCAAGGTCCTCATGGACGGAGGCAGCAGCCTCAACATCATCTACGCCGAGACCCTCGAGCTCCTGCATGTTGATCTGTCCTCGGTCCGGGCAGGCGCTGCGCCTTTCCATGGGATCATCCCCGGGAAGCGCGTCCAGCCCCTCGGACAACTCGACCTTCCCGTCTGCTTCGGAACACCCTCCAACTTCCGAAGGGAGACCCTCACGTTCGAGGTGGTCGGGTTCCAAGGAACCTACCACGCAGTATTGGGGAGGCCATGCTACGCGAAGTTCATGGTCGTCCCCAACTACACCTACCTCAAGCTCAAGATGTCGGGCCCCAATGGGGTCATCACCGTCGGCCCCACGTACAAACACGCGTTCGAATGCGACGTGGAGTGCGTGGAGTACGCCGAGGCCCTCGCCGAGTCCGAGGCCTCATCGCCGACCTGGAGAGCCTCTCTAAGGAGGTGCCAGACGTGAAGCGTCACGCCGGCAACTTCGAGCCAGCGGAGACGGTTAAGTCCATCCCCCTCGACCCCAGCGGCGACGCCTCCAAGCAGATCCGGATTGGCTCCGAGCTCGATCCCAAATAGGAAGCAGTGCTCGTCGACTTTCTCCGCACAAACATCGACGTTTTTGCGTGGAGTCCCTCGGACATGCCCAGCATACCGAGGGATGTCGCCGAGCACTCGCTGGATATCCGAGCTGGAGCCCGACCCGTGAAGCAGCCTCTGCGACGATTCGACGAAGAAAAGCGCAGAGCCATTGGCGAGGAGATCCACAAGCTAATGGCGGCAGGGTTCATCAAAGAGGTATTCCATCCCGAATGTCTTGCCAACCCTGTGCTTGTGAGAAAGAAAGGAGGGAAATGGTGGATGTGTGTAGACTACACTGGTCTAAACAAAGCATGTCCGAAGGTTCCCTACCCTCTGCCTCGCATCGGTCAAATCGTGGATTCCACTGCTGGGTGTGAAACCTGGTCTTTCCTCGACGCCTACTTAGGGTATCACCAAATCAGGATGAAAGAGTCCGACCAGCTCGCGACTTCTTTCATCACACCCTTCGGCATGTACTGTTATGTCACCATGCCGTTCGGCTTGAGGAATGCGGGTGCGACGTACCAGTGGTGTATGAACCATGTGTTCGGCGAACACATTGGCCGGACGGTCGAGGCCTACGTCGATGACATCGTAGTCAAGACGAGGAAAGCCTCTGACCTCCTTTTCGACCTTGAAGTGACATTCCGATGTCTCAAGGCGAAAGGCGTGAAGCTTAATCCCGAGAAGTGTGTCTTTGGGGTTCCCCGAGGCATGCTCTTGGGGTTCATCGTCTCCGAGCGGGGCATCGAAGCCAACCCGGAGAAGATTGCGGCCATCACCAGCATGGGGCCCATCAAGGACTTGAAAGGCGTACAGAGAGTCATGGGATGTCTTGCGGCTCTGAGCCGTTTCATCTCACGCCTCGGCGAAAGAGGCATGCCTCTGTACCTCCTCTTAAGGAAGGCCGAGTGCTTCACTTGGACCCCTGAGGCCGAGGAAGCCCTCGGGAACCTGAAGGCGCTCCTCACCAACGCGCCCGTCTTGGTGCCTCCCGCTACCGGAGAAGCCCTCTTGATCTACGTCGCCGCGACCACTCAGGTGGTTAGCGCCACGATCGTGGTTGAGAGACGAGAAGAAGGGCATGCATTGCCCGTCTAGAGGCCAGTCTACTTCATCAGCGAGGTACTGTCCGAGACCAAGATCTGCTACCCACAAGTTCAGAAGCTGCTGTACGCGGTGATCCTGACGCAGCGGAAGTTGCGACACTACTTCGAGTCTCACCCGGTAACTGTGGTGTCATCCTTCCCCCTGGGGGAGATCATCCAGTGTCGAGAGGCCTCGTGTAGAATCGCGAAGTGGGCGGTGGAAATCATGGGCGAAACAATCTCGTTCGCCCCTCGGAAGGCCATCAAGTCCCAGGTCTTGGCGGACTTCGTGGCTGAATGGGTCGACACCCAGCTCCCAACAGTTCTGATCCAGCCGGAACTCTGGACCATGTTCTTCGACGGGTCGCTGATGAAGACAGGAGCCGGCGCAGGCCTACTCTTCATCTCGCCCCTCGGAAAGCATCTACGCTATGTGCTACGCCTTCATTTCCCGGCGTCCAACAATGTGGCTGAGTACGAGGCTCTGGTCAACGGGTTGCGGATCGCCATCGAGCTAGGGCTCCGACGCCTCGACGCTCGCGATGACTCGCAGCTTGTCATCGACCAAGTCATGAAGAACTCCCACTGCCGCGACCCAAAGATGGAGGCCTACTGCGATGAGGTTCGGCGCCTGGAAGACAAGTTCTTCGGGCTTGAGCTCAGCCACATCGCCCGGCGCTACAACGAGACTGCGGACGAGCTGGCTAAAATAGCCTCGGGGCGAACAACGGTTCCCCCGGACGTCTTCTCCCGAGACCTGCATCAACCCTCCGTCAAGATTGACGACACGTCCGAGCCCGAGGCACCCTCGGCTCAGCCCGAGGTACCCTCGGCTCAGTCCGAGGCACCCTCGGCTCAGTCCGAGGCACCCTCGGCCCAACCCGAGGCACGCTCAGCTCGGCCCGAGGCACCCTCGGTTCAGCTCGAGGTACCCTCGGCCCCCGAGGGTGAGGCACTACGCGTCGAGGAGGAGCGAAGCGGGGTCGCGCCTAATCAAAACTGGCAGACCCCGTACCTGCAGTATCACCACCGAGGAGAGCTACCCCTCGACCGAGCCGAAGCTCGGCGGTTGGCGCGGTGCGCCAAGTCGTTCGTCTTGCTGGGAGATGGGAAGGAGCTCTACCACCGCAGCCCCTCAGGCATCCTCCAGCGATGCATTTCCATCGCCGAAGGCCAGGAGCTCCTACGGGAGATACACTCGGGGGCTTGCGGCCATCACGCAGCACCTCGAGCCCTCGTTGGAAACGCCTTCCGACAAGGTTTCTACTGGTCGACGGCGGTGGCTGACGCCACTAGAATTGTCCGCACCTGCGAAGGGTGTCAGTTCTACGCGAGGCAGACCCACCTGCCCGCTCAGGCTCTGCAGACGATACCCATCACCTGGCCTTTTGCTGTGTGGGGTCTGGACCTCGTCGGCCCCTTGCAGAAGGCACCCGGGGGCTACACGCACCTGTTGGTCGCCATCGACAAGTTCTCCAAGTGGATCGAGGTCCGACCCCTAAACAGCATCAGGTCCGAACAGGCGGTGGCGTTCTTCACCAACATCATCCATCGTTTTGGGGTCCCGAACTCCATCATCACCGACAACGGCCCCCAGTTCACCAGCAGAAAGTTCCTAGACTTCTGCGAGGATCACCACATCCGGGTGGACTGGGCAGCCGTGGCTCACCCCATGACGAATGGGCAAGTAGAGCGTGCCAACGGCATGATTCTACAAGGACTCAAGCCTCGGATCTACAACGACCTCAACAAGTTCGGCAAGTGATGGATGAAGGAACTCCCCTCGGTGGTCTGGAGCCTGAGGACAACGCCGAGCCGAGCCACGGGCTTCACGCCGTTCTTTCTAGTCTATGGGGCCGAGGCCATCTTGCCCACAGACTTAGAATACGGTTCCCCGAGGACGAGGGCCTATGCCGACCAAAGCAACCAAGCTAGTCGAGAAGACTCGCTGGACCCGCTGGAAGAGGCTCGGGACATGGCCTTACTACACTCGGCGCGGTACCAGCAGTCCCTGCGACGCTACCACGCCCGAGGGGTCCGGTCCCGAGACCTCCAGGTGGGCGACCTGGTGCTTCGGCTGCGACAGGACGCCCAAGGGCGGCACAAGCTCACACCTCCCTGGGAAGGGCCGTTCGTCATCGCCAAAGTTCTGAAGCCCAGAACGTACAAGCTGGCCAACAGTCAAGGCGAGGTCTACACCAACACTTGGAACATCCAACAGCTACGTCGCTTCTACCCTTAAGATGCTTTCAAGTTATTCATATACCTCGCTCCCACGCAAAGTTTAGTCATCAAGGAAGGGTCAGCTTTGCCTCGGCAAAACACGACCCTCCCTCGGGGGCTAAAAGGGGGGAACCCCCTCTGTGTCGAATTTTTTCCTCGAAAAAAGATCATTTCTGCCAGAATGTCTTTCGTGCTTTTCGACTACTTCGAAAGTGGATCCTGAAAACGACGGAGTACACGTAAGCAGCCAAGGCTGACCGAGCCGAGGGACTCCTACGCCTCCGGGATACGGATACCTCACTCACACCTTCTGCGATAAGTAACTCGCGTTCGGATAAGCGATTCCGTGGACCGAACAAGTCTTCACGCTCGAAAGCTCCTCTGCCGAAGCGATTCTTCGGGCCTTCTCGACTGCGTCGGTGGCAGAACCCTATGGACGGGCAAGGGTGCACGTAAGCGGCAAGGCCGACCGAGCCGAGGGATTCCTACGCCTCCGGGATACGGATACCTCACTCATCACCTTCCATGAAAAGCAACTCTCGCTCGCACAAGACAATTCTGTTACCGATGAAAAAGTCCAGATACTCGAAACAAGAGGAAAAGAAGCGCAACTTTACAACACGGCGAGGGTGTGTTTGGGCCTCGGCGGCCGCAGAAAACACATGCTACAAGATAATCCGATCCTGCAGGCTCGGATCTTGACAGTTGAAGGGAGCAGCAGCACCCTCGGCGTCAACTACACCTTCGGCGAGGTCCGGCCTAGCCTCGGACGGCGACGCGGTCCGAGGATCTCCACTCTGAAGGACGACATCATCATCATGCCCGGGCCATCGCCGCCAGGGTCTTCTCCAAGAATCCGGCTCGAGCAGGCGGCTCGGCTGGTCGCCCCGAGGCCTCGGCCAGCTGTCCCCCGAAGACATCAGCCCGGCCCGAGGCCACGGCAGATCAACTCCGGTGTCGGTCCCGCTAACGGACGACCCGGCCAGGCTCCGGCCGACCAAGTCTTCTTTTTGAGCCAACTCTGCCTCTGTCCATGCTGACACCGCTACCCCTGGCTTCAGCTCATCGAAGAGCAGCCGAGGGGTTCCTTTAACTAAGCAAGAGAAGCCTCGGACAGCAAGGCCGACCGAGCCGAGGGACTCCTACGCCTCCGGGATACGGATACCTCACTCGTCACCTTTGAACGGGGCGACTTATGCTTGGTGAAGCGGTTCAGACAACCAACAGGCGAGTCTTAGTGCTCGAAAATGAAAAAAAACACGGCTCCGCGCCAAAAATACATACACGTTCAGGCCTCGACAGCCACAATGAACAAAAACACTGGCATTCAAGGTGCCATTACAAACGGAACTCCGGTTCCGTCCCCGCGGGTGTGAACGACCTCCACACCGGGGAGCCTGCGGGGTGACAAGTTCCGGGCGACTCGCCAGCGACCTCTGCAGCAGCAGCTATGGTCCCAGGATGGGCGCGGCGACCGGAAGGCTCTCGTTCGCGTCCCCGCTCAAGGGGCGCGAACCAGACATCAAAGCCAAAGAGCGGGCCGCTCCAAAGCGCACCGGGAGGTCGTTGCTCCCGTCCTCGCCACGAAAACGAGGAAGAGGGCGGAATGTTGCATCCTAGCTGGGCAGCAACAGTTCGCCTTCCCTAGCATGGCTGGAGGACGCCTCCTCCGCAGAGCTGGGGGATGGTTTCCACCACCAGAAGCTGGAAGAGGAGGTGGCCAGCCGACCCGTGCGGGAAGTAGAGCCCCGGATCGCCTCGCTCTCCGCCCCAACAAGGATGGTAAGCATCCTTGAAGCTGAGGGAGAGGCGGGGGCTACCGCCCGGCTTGCTTCTCCCCATCTAGGGGCTGGTGGTCACCGTCTTGGGTGACCACCGGCGGAGGGGTGCAGCCGGGCCGCATGATGAAAATCCTTGAAGCCGAACGATGGCTGAAAGGTACCAACTCCCACGGAGTTGCGTTCCTCCAACGACAAGGCGGAAGGATTGCGGGTGTCCCGCATCCGGGGGCTCGGAAGGTGGAAAGACACGATGCATAAGGGAGCGCGAAGATATGGTCGCCTTCCAAGGGGGTCACCCTCCTTTTAAAGGCGACTCTCCCTACTTGCGTCCCCAGTCGTCGTGGGCTGAGTCTTCTCCAACACGCTCCAAGGTCCTCCCCCTACGGCGCGGGGGCTGAGTCCCACGCGTCATGCAAGCTAGCCCAGAGCAGAAGAAGCCAAACCGCCGCGCGCGGTGCATGCAACCGCCCAGCGGTTATGAGCATTCCTCCGCTTTCGCCCAGACCAGCGGGCGAAAGGGCGGGTAGCCATGCAGGCGGCATGCAACCGCGCCAAGTGGGCGCGCCCCTCCGACTTCCAACGCACCCAGCGCGGGGGCCCACGCCCACGCGTCATGCAACCGGCATGTCGGTCGCTACGTGCAAGCAACTACACCGCCACTCGCACCACTGCCATGCCTCCTCGACTGCGGAATCAGTACCGCGACTCGAGGCAACCCTGCGTGCGACCCAGCAGTGCCAGCCAGGCGCGACGGTCAATACGGCCAAAAATGGGCCGGTAGTAATGGCGGTGGCAGCGGGCAGGAGCAGCGGGCAGGAGCAGCGGTCACGTCGTCAGCCAAGCTTATGTCCCATCCTGGGGCAGTGAGAGAACCCTCTCTCATGGCGTGAAGACGGCGCGCCCGTGTTCCGTTCCTCGAACGGCTCGCGCACGCGCAACGGCCACCCCGCGAACCACCCGCTCCATCGCATTAACTCCGCGGCGGGACAGGCGGTGCCTCTGGCAGGAGAAGCAAGCGACGCTTCGCCTTCGCCATAACGACCGCGTCCAAAAAGGTACGCCGTGTCGTTCGACTTCGTATCCTTTTCCTTTTCCTCTTTCTCTCTCTTACAACAGGGACCGGGAAAGGGGGATACCCCGAAAAGGATCCTTCTCCGTGAAGGAAACAGGCTCCGAGCCCCCCTACTGATCAGAGGTTCGAAGGCTGGCCCCTCGGAGGGGTTCAACAGCCGCCTCAGAGCGCGTGGGCTCCACACCCACTACTGGTCAGAGGTTCGAAGGCCGGCCCCTCGGAAGGGTTCAACGGCTGCCTCAGGCCACTCGGGCTCCGCGCCCACTACTGATCAGGGGTTCGAAGGCTGGCCCTCGAAGGGTTCATAGCCGCCTCAGACACAGAGCGAGGGATGACCCTGGGTACGTTCGATACATAACCGAGGCTCGGGCTACGCTCCCGAGGTACCCTAGGACATTTCCGAGACCAGCGGGAACAATCTTGTAACGGAATCCCATCAGAGGGAGGCATCGAGCCCTCGGACCCCGTCGAGAGGGGACCGGGTCCGGCAGATCACCCGCAGGAACTTTTGGGCGCGCCTCTGGGCCTCTAGCCGACCCCTAACAAATGGGGCACGGACGTCCGCTCGGATTACCCGCCAGCAGCTCACCGGAGACACCATGTTCGGCGCCCTCCGAGGGCAACATGGCGCTTTCCCCCTCCTCCTTGCGCAAAGGCGACGCAGGGGTGTATGTAAAAAAGTCGAGTCTGTCCCTGACCGTCCTCTTGCCCTGTGCAGAGGCTCGGGGGCTGCTCTCGCAAACCCGGCTCCGGCCAAATCGTTGACAGCGTCAACATACCAGCCCGAGAACTTGGGACCCGACCGTGCACCCGGGCTACGGCCAGCTCGCATGAGGGAACGACCAGGCCAGCCGAAGCATTGCGTGAGGCATTAAGACCTCGGAGGAGTCAAACCACTCCTCCGAGGCCTCGGGGGCTACACCCGGCGGGTGCGCTCGCGCGCACCCACCGGAACAAAACGCAACCGAGAAAGGCTGGTCCCCTTGCAAAAAAGTGGGACAAAAGCCTCCAAGCGAGTGTTAACACTCCCTTCGAGGCTCGGGGGCTACTGTCGGGGACCATAATTAGGGGTACCCTCAAGACTCCTAATTCTCAGCTGGTAACCCCCATCAGCACAAAGCTGCAAAGGCCTGATGGGTGCGACTAAGTCAGGGTTCGGTCCATTCGAGGGACTCGATCACGCCTCGCCCGAGCCCAGCCTCGAGCAATGGCAGCCGACCCCGGAGGATCTCCGTCTCGCCCGAGGCCCCCCTCCAGCGACGAACAAACTTCCGGCTCGCCCGAGGCCCAGTCTTCACCAAGAAGCAACCCTGGCCAAATCGCCATGCCAACCGACCAAACCGCAGGGGCATTTAATGCAAAGACGGCCTGACACCTTTATCCTGACGCACGTCCTCCAGTCGACAGAGCCGAAGTGACCATAGTCACTTCGCCGCTCCACTGACCAGCCTGACAGAAGGACAGCGCCGCCTGCGCCGCTCTGACTGCTGTGCCACTCGACAGAGTGAGGCTGACAGGCAGTCAGGCCCGGCCTCAGGCACCATAGGAAACTCCGCTCCGCCCGACCCAGGGCTCGGACTCGGGCTCAGCCCCGGAAGACGGCGAACTCCGCTCCGCCCGACCCAGGGCTCGGACTTGGGCTCAGCCCCGGAAGACGGCGAACTCTGCTCCGCCCGACCCAGGGCTCGGACTTGGGCTCAGCCCCGGAAGACGGCGAACTCCGCTCCGCCCGACCCAGGGCTCGGACTTGGGCTCAGCCCCGGAAGACGGCGAACTCCGCTCCGCCCGACCTAGGGCTCTGACTTGGGCTCAGCCCTAGAAGACGACGAACTCCGCTTCGCCCGACCCCAGGGCTCGAACTTGGGCTCAGCCCCAGAAGACGACGAACTCCGCTTTGCCCGACCCCAGGGCTCGGACTTAGCCCTAGCTTCAGCCGACGGTCTCCGCCTCGCCCGACCCAGGGGCTCGGACTCGACCTCGGCCACGCAAGACAGACTCGACCTTGACCTCGGAGGAGCCTCCACATCGCCCAACCTAGGGCGCGGACCGACCACGTCAACAGGAGGCGCCATCATTACCCTACCCCAAGCTGACTCAGGCTACGGGGAACAAGACCGGTGTCCCATCTGGCTCGCTCCGCCAGACAAGTAATGATGGCACCCCGCACGCTCTCTGACGACGGCGGCTCTCAGCCCCCTTACCGAAGCAAGAGGACGTCAGCAAGGACTCAACAGCCCCGACAGCTGTCCTTCCGCCAGGCTCCAGCGCTCCTCCGACGGCCACGACACCACACGAACTGGGTGCCAAAACCTCTCCGGCTGCCACGATGGCATGTACTTAGGGCGCTAGCTCTCCTCCGCTAGACACGTTAGCACTCTGCTACACCCCCATTGTACATCTGGATCCTCTCCTTGCGCCTATAAAAGGAAGGACCAGGGCCCTCTTACAGAGGGTTGGCCGCGCGGGGAAGAGGACGGGACGGGCGCTCGCGTGAGGCCGCTCGCTCCCTCTCCCGCGTGGACGCTTGTAACCCCCTACTGCAAGCGCACCCGACCTGGGCGCGGGACAAACACGAAGGCCGCGGGATTTCCACCTCTCTCTCTCTCGCTCCGACTGCCTTTTCTTCCCCCCTTCGCGCTCCGTCTCGCGCCGACCCATCTGGGCTGGGGCACGCGGCGACATTTTCACTCGTCGGCCCAGGGACCCCCCAGTCTCGAAACGTCGACACCACCGGACAGTGTCCGGTGCGCCAGCCACGTCAGCCAGCCGTTGGGTTTCGACCGTTGGAGCTCTGACTTGTGGGGCCTCTGGGCTGTCCGGTGGTGCACCGGACAGGTCCTGTAGACTGTCTGGTGCGCCAACTGCGCGTGCTCTGACTCTGGCGCGCATTGTACCGCATTGAATGCGGTTGCAGCCGACTGTTGCGCGCGAAGTAGCCGTTGCTCCGCTGACACACCGGACAGTCCGGTGCGCACAGGACACTGTCCGGTGACTCACCGGACAGTCCGATGAATTATAGCGGAGCGGATTCCCGAAGCTGGCGAGTTCAGAGTTGCTTCTCCCGGAGCACCAGACAGTCCGGTGAATTATAGTGGAGTGCCCCTGAGAGTTCCTGAAGACGAAGAGTTGAGCTTGGAGTTCCCTAGTGCACCGGACACTGTCCGGTGGTGCACCGGACAGTCCGGTGCGCCAGACCAGGGTGCCTTTGGGTTGTCTTTTGCTCTCTTGTTTGAACCCTTTTCTTGGTCTTTTTATTGGCTTATTGTGAACCTTTGCCACCTGTAGAACTTATAGACTAGAGCAAACTAGTTAGTCCAATTATTTGTGTTGGGCAATTCAACCACCAAAATCAATTAGGAAATAGGTGTAAGCCTAATTCCCTTTCAATCTCCCCCTTTTTGGTGATTGATGCCAGCACAAGCCAAAGCAAATATAGAAGTGCATAATTGAACTAGTTTGCATAATGTAAGTGCAAAGGTTGCTTGGAATGAAACTAATAATACTTACAGATGCGCATGGATGTCTTTTCTTTTTATTAATATTTTGGACCACGCTTGCACCACATGTTTTGTTTTTGCAAAAAGTTTTAGAAATTCTTTTCAAAGTTCTTTTGCAAATAGTCAAAGGTAAATGAATAAGATTTTTTTGAAGCATTTTCAAGTTTTGAAATTTTCTCCTCCTGTTTCAAATGCTTTTCCTTTGACTAAACAAAACTCCCCCTTGATGAAATCCTCCTCTTAGTGTTCAAGAGGGTTTTAAGATACTGATTTAGAAAATACTACTTTCTCCCCCTTTTAGAACATAATAAGATACCAATTTGAAAACATCATTTTTTGTAAAATTAGGTGGTGGTGCAGTCCTTTTGCTTTGGGCTAATACTTTCTCCCCCTTTGGCATGAATCGCCAAAAACGGATACTTGAGTGAAATATAAGCCCTTTTAACTACTTTCTCCCTTTTGGCAAACAAAATATGAGTGAAGATTATACCAAAGATGGAGAGTTGCTCGGAGCGACGGTGAAGGATGAGTTATGGAGTGGAGTGGAAGCCTTAGTCTTCGCCGAAGACTCCAATTCCCTTTCAATATACCTATGACTTGGTTTGAAATACACTTGGAAACATATTAGTCATAGCATATAAAAGAGATATGATCAAAGGTACATTAATGAGCCATGTATGCAAGTCATCAAAAGAAATTCCTAGAATCAAGAATATTTAGCTCATGCCTAAGTTTGTTAAAGGTTTGTTCATCTAGTGGCTTGGTAAAGATATCGGCTAATTGTTCTTTAGTGTTGATATAAGCAATCTCGATATCCCCCTTTTGTTGGTGATCCCTAAGAAAATGATACCGAATGGCTATGTGTTTAGTGCGGCTATGCTCAACGAGATTATCCGCCATGCGGATTGCACTCTCATTATCACATAGAAGAGGAACTTTGGTTAATTTGTAACCGTAGTCCCTAAGGGTTTGCCTCATCCAAAGCAATTGCTCGCAACAATGTCCTGCGCAATATACTCGGCTTCGACGGTAGAAAGAGCTACGAAATTCTGCTTCTTTGAAGCCCAAGACACCAAGGACCTTCCCAAGAACTGGCAAGTCCCCGATGTGCTCTTTCTATTGGTCTTACACCCCGCCCAATCGGCATCTGAATAACCAATTAAATCAAAAGTGGATCCCCTAGGATACCAAAGCCCAAACTTAGGAGTATAAACTAAATATCTCAAGATTCGTTTTACGGCCGTAAGGTGAGCTTCCTTAGGGTCGGCTTGGAATCTTGCACACATGCATACGGAAAGCATTATGTCCGGTCGAGATGCACATAGATAGAGTAAAGAGCCTATCATCGATCGGTATACCTTTTGATCGATGGATTTACCTCCCGTGTCGAGGTCAAGATGCCCATTGATTCCCATGGGTGTCTTGATGGGCTTGGCATCCTTCATTCCAAACTTGTTTAGAATGTCTTGAATGTACTTCGTTTGGCTAATGAAGGTGCCCTCTTGGAGTTGCTTCACTTGAAATCCTAAGAAGTACTTCAACTCCCCCATCATTGACATCTCGAATTTCTGTGTCATGATCCTACTAAATTCCTCACATGTAGATTCGTTAGTAGACCCAAATATGATATCATCAACATAAATTTGGCATACAAACAAATCATTGTCAAGAGTTTTAGTAAATAAAGTAGGATCGACTTTTCTGACTTTGAAGCCACTAGTGATAAGGAAATCTCTTAGGCATTCATACCATGCTCTTAGGGCTTGCTTGATCCCATAAAGCGCCTTAGAGAGTTTGTATACGTGATTAGGGTACTCACTATCTTCAAAGCCGGGAGGTTGCTCAACATAGACCTCCTCCTTGATTGGTCCATTGAGGAAGGCACTTTTCACGTCCATTTGGTAAAGCTTAAAGCCATGGTAAGTAGCATAGGCAAGTAATATGTGAATTGATTCAAGCCTAGCTACGGGTGCATAGGTTTCACCGAAATCCAAACCTTCGACTTGTGAATATCCCTTGGCCACAAGTCGGGCTTTGTTCCTTATCACCACACCATGCTCGTCTTGCTTGTTGCGGAAGACCCACTTGGTTCCTACAACATTTTGGTTAGGACGTGGAACTAAATGCCATACCTCATTCCTAGTGAAGTTGTTGAGCTCCTCTTGCATTGCCACCACCCAATCCGAATCTTGTAGTGCTTCTTCTACCCTGTGTGGCTCAATAGAGGAAACAAAAGAGTAATGCTCACAAAAATGTGCAACATGAGATCTAGTGGTTACCCCCTTATGAATGTCGCCGAGGATGGTGTCGACGGGGTGATCTCGTTGGATTGCTTGGTGGACTCTTGGGTGTGGCGGCCTTGGAACTTGTTCATCTTCCTCATCTTGATCATGAGCATCTCTCCCTTGATCATTGCTCTCCTCTTGAGGTGGCTCAACTTCTTGATCTTCTCCTTCATCATTTTGAGCCTTATCCTCATCTTGAGTTGGTGGAGATGCTTGTGTGGAGGAAGATGGTTGATCTTGTGCATTTGGTGGCTCTTCGGATTCCTTAGGACACACATCCCCAATGGACATGTTCGTTAGTGCGACGCACGGAGCCTCTTCATCACCTATCTCATCAAGATCAACTTGCTCTACTTGAGAGCCGTTAGTCTCATCAAACACAATGTCACAAGAAACTTCAACTTGTCCAGAGGACTTGTTAAAGACTCTATATGCCCTTGTGTTCGAATCATATCCTAGTAAAAAGCCTTCTACAGCCTTAGGAGCAAATTTGGATTTTCTACCTCTTTTAACAAGAATAAAGCATTTGCTACCAAAGACTCTAAAATATGAAACATTGGGCTTTTTACCGGTTAGGAGTTCGTACGATGTCTTCTTGAGGATTCGGTGTAGATATAACCGGTTGATGGCGTAGCAAGCGGTGTTGACCGCCTCGGCCCAAAACCGATCCGAAGTCTTGTACTCATCAAGCATGGTTCTTGCCATGTCCAATAGAGTTCTATTCTTCCTCTCCACTACACCATTTTGTTGTGGCGTGTAGGGAGAAGAGAACTCATGCTTGATTCCCTCCTCCTCAAGGAAGCCTTCAATTTGAGAGTTCTTGAACTCCATCCCGTTGTCGCTTCTAATTTTCTTGATCCTTAAGCCGAACTCGTTTTGAGCCCGTCTCAAGAATCCATTTAATGTCTCTTGGGTATGAGATTTTTCCTGCAAAAAGAACACCCAAGTGAAGCGAGAATAATCATCCACAATAACTAGACAATACTTACTCCCGCCGATGCTTATATAAGCTATCGGGCCGAATAGGTCCATGTGTAGGAGCTCCAGTGGCCTGTCGGTCGTCATGATGTTCTTGTGTGGATGATGAACACCAACTTGCTTCCCTGCCTGACATGCGCTACAAATCTTGTCTTTCTCAAAATGAACATCTGTTAGTCCCAAAATGTGTTCTCCCTTTAGAAGCTTGTGAAGATTCTTCATTCCAACATGTGCTAGTCGGTGATGCCAGAGCCAACCCATGTTAGTCTTAGCAATTAAGCAAGTGTCGAGTTCAGCTCTATCAAAATCTACTAAGTATAGCTGACCCTCTAACACTCCCTTAAATGATATTGAATCATCACTTCTTCTAAAGACAGTAACACCTACATCTGTAAAAAGACAGTTGTAGCCCATTTTACATAATTGCGAAACTGAAAGCAAGTTGTAATCTAAAGAATCTACAAGAAAAACATTGGAAATGGAATGGTCAGGTGATATAGCAATTTTACCCAAACCTTTGACCAAACCTTGATTTCCATCCCCGAATGTGATAGCTCGTTGGGGATCTTGGTTTTTCTCATAGGAGGAGAACATCTTATTCTCCCCTGTCATATGGTTTGTGCACCCGCTATCGATGATCCAACTTGAGCCCCCGGATGCATAAACCTACAAAACAAGTTTAGTTCTTGATTTTAGGTACCCAAATGGTTTTGGGTCCTTTGACATTAGATACAAGAACTTTGGGTACCCAAACACAAGTCTTTGATCCCTTGTGTTTGCCCCCAACATATTTGGCAACTACCTTGCCGGATTTGTTAGTTAAAACATAAGATGCATCAAAGGTTTTAAATGAAATGTTATGATCATTTGATGCACTAGGAGTTTTCTTCTTAGGCAATTTTGCATGGGTTGATTGCCTAGAACTAGATGTCTCACCCTTATACATAAAGGCATGATTAGGGCCAGAGTGAGACTTCGTAGAGTGAATTCTCCTAATTTTGCTCTCGGGATAGCCGGCAGGGTATAAAATGTAACCCTCGTTATCCTGAGGCATGGGAGCCTTGCCCTTAACAAAATTAGACAATCTTTTAGGAGGGGCATTAAGTTTGACATTGTCTCCCCTTTGGAAGCCAATGCCATCCTTGATGCCAGGACGTCTCCCACTATAGAGCATGCTTCTAGCAAATTTAAACTTTTCATTTTCTAAGTCATGCTCGGTAATTTTAGCATCTAATTTAGCTATATGATCATTTTGTTGTTTAATTAAAGCCATATGATCATGAATAGCATCAATGTTAATGTCTCTACATCTAGTACAAATGGAAGTATGCTCAACGGTAGATGTAGAGGGTTTGCAAGATTTTAATTCTACGACCTTAGCATGTAATATATCATTTTCACTTCTAAGGTTAGAAATAGTAACATTGCAAACATCAAAATCTTTAGCCTTAGCAATCAATTTTTCATTTTCATTTCTAAGGCTAGCAAGTGAGACATTCAATTCTTCAATCTTAGCAAGTAAGTTAACATTATCATCTCTAAGATTGGGAATTGAAACATCACAAATATTAGATTCAACCTTAGCAATTAATTTAGTATTTTCATTTCTAAGGTTGGCAATAGTGTCATGGCAAGTGCTTAGCTCACTAGATAATTTTTCACATTTTTCTACTTCTAGAGCATAAGCATTTTTAACCTTAACATGCTTCTTATTTTCTTTAATTAGGAAGTCCTCTTGGGTGTCCAAGAGTTCATCCTTCTCATGAATAGCACTAATTAATTCATTCAATTTTTCTTTTTGTTGCATGTTAAGGTTGGCAAAAAGGATACGCAAATTATCCTCCTCATCACTAGCATTATCCTCATCACTAGAGGTTTCATATTTAGTGGAGGATTTTGATTTTACCTTCTTCCTTTTGCCGTCCTTTGCCATGAGGCACTTGTGGCCGACGTTGGGGAAGTGAAGACCCTTGGTGACGACGATGTTTGCGGCGTCCTCGTTGGAGGAGGAGTCGGTGGAGCTCTCGTCGGAGTCCCATTTCCGGCAAACATGGGCATCGCCGCCCTTCTTCTTATAGTATCTCTACTTTTCCTTTCTTCTCCCCTTCTTGTCGTTGCCCCTGTCACTATCACTAGATAATGGACATTTAGCAATGAAATGACCGGGCTTACCACACTTGTAGCATACTTTCTTGGAGCGGGGCTTGTAATCCTTCCCCCTCCTTTGCTTGAGGATTTGGCGGAAGCTCTTGATGATGAGCGCCATTTCCTCGTTGTCGAGCTTGGAGGCGTCGATGGGTGTTCTACTTGATGTAGATTCCTCCTTCTTTTCCTCTGTCGCCTTGAATGCGACCGATTGTGCTTCGGACGTGGAGGGGCCATCAAGCTCGTTGATTTTCTTTGAGCCTTTGATCATTAGCTCAAAGCTTACAAAATTCCCTATTACTTCCTCGGGAGTCATTAGTGTATATCTAGTATTACCACGAATTAATTGAACTTGAGTAGGGTTAAGGAAAACAAGTGATCTAAGGATAACCTTAACCATCTCATGGTCATCCCATTTCTTACTCCCGAGGTTGTGCACTTGGTTCACCAAGGTCTTGAGCCGGTTGTACATTTCTTGTGGCTCCTCCCCTTGGCGAAGCCGGAAGCGACTGAGCTCCCCTTCGATCGTCTCCCGCTTGGTGATCTTGGTTATTTCGTCTCCTTCGTGCGCCGTCTTGAGTACGTCCCAAATCTCCTTGGCGCTCTTCAATCCTTGCACCTTGTTATACTCCTCTCGACTTAGAGAGGCGAGGAGTATGGTGGTGGCTTGGGAGTTGAAGTGCACAATTTGGGCTACTTCGTCCTCATCATAGTCTTCATCCCCTACGGATGGTACCTGTACACCAAACTCAACAACATCCCATATACTTTTGTGGAGTGAGGTTAGGTGATATCGCATCATATCACTCCACCTAGCATAATCTTCACCATCAAACGTTGGTGGTTTGCCCAATGGGACGGAAAGTAATGGCGTATGTTTAGAAATGCGAGGGTAGCGTAGGGGGATCTTACTAAACTTCTTGCGCTCATGGCGCTTAGAAGTTACGGACGGCGTGTCGGAGCCGGAGGTGGATGGCGACGAGGAGTCGGTCTCGTAGTAGACCACCTTCCTCATCTTCTTCTTCTTGTCACCGCTCCGACGCGACTTGTGTGAAGAGGATTCCTTTTCCTTCCCCTTCCCTTTGTTGTAGGACTCTCCCGATGGAGCCTTCCTGTGGCTTGTAATGGGCTTCTCGCCGGTCCCCATCTCTTTCTTGGCGTGATCTCCCGACATCACTTCGAGCGGTTAGGCTCTAATGAAGTACCGGGCTCCGATACCAATTGAAAGTCGCCTAGAGGGGGGGTGAATAGGGCGAATCTGAAATTTACAAACTTAAGCACAAACTACAAGCCGGGTTAGCGTTAGAAATAGAAACGAGTCCGAGAGAGAGGGCGCAAAACAAATCGTGAGCGAATAAAGAGTGAGACACGATGATTTGTTTTACCGAGGTTCGGTTCTTGCGAACCTACTCCCCGTTGAGGTGGTCACAAAGACCGGGTCTCTTTCAACCCTTTCCCTCTCTCAAACGGTCACTTAGACCGAGTGAGCTTCTCTTCTCAATCAAACGGAACACAAAGTTCCCGCAAGGACCACCACACAATTGGTGTCTCTTGCCTTGGTTACAATTGAGTTTGATCACAAGAATGAAGGAAGAAAAGAAGCAATCCAAGCGCAAGAGCTCAAATGAACACAATAAATCACTCTCTCTAATCACTAAAGCTTTGTGTGGAGTTGGGAGAGGATTTGATCTCTTTGGTGTGTCTTGTATTGAATGCTAGCTCTTGTAAGGTGTAGAAGAGTGGAAAACTTGGATGTCATTGAACGTGGGGTGGTTGGGGTATTTATAGCCCCAACCACCAAAAATGGTCGTTGGAAGTGTGCTGTCGCATGGCGCACCGGACAGTCCGGTGCGCCAGCCACGTCAGCCAGCTGTTAGGTTTCGACCGTTGGAGCTCTGACTTGTGGGGGCTCTAGGCTGTCCGGTGGTGCACCGGACAGGTCCTGTAGACTGTCCGGTGCACCAACTGCGCGTGCTCTAACTCTGGCGCGCACTGTAGCGCATTGAATGCGGTTGCAGTCGACCGTTGCGCGCGAAGTAGCCATTGCTCCGCTGACACACTGGACAGTCCGGTGCACACCGAACACTGTCCGGTGACTCACCGGACAGTCCAGTGAATTATAGCGGAGCGGATTCCTGAAGCTGGTGAGTTCAGAGTTGCTTCTCCCGGAGCACCGGACACTGTCCGGTGGTACAACGGACAGTCCGGTGAATTATAGTGGAGTGCCCCTGAGAGTTCCCGAAGACGAAGAGTTGAGCTTGGAGTTCCCTGGTGCACCGGACACTGTCCGGTGGTGCACCGGACAGTCCGGTGCGCCAGACTAGGGTGCCTTTGGGTTGTCTTTTGCTCTCTTGTTTGAACCCTTTTCTTGGTCTTTTTATTGGCTTATTGTGAACCTTTGCCACCTGTAGAACTTACTAGAGCAAACTAGTTAGTCCAATTATTTGTGTTGGGCAATTCAACCACCAAAATCAATTAGGAAATAGGTGTAAGCCTAATTCCCTTTCAGCGTTCTGACAAAACTTTGTCGAGAGGCACTACCGCTCTACAAGCAGCATTGTTCCTCGCTCGTTTCTTTGGACTTTGACCTAGAACTTCTGCTGATCCTTGAGGGTTTTCCTTGGAGTTTCTTGTGAAAATTTGTGTCCCAAATCAAGATCTTTTATCCCTTTGAGCTTATATTCTTCTCTGGAACTTGACATGAGCAGTCAATCGATCCGTGATTGAGCTGTTCTTTTGTGGAGTGTTTTTGGTGTCCCTAGAGGTTGCATTCGGTTAGGGAATCAAGCCACAAGCTCTTGATTGAGAAATTTTTAGTGGCTCCTATTCGCCCCCTTCTGGTCACCTCACTGTCCTTCACACCCTTTTTCCTTATAGGGGAACTTCGTCCAAAAATACGAAGGGTAAGGTTTTTAATGGGACGACCTTTAGAACCTTGTAATTACCTAAAAATATAAGGTCACCTTTTCCCCCAAAAGGAGAGAGATTCTCTTTTGTGTTTGTACCTTTGAGTGTAAGATTCCAAAGTCCTTCGTTGTTATGTCTGAAGCCAGGAAGCAAAATCAAATGGTATTATGATTCTAAAGTCTTTCGTTGCTATGTCTAAATCAAGGAGGCAGAATGAAAGTGATATTATTATTTTGAAGTCCTTCGTTAAGAAGGTAGACAACTATAGTTGACACCGGCCACTCGAGAGCAAGTGTAGGCATTGATATGGCCATGTTAGTCCTTTCAAGCCAAAAAGGGTCATGCAACCCTAGGAGCTCGTTTTCAAGAGGAAATCGATGAGGGAATGGATGGGAAGGTGAAGGACGACCGAATCAACTCATGCATTATGGTGATCACTGCCTCACTGGGTCACTAGAGGTGTTCTACAAGCGGACATTAATTGATGCAATGGCTACTTGTGGCTGTGGTGGCATGGGAGCTTCTAGAGATGAACAATCATTCCAAGGGAGAGGAGGGTTTGGACATAAAACAAAACGAACAAGTATCAGGGTGTTGGGTTTATAATCAGTGACATGGTGGTTAATTAATATTTGCCTCTACGATGAGGTGTCTAAACCAATATTGTTGGGCACCCCGTGAGATATGTAGAATTCATTAATATGACCCAGGTTCTTATCTATATTTTATGGACTTAAGCGTTTGACTTACATTTTGTGAAGTAGAACTATTTTTTGCAGATCTCAAATTGGTGGAGCTCTCCTAAATAGCGCCATAGTTTGGCATGCTACCATAGAAGGAGATATGTTCATTCTTTTGTCTTTGAGATCCAAGGATACCATTCTTCTAACATAGGGTCATAAGTTCACTACTTTAGACATGATTTTACAAGACACCCAATGTCTTATCCATCGAATTTGTTGGAGTCATCCTGACTCAGAAACTAGAGGGGTTCTGATGTACATTAATTAGGATAACAACTAATCAAAATGATGTTGGGCATCAGTATTAAGGAAGGAGTGAAGAAAATGATTTCTTATGTTAGGATCCTTGGGCTAAAGTTTCATTTGGGTTTTAGATGCCAATTAGGAGGACTAAATATTAGCTAATTACAAAACTAATTGCATGAAATATGGCTAATTCATGAGCTGGATATATTAAGACTAATTAATATATGATTATCTCATGTTTTGCTATAGTGAACATGTGCAAACCATGTTTTAGATGGGCAATAGATTTATCTCATAAATTAGCCACAACTTATACGATTACTTTTATAATTAGCTCATGTTTAGTCCTCCTAATTAATATCTAATACTCAAACTAAACTTTAGTCCGAAGAATCAAATACCCTATATACAAGAAATTATATCTATATGAGACCCACAAAAGATATTGTATATAATGTTAGAAATATAGGCAATTTCTATGTCATTTTAATTCCATAAATTATCATTATGATGATGGCATATAAAAGATAATTAATCATAGAAATCGTGATGTCAAATGTATCCATAACAATATGGAACATGTGAACAAAAAGATGTGAATCATATAAATATCATAAACATATAAGCATGATACATGTATCATAACAGAACAACTGAAAATAAAGAAATGACTTAACAGAACAACTGAAACATATAGACAACAACGTAAACAACATGATTGTATAACTGAAACAAACAGATATGGCATATAACTAGCATGAACATACATCAGACATATCATGGTATGATATGACAAAACAGATGAAATATACTCATGGCTACATACGAAACAGTAGAGATGAACAAATGAAACATATATAATCTGGAAAATATAAAACGATAAGGAGATGAATCGATCGTACCCTCCTATGTGCTCCGAGGATCCAGATACTTGTCCAACTTTTCTCGTCATTCCGTAGAAGATGGAGACGTCTCTCTACCAGAAAGAAGAAGATGGGCATCTGAAAAAGTTTAACCTGTGTTGAAACTCCGCGGTTTATGAGTGCTAAAAATTAACACAACCTTGCCTCGCCTCGCCACGTCACGCTTGTGCCCGGCCGACAACGGCACACTCGCGCGTGTGGCACGTCTTTGTTTGTTTCTTAATATCTCAAATTAAATAGAATAATTCTCACCATATACGTCAGTCAGCGTCCATTGGAATTCCAATTCGGTACTATGAGTTTATTGATTTATCAAATTTAAATGGGTCTAGCCTATAATAATTCCAATAGATAAATGATAGAAGAGAAAAGACATGTGGTTAGATAACATTATTGTCTGTAGAGAATTATCCATTAATAATACGATTTTATTTATATATAATTTTAATTTAGCAAATAAAAAGCATATCATTCTAATTAGATTGGGGTATCCTATTTAGCAAAAATTAAAATTCTCCGTGCCAAAAACTAATGCTATCTGTAATTGAGCATTGTCATAGCAGATACTCGGTGTAAGCAGATATTTTAATCCATTAGATTTAGATCTAACGATATGTTATATTTAGTAATTAAACATTTCCATCACCATCTAATGTAGTTTTATAAGAAAACCCTCTAACAAAATATAATTGTATTTATCATTGGATATAAATCTAACAGACTAAAAACTATTCATAAACGCTTGCACCTAGTAACTGCATATTAGTCATTGCCTTTACAGTATGAGCATGTCGGCTCGCATGTCTGCCCATCTCACCAAACCGCTCCTAATCCCCACCATCATCACGTGCAATTAATCAACCCTCTCCAACCAATCCGCGTTGGAATTACAAGAAAGTCCCTTGCTTCCCTTCCCCCCTCGTCTCCGTTCATGGTGCTGGTGGCCGTCGACCGGCAACTCCGGCGCGGGGGCCTCTAATGGCGCAGTACAGGCAGCAGTACGGCGTCGGCTTTTCCGACTCCCGCGGCCACCATCACCAGGTGCTCCCGGACTGGCACCGGCCCCACCACGCCTCCGCCAAGTCCTCCTCACGGATCCGCCGCCCCGGGAAGCCTGCGCCGCGCCGCCGCTCGCCGGCTGCTGCTGCCGCCGTCGCCGCCGCTCTACTCCTCGCCGCCGTCTTCCTCCTTTCGCGCCGCATCTCGCGCAGCCCCGCAGGTTGGGTTCCTCGGGCCCGTTGGCCTTCCCCTCTCGCTTTTCTATCCTACTGAAAAAATCGCATCTTTGGCGCGTCTGGGCTCTTCTGGTGCGCGATTCGGTACCGCCCGAGAGTTCTCGATCCAGTTTCATGTTTGGTTGAAGCTCCCATTGCGCCCTTGATTTGAAAATTTCTCCGCTTGGTTGCCTTGTCGTCTCTGTGATTTCGTAGAGATCAGCCAAGATTCGAGCGCTAGGGAGACGTTGCCGGACTGGAACCAGAGCAAGAGCTGGAAGGAGCTCAAGTTCGGGCACGGCGGAGGTGGCCGCAGCGCGCGGGACTCCAGGTACTGGGACCGGGACGATAGGCGCCGCGACGAGGACTACACAGAGGACGAAAAGGAGAAGATCTCGGGTGGAAGTGGGACCTCCGGCGATGCTGGCGGCAGCAGCGATAAAGGTACCACCTCTGAGGGAGGTGGGGAGGATAAAGGTTTGACTACCGGCAGCGATGCTAAGGATGTTCCAGAGGTGTCTGAAGGTGGGAAAGGTGGGACCTTGTACAATGAGGGTGGCAGGAAGGAGCTGGAGCAGTACGAGGCTGCAGCCATGGGAGCCACAGGAACAGGGGTGAAGGAGGTTGATCCAGATGATGAGTATGACGATGGCATCGATACACAGGATGAAATGGAGGATGCTCACCTGCATTCATCTGATGGTGGGAGGAAGCTTGGTGGTGGCAGCCATGAGGGTGCTGAGAAGAAGGACGAGGTCGCTACTGAGAGGCACACAGAAGCAGGTGGAGGGATTGCGGGTAGTCATGATATTAGCAGCCCAGACAAAAAGAAGGTTTCAGGTACTGGAGACAAGAAGCATGGGCCCAAGAAGAAACCGAAACGCAAGAAGTCTGGTGAGTTGTTTCCCTCTTTGAAGTTGCTTGCAATCTGAAAATTTTGAACCCTTATGTAACAGTTCAACTTCTTAGACAATTTAATTTCAGTGAGGCGCTAGCTTGTGATAGCTCAAACTCTGTGCATTTTTTTTGCTCTAATATTATTCTATATCTAATTGGTAACTCTATGTTGTAAATAAGGTTACTTTTTCCATATTTATTTTTAGCTGTATTGACTCATAAGATCATTATTTTATTTAGAAACAAATTCTTATTTTATGAATCCTCTAACAGATGCTGCAGCACCTAGTAATTACCAGCGACTTAAGAGTGTGAACAACATGCCTATTGTACCTAGTGAGGATGTATCTTGCAACACGAATAACATGACTTGAATATTGGACCCCTGGTGTTGGACTGCCAACTAGTATTATGGTGTCAAAACATGTTCATAATTTGCTCTTGGATTTGGAACTTAGGGGGTGTTTGGTTTCTAGGGACTAATTTTTAGTCCCTCCATTTTATTCCATTTTAGTCCCTAAATTGCCAAATACGGAAACTTAGGGGGTGTTCGGATTCTGCAGCTAACTATTTATATGTGTGGGACTGGTGTTATTGAGCATGTTTGCAGCACGACAATGTCATGATGCTTTTTCCTTAATATTTCGTGCAAGTCAAATTGAAACCATTAATCGTGTTTGAATATGATTTCAACATTCAATAAGGGAAATAATCAGTCCCTCCAATCACAAAAGGCAGTTTCGACATCGTCATGGCCTTGAAAATGTACTTTTCGCATATGTTAAGTATATGCATATATGACATTATGAAACTACTTTTCAACACAAATCTACATTTTCAACATCAATTTGTAAACTGAAATTCATGGTCAAGTTTTGGATAGTTTGATTGCCAACGACTTAAAACTTCAGTTTTTCTCGCATGACCGAGTAGCATATTGTTTTAATATGGTTGCCTAATCAGTTGGGATAAATTTAACAGGTTCAATTTGTCAAATGAAGTTTCTTAACTCAACTGCTCAGCTTGTGGAGCCTGTGAGGAATGAGAAATTTGCTAGTTTTAAGTTGGAGTATGTAGAAGTTGAAGAAAGACCTATTGGATCAGAATTTTGGGAACCGAGATTTGCCGGCCACCAAAGCCTGCAAGAAAGAGAGGAGTCATACAAAGCCCATGACCAACAGTTGACATGCGCTTTTGTTAAGGGTCCAAATGGTACAAGTACTGGTTTTGATATATCTGATGATGACCGAAAGTACATGAGTAAATGCCACATTGCTGTATCATCCTGCATCTTTGGAAATTCTGATCGACTGAGGACTCCATTTGGCAAAACGGTATGATATTTTTGTGGAGACTAAATTCTTGACTAAATTTGTTACGCTTCCTATGTCCTGTTTACGTTGCATTCAGTGGTTTATATCGATTTTTTCTATGTTCCTCAGTATATTTTGGCAGGTCAAAAGATCATTTTGTTATGTCTTGTCTCAGATATATGTTCCTCAGTATATCTAGTTTGCTCACTTTATGTTGAACTTCTATTGTATTCTATTTTCAGAGGAACAAATAAGAAATGTGTATCAGAGATAATAGGGGCATAGGCTATGAAATGCAACTTCTCTTATAATACTGTGCTGATTATATCTGTCATTAAGTATTTTAATATAGATATATCATATATAATACACTTTCAACATTCTTTTGCATTTTTTACCATAACCACATTCTCTAATATCTACTAAGTTAAATAGCTTTCATCTTTCCTTTGCATTGTTCCAATTTTGCCATAAATTGTAAGATGCTTCTGAAGTTGGTGTTTGAGGATTTATTTCATGACTTGCAGAATCCTGTAACATCTCTTAGAAATGTCTTTGTTATTACACCTTCACAGATTACAAGCCTCTCAAAGAAGACAGTTTGCTTTGCTATGTTTTTGGATGAAGTGACATTGCACACTTTAGAATCTGAAGGCCAGAAAATGGACAGCATGGGTTTCATTGGCATATGGAAGATCATATTGATTAAGAACATGCCTTATAATGACATGCGTAGAGTGGGGAAAATACCAAAGTTTTTGGCACACAGGCTATTCCCATCATCGAGGTAACAGAGTCTCTCTATGACAATGCATATCTGATTTAATAGTGCGTTTCTTTGTAATCTTTTTCTTGAAATATTATATTTTAGTGAGTTCCTCAAACTTTAACCTTATATACTCTTGAAAATAACATTCTTCCTTTTGGTTGACACACGTTTTGAGTGTTGTTATTTGTTGTTATTTCATATGTGCATGCCTGTCATCTTTTCAAGAGAACAAAATTGTTTTGCAACCCCTTGCCTTTCTCTGGGACCACCTCTTTGCACGCAGTGCACATTACACATTCCAACAGTCTCACTTCCTGGAACTCATCCTGATCACTTGGCTCAACATTCTTGTCTGCATGCCTGATATCTGGAAGTAGTAAATCCATTCTTCGATTCTTGAGTTGTCAGCTTATCACTGTTACTGTTATCATTTTTCAGGTCTGTTGTCTTCTTCTGGATGTATGCAATTATAATTGTTTGTTCCTAGTGTGCTATATTGTCCAATTGCATTACAATCCACATGCAACAAAAAAAAAACCTTTTGCACACAGAGATACTGCTTTTGAGTTGATCCAAGTAATAAGTTTATAAATAAATCACTTGGTTTAACTTCTGGGATAGTTAAACATGAAGCAGTAAATGTTTATGAATATTCTATGAGAGATTTAGAGAAACATGCAACAAGTCTTTTTTGCTATATTTTGCTGCAAATACGAGTAAATTTGCATGTTCACTTTACGGAAGTACAATGTGCTCATTCAGAGTAATAACTTAAAAGACTTTGTGCTCAATTCCGCATCCTGCAAGGATTCCTTATATTTGTTCTTTAATTATAGTTATTTGTACTTACCACCTGGCACCTGTAATAATATTGCTATCTAAGTACATTGTTGCTTGTATCAGGTTCTCAATCTGGTTAGACAGCAAACTGAGACTACAAACTGATCCTATCCTTATCCTGGAGTATTTCCTCTGGCGGCATGGCTATGAATATGCTATTTCCAATCACTATGATCGGCATTGTGTTTGGGAGGAAGTAGCACAAAATAAAAAGCTGAACAAGTTCAACCATACAATAATTGACCAGCAATTTGAGTTTTACCAAGCAGACGGACTGACAAGGTTCAACCCGTCGGATCCCAACAAGCTTCTACCAAGCTGTATGCTCTGTTACCTGCTAGTATTGATCTACTATATGAGTTCTGTTGATCTAACAATTTACGTTTTCTGCAGATGTCCCCGAAGGCTCTTTTATCGTGAGAGAACACACACCAATGTCCAACTTATTCTCTTGCCTGTGGTACAATGAGGTTGATCGTTTCACGCCTCGTGACCAGCTCAGCTTTGCATATACGTACCTAAAACTAAGAAGGATAAACCCTGACAGACCGTTCCGACTCAATATGTTTAAGGTAGGTACCATTGGCCGGAGTAGCTAGTTTGAAAATTGCAAGCCTTGATCATTTTGAATTCAATCGATGATTTTGTTTAAGAATTTATTTTTGTTATTCTACACTTCTTCAGGATTGTGAGAGGCGATCGATAGCGAAGCTATTCCATCATCGATCAGAAGAGAGTCACAGTGGTGCACAACTAACAAGATGACACATCCTTCTTGGTGATGGGGGGCAGAAGAGGGAGAGATCAGGGATTGTATTTTTTATACAGCTCAGCAGTCAGCTATGCACAAGATCCATTGAAATTTATACCCCTGTCGAAGAGTTCATACTTTATATAATGCAAGTCATCTTTACCCTTGTTACTCTCTAGTGCTGCAGACCAGTTCCCGCCTTTCATGTTTTGCAGTTGACAAAGGCAGATTAGGAGGTTCTAGTTGTTTGGTTTTTCTTTATTCTCCGTAAAGCTCTGTTTATTCTTTGGATAATATGGGAAAGTTGTGGCTGGGCATGGACTTCCCAGATGTATTATTATTGCCACACCACTGTAGGACTGTAGTGAGGCCATGATTCTCCTGCAATTCTCTGTGGTCTTACAGAAAATGTACCATACAATCAATAGGGAACTGCAGTATGTACTTCTCTCCATGACAGTAACCGATTTTGGCCTTTTTTTAAAAAAAAAATCCCAAAGTTCTCGTGTAGGATGTAAATGGTACATACTATATGTTCGTATTTGAATCGATCTGTTTAAAAAGTTGAGATCCATCTATATCTAAGTTCGGGTATTCAATATTCGATTTGTATCCAATTTATATCCGTATATTTAAAGTTGAATATTTAAAATATTAATATCCATTTAAATTTTATCCAACACAACTTGATAATATCTATATTCAATTTGAATTTGAAGAGAACATATGAAAACAAATAAATATGGAACGAGTAATATTCGTATCCGATCTGATTATACCCTACTCTCTCGACCACTTTTCACTGAGCAACCATGTGTAAGAAATATAGAACATGCGATGTCTGTTCAGTGTTCACCTAATTAGCAACATTTACGTTACGTAGAATGAATAACTAAATTTGTACTTTATTCACATAGCAGCCTTCTGTACGCCACTGACTGTTTCAATCCCGGGATTGGATTCTATAAAGCATTCAGTAGACATGCAAAAATAATTTCACTTCAGACAGAAGGTCAATACAAGTAAAATTACAAACCATTGGAAATGAAAACAAATCTGGACATCTGCATACACATATCTGACACTGAAGATTTTTTACATTTCTACACCACTTGCAAAACAAATCCAGCTGATCAAATAGAAATCAGCATAAAGCCCAGCATTAATTCTGAAGATCTCCAACCTGCGCAAGGTCAATCAATGGATTGATCCAGTGGGTAATCTAAAGCTCACCTCAAGGTCAAGTTAGAGCCTTGTCTCTGAGGATCCCCAGCATCTCATTCCTTCCCCTGACCACCTCATCAAATACTTCGTCAAGGACACAGTCGAACATCTCCACCCCTTCCCTGAGCTCACCTGACCGTGCCCTCAGCAGCTGCTCGCCGCCGTCGACCTTGCCATTGACGAGGTCTCGAACCGCAGTGGCGACCTTCTCGTGCTCTGCCACGGCCGCAGGGCTCGGGAACCGGGCGTGGATCAACGACAACGATTCGCGCCACGGCTCAAGCTCAGGGACGACGCCAACGGCGGAGGCGATCGTGGTCCGGACGCCACCGCTGTCGACGGTGGCCGGGGCGGTTAGAGCCTGGAGCACGAACATGGATAGGATGGACGTCGTGATCTTGGCGACGAGCGTGACGACGACCATGCCGCCAGCGTCCCCGCCGGCGCCGCCGGAGACGATGATCGCCCTTCCCAGACGCTCCGCCTCGGCCACCGCCGCCTTCGCGTCCGCCATCTTTTCGCGGAAGGCGGCCGGCGGTGACGACGACTGGGCCTGGCACGGTTCAGGGGCGGCGCCGGCGCTCTCCACGACGAGGAAGGCTGCTGCGCCGCCGTCGCGGCCACCGGCGGCGCGGCCCGCGACCTGCGCGGCGAAGTCGACGACCATGCAGTAGCGGTGCATCCGCGACACGGCGGCCTTGAACGCGTTGCAGAAGTCGAGCAGCGCCGCCGTCTCCTGCATGTAGTGCTCGAACCAGTCCGCGGCAGCGCCGGACGAGGAGACGGCGGCGGCGGCCACCGGCACATCGGCTTTCCTGAAGATGGCCAGCATCTCACGCTGCATCCGCTTCACGAGCCGCATGGCGTCCGCGCACCATCGCATGGACACCGTCCCCGGCGACGCCACACCACCGCCGCCGCCGTGATGATCAACCTCCAGCGTGCTCTCGAGGTGTGCCAGCCCCTCGACGAGCGAGGCGCAGAAGGCCGTCGTGTCGCCGCCAAGAAGCCGACATCTCCGGCGACTACTAGGCCGGAGGCGGCACCTTATTCTCATGCCCGATTGCCCGTGCTTATGCATGGCCAAATACTGCTGTTTGCAAGGCTAATCCGTCGACGGATATATAGGTCTATATATCCATGCCCACTTGCTCATGTGAGAGTGCTCGTGTGCATATGGTGAGGGCAGCTGAAATCCAGCAAGGGCGCACCTGCATGCATGTTTGCAAATGGTGGCTAGGTTTCTTGGAAGAGTAGGGAAGATTATTTCCAAGGGGGAGGGAGGAAGATGAGGAGTGAAGCAAGAGGAGTGGCATACTATTCTATCCCTGCACCTGACATAGCTTGCTTTGCTTGGCCTTGTTCCTTGGTCTTGGGCATGCATGCATGGTTGTCAAAGAGGAGGTTGGGTGTTTGGACAAAACTCACCAAACAAACAATTTGGGAGATTGGGGTTGTTTTGGACAAGCCCGTTCAGATGATGTGGATGTGGCAGCGTATTAAGATATGGATTGACTTGTAAGGATATGCTTCAAGGGACCCTCATGCATACATGGGCCCTTTGTGTTGGGTGGCTTGGGATTTTGAGAAGGTAGCTAAAGTGTAGCGCTGTCGCTGAAGGAGGGACCATATGGACGCCCTTTGTCGTCGCAATTGTGCAATTGAAACTTCAGAATCGATCGTATCATTGCAGTATCTTTGCCATGTATACAGTGCCCGTTCATTTTTATTTCTTTATGTTGGCTCGCTTTTGGGCCAATCACCAATAAATGAACTCTAGGGCCGGCGCATGACGCGCGAGATCTTGGAGTCCTCTGCGTGAGCACGAACTGTCTGCGATGAGCGGCTGGACCGTCTGTGATTGTGCAGAGAGACTCTGGTCTTCTCCGCGGTCATGCAGACCGTCCGTTTATGAGTGACGGACCATCCGCGAGGCGTGTAGAGGACTAGAACCTAGATCTGGCTTAAGCAGTTTGAGACAAACCATGAGGCATATGATATGATTTTAGCGCTCAAAGACATGTTCAGACTCAGGCTAGGACTAAAAGGTTCAATATGTCCAAAGCCTATTTAGAATGCAAGCTAGCAAAAGGCGCAATAGTTAGACCACATGTAATCAAAATGGTTGGTTACATTTAGAGGTTGTAGAAGCTAGGCTTCCCACTAGGCCAAGGGTTGGTCACTGATTTTATTTTGGCATCTCTTTCGCCCAGCTATGTGTCACACCCGGATATAAGGGATAAAGTCGGGTGCGTCTCATATGTGCGCCAAAGAAGAACATCACATATAATTATAAAGTGTATAGAGATAAATGTCACAAGTATCATTATTACATAGCGGAAGTATTACAGAAATAAATGATAACAATAAAGCAAACTAAATTTTATTCCTTGGTGCCATCAAGCTGACTAGGAGACGCCACCTAGATCAACTCGTACTGCTCTTCACCTGTGGGAGGTTTATATATCGCAAGAGTGAGCTCACAAAAGATCATAGCTCAACAAGTTGTGGGGAATAATGTACATGAACTCACTAAAGGTGCAAGTTCATGTGAAGTGTAAGGCTGATCAACAAATAATGGTTAAAGTTAAGCATTGCTTTTAATAAGTGATCAAGTTTTATTAGTAGTTACTAGATGTAAGTAAATACCAAACCAGAGTAATAGTAGATCAAAATTAATAATAAATCACAATACGATGCAAATAACAAATTGAATTTAATTTCATAAATTAATCATGTGAGGGTCCGAGCCGCTCATGACCGTGAGCACGGCTGATATACCAGTTTTACACTCTGTAGAGGTTGTGCATCTTTACCCACAAGTCATGTTACCCATCTGCCAAGGGATTGCGACTCTCATACACCTCTACCACGGAAGCGAGGCACGAGGCCTTTACAAAGTTCCACTAGCTTCAGAAAACCCACTACAGTTTCTAGGAAGCTCCAACTCCAATGCAGAGATCCCTCGCCTGACCGTCATCGTAGCAAAATCAACCCAAGGACCTTCCTACACTGACCACTCTTCTACTGCCCTTGCCCCTTTCGGGTAAGGTAGTCATCCACTAGCTTTCCTAATTAGTCAGCCAAGGGCGTCCCATACCACCCTTGTGGTAGCACTGTTTTCCTGGGTGGTCGCTCTATGTTCCAATTAACATAATGATCTTATCATGAACAGTAAATAACAAACTAATAATAAAAGTATGATCATGAATAATGTGTATCTCAATACCCAAAACCACATAAAGCAATAGCAGGTACTACCCAAAAATTCAGTGGTAAACAAGGTATAAAGATAGTCAAACTAGGGTAACATATTGGTTCCCATCAAAATTAACTTATGTAGATCATTATGATTAATAAGAACATTATTGGGTAAAAAGAAGTGATCAAGGGCACAACTTGCCTTCAACGAGCTCCTGCTCAGCAGTCTCCACCTGCTGAACACCCGAATCCTCTGTAGCTGGCTAGTCTACTCGCAACAATACAAACAAACATGGTATAGCAGAAATTAATATCACACTAAACAGTGGAACAGAATGCATGATAATATTCTACGCATCGTAACGAGATTGAAAGAACAAGAATCACTAAAATCGGAGTTACGGTTATCGAGTTATGAATTTCTGAAGTTATTAAGTGCCTAGTATAGAATAATTCAAGTGAATAATTTTAATCCAAGTTTCATGGCTAAACAGGGTTACTGGGTGATAAACAATATTAATGCAAAATTATTGCAACTAGAATGAATTAAAAAGAAGTTAAAATAAATTAAATATGATTTACACAAGTTTCTAGAATTATTTTTGTACTAAAAATTGATTTCTAGAATCATTTATCCAATTTTACCAACAGCCTGGCGTGCACCAATACAGAAAAGTCCAGGGTTTAACTTGTAAAATTTTACCAGACTCGGACTACTTCGTGGGGACTGCGGGTTAATTTCTACAAAGGTTAGGGTTTCTTATGCAAGATTGATCGGCCGAAGAGGTATTGGCTGAATCTGGCCGTTGGATTAGATCTGGACGGCACAGATTAATTCGGTCTTTAAATGAACCGGTACGCGACGTACGCCACCCAATTAACGATTAATGGCTGAGATCAACGCTCCCCGCGATCGGCCTAGATTCGACCGAGAGCGGATCTGCGGCTCGGATTTAAAACCGCGATTTCTCCCCTCAATCCATCCGATCCAAATCGGACGGCCACCATCCCATGGCTGAACCGGTACGTAGCTTTTAATCGCAGCCGACGGTCGTGTGATCTACGACCACCGATTACCGTCTTCCCCTGCCCGATGACGTCGGTGGCACACCGACCAGCTATGGTGACGGCGGCGCCGGCGCACAGCCCCCCGCTTCCCCCACGCAACTATAAACCTAAGTGGCGACGGTAAAACGTACTGGAAAACAAGGCGAGTCGACTGCGAGGGTTATTACCGTCAACGGCGTTGCGATGGAAGCTAACCACACGACGAGGCAGATCGTCGTAGAAGATCAACTCCGGTGAGCAATTCCCAGGCATTGGCACACGAATCGCCCCTAGCAACTTATTAACCACACACCACAGAACCCGGCGAATCTAGAGGAACACCCGCCAAGAGCTCCATCACGCTTAGCTCGAGGTTCCCTTGCGGCGGCGATTTACGAAGTCCACGGGTTCGCCTCGCAGCTCTCTCTCGGTCGGCTCTGCCGTGTGGGGGGTGAAGGATGAGGTGAAGACCCCCGAGGCCTGCTTTATGGTCGTCTGGCGGTTGGTTCAAAGTGGACACAACGGTCGCCGCCAAATCCGTCGCGGCAAGCGCCACCACGCGGTTAGCAGCGAGAAGATCCACAGTAACAGCTGATGGGTGGGGCCCGCAAGTCGGTGGAAGCTAGTTCGCGGTGCACCATCGTGGACGCGCTGACGGGTGGGCCCGCATCAAAGTGACGACAAGCGCAAGGGATTGAGCGCGCGGGGACTCATAGGCATCTGAAGGGAGGGGCCCGCCCGTCAGTGATAGAGGTCGCGCGGAGCGCGTTGAGGATGACAAGTGGGGTTTGGTGTTGGGGCAGGTGATAGTTGGGCTAGCCGGGTTGCGCAGTGGTATTGGAGTGGGCCGACAGCGAGGATGCAACCCATTAGCATGTGTTTCTCCTATTTTTTTCTTTTATCTTTTCTTTCTTTCCAAATTCAAATCTTCAATTCAAATTTAAATTCAACTTTGTGGCAAATTTGTACTCACACTAAATGTTTAATTTGATCATACCAAAATGTGATGAAGTTATTTATTTATAAATTTATTTTGTATTGTATAATATTTCTCTCTATCCTTCTCTACTTTCAAACCCTAATTTCAATTTGGGGTTAATCCCAATTTCAAATCATTATTATATTTCTACTAATATGGTTGTTATCATTATTTAAATGCACAAGCCAACAAAACTCCAACATGATGCACATTTTATTGAAGTATTATTTACTTTAAATATGTTTCATGTAGTTCTTATGAATGAGAAAGCATTACACATAAAGTTTTATTTCTTTCTTTATTTTCCAAAGTTGGGTATTACACTATGGAAACTTTATCATGAACTACCATATGCATAGGGTGGAGAAGGGCCTCAATGAACTGTGTGGCATGCTGAAAATAGTAGAGGGTGGTATAAAGAAAAGTGATGGCAGCATCGGCCATGTGATGGCGATCCAAAACAAACCAAACTTTAAGAAGAAGGGTAAATCTCAAAAGAAGAAGGGCAAGGCTAAAGATACGATCTCCAAGCCAAACTAAAAGCCTAAGGCTGAACCAGCTACAGATGCCGAGTGTTTTTATTGCAAAGAGCTCTGTTACTAGAAGCGGAATGCAAGTAGTACTTGGCCTCTATTAAGGATCTCGGTGGTAAGGGTACAACGACCGTAGCAGGTACACTTGTTATTCACATTATAAATTTTTCTTGTTGATTCTTATATTAATTTTTGGATATTTGATACCGGATTAGTTGCCCATATTTGCAATTCGATGCAGAGAATGATAAGAAGTAGAAGTTGTGAATCATCTAGGCCCCTTAGTGATGTTTTGGTAATTAATGACAACTCTTTGTGGACTAACGGTTCTTGGAGAAATAAGAATGCAGGGTTGGACCACATAGAACAGAAAATCTTGGAGATTTATAAGCATTGGTTGTGGATCAAGTGAAGGCAAAGGTATAACATAGGTTTTGTTTTTGCCGGTCTCCAGGAGTTTAGAGAAGATATTTGACTGGATTAGTAGGCTAGATAGTCATACTATTAAGAGGGGTCAATGACTTTGGTCTGTGTAAAACTTAGTGCCTCATAGAGCATCTAGTGGTTGCATTTGCATGAGGACTAACAGCGCTTCCAATTTCAAGAGTTAAAAATCTTTTCAAAAGCGTGTTTGAAAAAATGCTAAGTCTTGGGATAGGCGGGCCGTCCGGTCCATGTGGGCGGACCGTCCGCGATCCTCCAGTGGGGTCCGAAGTATGTTTACTTCGGACTGGTCCTGTTCATTTGTACTGCGGACCGTCCGCAGTCCTGACCAGAGAAGTCTGCTCTCGGCACAGTCCCTGTATTATTGTGCGGACCGTCCGGCCTTGTAGGGCGGACTATCCGCAGGTGCCAAATTAGTTTGGGCAGGGACTGTGTGGTTTTTGGGATTTGTACTACGGACTGTCCGGAGGATAAGCCCGGACAGTACTGACTCCCAGGTCACGGACCGTCCGACCTTGTAGGGCGGATAGTCCGCATGTGTTAACTCCTCTTGGTCAGAGCTCTGGTGCTCCAAGTTGCCAGGTCTCGGACGGTCCGGCTAAGGTTGGCGAACTGTCCGGACCTCGCTTTTCTGACAGCTCTGACAGATTTCAAATGGGAAAACTAGCCGTTATATGTACGGCGGACCGTCCGGGCTTAGGGCGTGGACCGTCCGCGTGTGCGCAGAATGTGTGTTGTTTGCACATAACGGTTGGATTTGAGAGGTGTGCTATAAATAGAAGTGGAGCTCGTTTGTACACATTCCTTGCACACATTGAGCTCATTTGTGATTCTCCCACTCATTCTCTCACACTCCTTGCTTGAGATTGCATTCTAGTGAGAGATTGAGAGTTCCTAGTGCATTTGCATCCATTGGAGATTCTTGAGGCACTAGGTGGTACACCGAGCAAGCGTCGACGACTTGTTACTCTTGGAGGTTGCCGCCTCCTAGACGGCTCGGGTGTTGTCTCCGTCGAGCTCTCCAAGAAGATTGTGGAGGAGCCGCGGTGTTGATTGTGAGGGGTTCGCGCCTACCTCGTCGGTGCGACAAAGGTGACATTAGTGAAAACGAGGTATTGAGTGATTTCTTATCCACTTGGCTCAAAGATCAAGTCGTGTCTTGATAGAGGAGCAAGTGAGAGCTTGAAGTCCACCTCAACGTGGATTAGGGGTGATCGGCAAATCACCGATACCACGGGATAAAATCCGGTGTCTTTATTTTCTTGCATTACTTATTGCCGTGCAAGTGATTAGTATTTTGCATATTGTTCTTCAAGTATACAATCACCATAGTTGATTCTCATAGGTTGTTTACTTGTTGTCACTAGAGAATTTATACCTCTTGTCATATTGATTAAATTTCTCTAGTGTTTTTATTTTAGTCAAAATCGTCTATTCACCCCTCCTCTAGCCAGTGTCCTAGATCCTACAGAAGCTTGAAAAGAGGATAAGTTCATTTTCGCGTAGGCAATAATGCAAGAGTTGTTGCGTTAGGGAGTACCATTGGATTGTGTACTTTAGCGGCACCCACGGTCATCGATGTGACAATCTTCTTCTCTAGGACGACATTTGATCCATCAATGCATCCCAGAAGCTTCGAGCTCTATAGGTACAGAAGGAGCTAAGCACATCATAGGAGGAAAATGGATTTAGTCAATTGAATCATAACAATTTGGTTGGCGCCATGGTGATAGAAGCAACGACGTTCGACATGGGAGGAGTACCATATTCTGGATCCATGGTGGGGAATTAGAAAATTTTCCTTGGCTCTGGTATCATATTGAAGTGGCGCAAGACAAGTCTCTCATGGGTTGTTCATGTATATATAGAGATGTACAATATGGTGATTTACACGACAGATAACAATATTGTCGAGATTAAGGGGCACAACGTCAAACTTTTATATGACAGGTAACAGCACTGCCAAGATTAGAAGCCGTGGCCCCAAACCCAATAAAATCAAGAAGCATGACCCATTTTGTACTATATATAATATCACATCTTTAATATATGTAACCTTCTATTTATAATAGGCCATGTGTGAGATTATGGGAGTGCATGTTTTAACAAGCTCTGCATATAGAGTTGTTTATAAGCCTATCTTCATTAGTTTACCCATCCTCATTACCTAATTCAAACTCTACTCTATAAACAGTACGGTCTATACAGCAAAAACAATGTTTTTATTGACAATATGCGTGAACTGCTGGAGGCGGTCTAAAAAACGATTACCAAAACAGTTTCAGCTCCTCCACTACTAGAGCTGCTCGTGAAGCTAAAGCTAAAAATAGCTTTAGTAGCGAAGTGGGGGCACAGCCTAAAACTTATTTAATCCTAACCAATTTTGTAAAAAAAACACCAACACCAAATTAGTTGTATTAAACATTTTTCATAAAATTTATCTTGATAATATAATTATTCGAACCTATGACATTAATATATTTACCTATAAATCTGATCAGTGAGAATTATTGTCTGCAATTTGGAAGCTTATATCAATGCGCGGCCTGCATGCGCATGAATCGGTACAACCGGGCGGAAATAGAGGTTGATGAGAAGTCAGAGCTGTCCAATCAATGGACGTGCTATGGTTGCCCTAACCCAACTCGGCAAGCTATTACGAGGACTCAATAAAAAAAGTCCTGACCTCCTGTTGTGCACGCGTGCACCCTAAACCTCGCTGTCGCTGCGATGGTATTAACCGCTACACGTCACCTACTGAAAACCAGGCGTCTGATACTGAACCTGGAGCTGATGGGATGGACACTGTAGCCTATACTGAACGTGGAGCTGATGGGCTGGACACTGAACCAGGCGTTTGGCAACAGGCCAACAACCAGCGTATAAAAACGAGGAAGGAGACAAGAAAGAATGTACTCCCTCCATCCGGTTGAATTTAGGAGTTCTGGCCTAAATAAGATGTCCACCGGATTTATCACGAACGCGACCCAAGTCCTCGGATGATGATGCACTATTGCACTGCAGAAGGCGACTGCAACTAAAGACGGCGACGAACTGGCATCGGTCACAAAGGTCGACAAACATGTCGCCTGCAACTAAAGAACCAAGGAGGCTGTCGTGGACAAAGTAAAGAATCGATCTGGTAATCAGATTTTGTGTTGAGATTATGCATAATCTTTATGTTAAATGATCTATGTTAATCGATCAAGTTGAAGTAATGAATAAACTCAGTACTTGTGCTTATGTTAAGCAATCAGAGCAGATATTGCACAAGTCCAAATGTTGCATACAAAATCCTATTCATCCTGCTGGTTATCTAAGACTTCTATAGCTGTCTCGTAGAGTTCGTACGGATTTGATAATCGAATGATTGATGTATTATTGATTAACAAGACCAACAATATATAGACTAGCCTCCAACCGGTTCATAGAAACAGTGCCCGGTAGAGATGGACGGTGATCACCTGATTAGTACCTTCTAAGTATAGCCATGCACTAGAGATGGAAGGTGATCACCGTGCCATGCACGTATACAATAATGGTGGCATGCAATAGTAAAACAAGGAAGATGATCAATCTAAATATAGTAATCCAACACCCCCTCCCCCCGCAGTCTGAACGTGGTCAGCCACCTGGAAGAATGTTCAGACTGGACCTGAATTCTGTGAACATCGATGAAGGCAATCCCTTGGTGAAGATATCAGCATACTGAGAGGTAGTAGGAACATGCAATACTCGAAAAGCACCGGCCGCAACGCGCTCACGGACGAAGTGTAGATCGATCTCAATGTGCTTCGTACGCTGGTGATTTACTGGGTTCGAGGAAAGATAGACTGCACTAACATTGTCACAGAAAATAACAGTGGCGTGCTTCAGGGGAGAATGCATTTCCTGAAGGAGCTGACGGAGCCAGGTAGCCTCAGCAACGGCATTGGCCACTGCACGATACTCTGCTTCAGCACTTGAACGGGAAATAGTAGGCTGACGCTTGGATGACCAAGAGATGAGGTTATCACCAAGAAAAACAGCATACCCAGAGGTCGAACGACGGGTGTCAGGACAACCGGCCCAATCAGCATCAGAGTAGGCAACCAAAGCAGAAACATCTGTGGGGCGAAGATGTAAGCCATGATCCAATGTCCCATGCAGATAGCGAAGAATACGTTTGATCAACGTATAATGTGGTTCCCGAGGATCATGCATGTGTAAACAAACTTGCTGAACAACATAGGAAATGTCAGGCCGAGTGAAAGTGATATATTGCAGTGCGCCAGCAAGACCCCGATAGTGAGTCGGATCATCAACCGGTGGCCCGTCAGTACCAGAAAGCTTGCCATTCATGTCGACAGGAGTAGAACATGGCTTACAGTCTATCATACCTGCACGTTCAAGAACTTCAAGAATATACTGTCTGTAACACCCCAGAGTCCACAAACACCCCGGAATGCTATTGAACTACACATCTGACATCCATATATAAAATTTCGGCAGCATCTCCTTTGAAAGATTGCATAAGGGACAACAGTGTATAAACATATATCATGACAAAAAACATACTAAGCATTATTAATATGCTAGCAAAGGAAAGTTAAACATAACAACATGAACTGAATTAACCAGTGCACACGACTAGAAAAAACAAACATCATTTGACATCGAGTTTCTAATTAAATCATGGCTGCAACTGGGCAGCGTTATTATAATAGTGAAGGTGGACGTGCTGCTACTTCCCTCATTCCCAACATGAATCAAATACCTGCATTGAGTAATGCAAGAGTGAGATGATACATCTCAGCAAGCAAATTATTTTGACAAGATATTTAAACCACAAATTGAATTAAACAACATTTTAAAGGAATCCCAATTGAGATCAGAAATACTTGTAGATATAGAACTCAATAGTCCCAATATAACCAATACCATCTCATTTCATCGAACAACCATAATAGGTTGTATAACCCTTCCCTGCGTCAACAATACCTGCAGATATCACTTCAATGTATGCATAGGAATGCAATATGTAGGTCATCTCCCCTCATACCTCTGAGTATAAAACCACATCATCTGCTAATATCACTTCAATGAATGCATATAAATGCAATGCATATGTCCTCTGCCTTCATACCTCTAAGGGTATGAAGCCGCATCGTACCCCTCCTCGGGCAACGTACGATGCTAAGTTGTACCGGTACGGTCGGACCATAGGTCCTGACCAAACTTCAGATGCAAATGAATAATGTAATGCATATGGCATGCTGCATTTATCAATATACTTCACTTCCTTCAGATACAAAACAAACCTCAAATAATACTTCATCTGCCTTCAGATACAATACAAACCTCAAATAATACTTTATCTGCCTTCAGGGGTGTAAATTAATCTCATGGGTCATACTCGAACCATAATCATCATCAATATATGATTGAGCATCAGTATAATACAAGCAAGTAAAGCATCACCATAGAGTTCAATTATGAAAGAATTCCATAATTCTGAATATTAGAGCGTAGGCGATAAAAAAACAACAAGTCAAAACGGTAGCAACCACTGCTACATTCACTTGCCTTCATCGAAGAAGAAAGATGTACTAGGCATGATCCGGAGTGTAGCCACCTGCTAGCGGGTATAAAAATTAGTACAAATATTTCACAAACATTTGCTAACAATCAACAAATCGCTCGTACACTTGAAACCAAATCCCGGTAGAAAGACTCCCACCCTGAACCACATGCCAAACAGTAGCAGCGCTGTTTGTTAATTTTGTATCTTTAAAATTATAACAGTGATGATATTAAACAAATACTCTATGAGTGTCTACACAAAATATTCTATAACTTCGGTATTCAATGGATAATTAAATTCTGCCATCTATAAGTTCTAAAACATCTGATAAGATAAATGTCTGAATCTGTTTTAGACAGCAGCATAGTTAACTTCAAAATTCAATATCTACCAAACTACTCAACCAAAAATTTTAAAATTATGCTGGCAGTCAGAACTTTTATCCCTCTACAAATGTCTCCATAGTTGGAACAGCCAATTTGGCTATTTACTATATGAAACCCACCAGTGAACAGACCCGCTCATTTTTGTCAGACAAACAGGAACAGCCACAGTAAAACAAACATAACTGGACTTTCATAATTCATATGAATGCACTCTTTAACAATCTGGAAAGCTTATGGAATTGTCTACAACTTCTTTTACAATCCTAAAGTTTAATTCTGTTGATAAAATTGCCTAAAGCTTAAGAGAACAGATTCTGTACAGAATTATGAGACTGAAAAACTGCTATAATCAAACTGCAATAACTTTCTGATCTGATATCTGATTGAGGTGTTCTTCACGGCCACAGAAAGATCTACAAATTATCTACGACTCATAGATAGACTTTTTATTTTTTTGAGGCCACTAAGATCACGGAAAACTGGCATGAACAGAAACTATTGAATCTGCCATTCTGCAGAAACTAATTTCGAGATTAAAATCTAATCTCCCATCCAATCTAACCAAAAAAACTAATTACAGGGCCTAAAACTCATCCAAAACAAGGGAAAGCATTCATCAAGTGGATAAAAGAGAGAGAGGAAAGGAAATCCAACCAATTCTTGGAGAGGAACGACGATGATGGGCGACGGTATGCCCTCATCTCCCCTCTCTTCTCTTCTTTTTTCTTCCTCTCTTCTCTTGGGGCAAGGCACAAAAGGGTGACGGCTGCTAGGGGTGGGAGGACGTGGCTTCTAGGGTTAGGGAGGTATAAATAGAAGAAAACTTCCACAATCCTAATATCCAATGGCTCAGATCAACCGGCAATCAAAAAGACTCATCCGGACTCCAAACAAGGCATACTAGTGATTGATCAGAATCATCTTGATGAGATCAATACATCTACGGCCTCCGATCATCCATAGGACATACCATATTTGGATAAAAATGGTTTATTTTTTTAGGGTGTTACATTCTACCCCCCTTAAAAAGAATTCGTCCTCGAATTCGACCACTCCAAGCAAAACATCCAAGGTACCCCAAATAGCACCACCATTCAAAACATGAGTCCATTATTGGTATTAATCAACACAAGAACTTCTACCTCGGACTAATGGTCTAAGGAAGCTACACAACCTGACAACAAGCATGAAACAACCTGCAATGAAGCTCAAAGCAAGTCATAGATGCGATCAACACTATGATTTCACAACATCGAATTTGGATGCAGCCATACATCAGCATCAATGTCTTAAAACCACACTCTTTTATGAAGGGGTAATATGCACTAAGAACAACCCTTACCAACTTCAACAATTCATTTTAATTCAATGGTAAAACATCCACACCAGATGAACGTATATGAAGATCAAACACCTCACTTCACAGCACCACAAAACAAGTAGTTCTATTGAAACAAAACTCCTAATCTTCCTAAACCCCGTTCTTGCCATCATGAAAAGATAATCATGTAATCTAACATTCTTTGCACCCCACAAAAGGGAGAAAGTCTACAGAACTAATGGAGCAATAAAGCCGACAAGAAGCCCATAACATTCTGCGGACACATTTCATCGAAGAAATGCCAAAAACTCCACAAAGAGCATTGATAGCACAACAACAACACAATACTTGCTTAACCAATGTCGCTATACTTCATCCAACAACTCAACTAAGAAAAATAACCAAACTAGTAAGGTTAACCTACAAATAATATAAGTCTTCATCTACTGTAGTTCAGAAACTTACATTTCATTCTATCATATGATGCACTCAAAGTACCAGATATACGAGGTCAATAATAACCCCGTAATCCTCCACACATTTGACAAACATCTCAAGTTGTTGTAAAAACCACATCATTTAGGAATAGGTGACTAACCACACACAACCAACTCTAGGCTAGGCAATGACTTCATTCAAACCAATAGATAGGTGGTCCAACAATGGCTCCACCAGCATGCATCAGGGAGAGAACCATCTGATCCTCAACGTATTAATACATAATCAATGGATCAAGAAAAACAGAGATTTATTCTACAACTAGCATGACTAACATGCAACCACTTTAAACCACCTCTAGGCTTTGTGGCTACTAAAACACACAATAGAAGAGAGACATGTAAGCCATTCTGGCTATGTAAAGACTTCCCCAAAATTCATATAAAAGTATCAATATTCATTTCTTTCAGAACTGGTTTCTCGACATAAACAATCATTCTTTGCAAAAATAGTTGGAACTATCCACCAACCACTCGACAACTTAAATTCAAATTGATGGTTACCTTGTAACCCAAAACACGCAATTCACACTACTCTTAGGAACATCCACAATCAAGCATATATAACAATATTATTGCAATAAAACTCAACCACGAAAAACATGATGAAAACAACATAGGCATACTTGTATATCACAAGCATAATAACAACTTCGATCTTACCAAAGACCAGCGATATCAATCGCATTAATAAAACAATATAAAGATTTAGAGATAAAACATATTAGGCATTAAGTCATAAACAACTTACCAAATCACCGTAAAAGAATAGGGAGGGGTGAAATTATTGTCATCTGCACTTCAAAGGCACTAATATATATCAAAGATATTTGAACCCATACCCTTCCTATATGTGCAAGTGTATCAAATTTATCTTCAAATTGCCAAGAATCTAAAGCCTAGGCTTTGATACCAACTGTAACACCCCAGAGTCCACAAACACCCCGGAATGCTATTGAACTACACATCTGACATCCATATATAAAATTTCGGCAGCATCTCCTTTGAAAGATTGCATAAGGGACAACAGTGTATAAACATATATCATGACAAAAAACATACTAAGCATTATTAATATGCTAGCAAAGGAAAGTTAAACATAACAACATGAACTGAATTAACCAGTGCACACGACTAGAAAAAACAAACATCATTTGACATCGAGTTTCTAATTAAATCATGGCTGCAACTGGGCAGCGTTATTATAATAGTGAAGGTGGACGTGCTGCTACTTCCCTCATTCCCAACATGAATCAAATACCTGCATTGAGTAATGCAAGAGTGAGATGATACATCTCAGCAAGCAAATTATTTTGACGAGATATTTAAACCACAAATTGAATTAAACAACATTTTAAAGGAATCCCAATTGAGATCAGAAATACTTGTAGATATAGAACTCAATAGTCCCAATATAACCAATACCATCTCATTTCATCGAACAACCATAATAGGTTGTATAACCCTTCCCTGCGTCAACAATACCTGCAGATATCACTTCAATGTATGCATAGGAATGCAATGTGTAGGTCATCTCCCCTCATACCTCTGAGAGTGTAAAACCACATCATCTGCTAATATCACTTCAATGAATGCATATAAATGCAATGCATATGTCCTCTGCCTTCATACCTCTAAGGGTATGAAGCCGCATCGTACCCCTCCTCGGGCAACGTACGATGCTAAGTTGTACCGGTACGGTCGGACCATAGGTCCTGACCAAACTTCAGATGCAAATGAATAATGTAATGCATATGGCATGCTGCATTTATCAATATACTTCACTTCCTTCAGATACAAAACAAACCTCAAATAATACTTCATCTGCCTTCAGATACAATACAAACCTCAAATAATACTTTATCTGCCTTCAGGGGTGTAAATTAATCTCATGGGTCATACTCGAACCATAATCATCATCAATATATGATTGAGCATCAGTATAATACAAGCAAGTAAAGCATCACCATAGAGTTCAATTATGAAAGAATTCCATAATTCTGAATATTAGAGCGTAGGCGATAAAAAAACAACAAGTCAAAACGGTAGCAACCACTGCTACATTCACTTGCCTTCATCGAAGAAGAAAGATGTACTAGGCATGATCCGGAGTGTAGCCACCTGCTAGCGGGTATAAAAATTAGTACAAGTATTTCACAAACATTTGCTAACAATCAACAAATCGCTCGTACACTTGAAACCAAATCCCGGTAGAAAGACTCCCACCCTGAACCACATGCCAAACAGTAGCAGCGCTGTTTGTTAATTTTGTATCTTTAAAATTATAACAGTGATGATATTAAACAAATACTCTATGAGTGTCTACACAAAATATTCTATAACTTCGGTATTCAATGGATAATTAAATTCTGCCATCTATAAGTTCTAAAACATCTGATAAGATAAATGTCTGAATCTGTTTTAGACAGCAGCATAGTTAACTTCAAAATTCAATATCTACCAAACTACTCAACCAAAAATTTTAAAATTATGCTGGCAGTCAGAACTTTTATCCCTCTACAAATGTCTCCATAGTTGGAACAGCCAATTTGGCTATTTACTATATGAAACCCACCAGTGAACAGACCCGCTCATTTTTGTCAGACAAACAGGAACAGCCACAGTAAAACAAACATAACTGGACTTTCATAATTCATATGAATGCACTCTTTAACAATCTGGAAAGCTTATGGAATTGTCTACAACTTCTTTTACAATCCTAAAGTTTAATTCTGTTGATAAAATTGCCTAAAGCTTAAGAGAACAGATTCTGTACAGAATTATGAGACTGAAAAACTGCTATAATCAAACTGCAATAACTTTCTGATCTGATATCTGATTGAGGTGTTCTTCACGGCCACAGAAAGATCTACAAATTATCTACGACTCATAGATAGACTTTTTATTTTTTTGAGGCCACTAAGATCACGGAAAACTGGCATGAACAGAAACTATTGAATCTGCCATTCTGCAGAAACTAATTTCGAGATTAAAATCTAATCTCCCATCCAATCTAACCAAAAAAACTAATTACAGGGCCTAAAACTCATCCAAAACAAGGGAAAGCATTCATCAAGTGGATAAAAGAGAGAGAGGAAAGGAAATCCAACCAATTCTTGGAGAGGAACGACGATGATGGGCGACGGTATGCCCTCATCTCCCCTCTCTTCTCTTCTTTTTTCTTCCTCTCTTCTCTTGGGGCAAGGCACAAAAGGGTGACGGCTGCTAGGGGTGGGAGGACGTGGCTTCTAGGGTTAGGGAGGTATAAATAGAAGAAAACTTCCACAATCCTAATATCCAATGGCTCAGATCAACCGGCACCGGACTCCAAACAAGGCATACTAGTGATTGATCGGAATCATCTTGATGAGATCAATACATCTACGGCCTCCGATCATCCATAGGACATACCATATTTGGATAAAAATGGTTTATTTTTTTAGGGTGTTACACTGTCGCTGAGAAAGATGAAATCCATTGGGCTGGCGAGTCACCGTGAGACCTAGAAAATGGTGCAAAGGGTCGAGATCTGTCATAGAGAATTCTTGCTGTAGAGCTGTAATCACCCACTGGAGCAGAGAGGCTGAAGATGCTGTCAGCGCAATATCATCCACATAGAGAAGTAAATAAATTGTGTCATGGCCATGTTGATATATAAACAGGGAAGTGTCAGATTTGGCACTCACAAAGCCAAAAGAGAGAATGTGAGTGGCAAAACGACTGTACCAGGCACGCGGAGCTTGTTTCAACCCATACAGAGACTTGTTCAGACGACAGACATGATCAGGCCGAGAGCTATCAACTAAACCAGCAGGCTGTACACAATAGACAGTCTCATCAAGGGTGCCATGCAAGAAAGCATTCTTCACATCGAGCTGATGGACAGGCCAACGATGGAAGAGAGCCACTGTGAGTACTGTACGAATGGTAGCAGGTTTGACAACCGGACTGAAAGTCTCATCAAAATCAATTCCAGGACGTTGAGTGAAACCACGAAGAACCCAGCGAGCCTTGTACCGCTCTAGTGAACCATCAGAGCGAAACTTGTGCCGATAAACCCATTTGCCAGTCACAATATTAGCACCCGAGGGACGAGGAACCAAGTCCCAGGTGTTATTCTTCTGAAGTGCAGAAAATTCCTCAGACATAGCGGCTCTCCAATTTTGATCGGCCAATGCTCCTCGGTAGGATTTGGGCACGGGAGACAAAGGAGCAACATGCAGATCAAGCCGTACCTTTGGTTGACGAAAGCCCCGTTTGCCACGCGTTAGCATGCTGTGGTCATTGGCTAGAGGCTGAGTAGTGACCGCATTTGGAGGCGTCGGCCGCTCAACAAGTGGTGTCGAACCGCTCAGAGGTGGCATGATCTCAGGCAGGCTCATGCTCCCTGAAGGAGCACCGGTGGTGCAGCCCGCACCAGACACCGGAGAGGCGGTGCGCTGAGACGCACTCCCAGTGCGGTCCGCAGGAGTGGGCGAGGCTGAGGAAGTCGCATGGGGAGCACCGACCACCCGCGCGGACGTTGAGGCCGGAAGTAGTGTAGCACCGCTGGCAGCACCAGGATACGCAGTGGTGGTCGCGTCAGAGACCACCCCCACGGACGTCGAGGCCGGAGGCAGCGTGGCACCGCTGGCAGCAACCTGGGGCAAGGAGCCAACAGGGGCAGCGGTGCGAGGAGCCATGGTACCTGAAACATGTGAGACACCAGGAAAAATAACAGGAGCAGCATCCAACTCCGAGAGAAAGTCAAAGTCAGAGGAAGGAGGCGAAGAGACTTCAGAAAAGGGAAATGAGGTCTCATCAAAAATGACATGACGTGAGATGATAATTCTATTGGTAGAAAGATCAAGACAGCGATACCCTTTATGTTCGGAGGGATAGCCGAGGAAGACACAGGCAGTGGAGCGCGGGGCTAGCTTGTGTGCAGCGGTGGAGGAAAGGTTGGGGTAACAGCGACAACCAAAGACACGAAGATGGTCATAGGAGGGTTGGGTTTTGAATAGGACAAAGAAAGGTGTGGCCGAGGCCAAGGTTTTAGTGGGATGGCGATTGAGAAGATAGGTGGCAGTATGAAGAGCCTCAACCCAGTACGACGGAGGCATGCTGGCTTGGAATAGAAGAGAGCGAAGGATATTATTAGTGGTGCGAATGATGCGCTCGGCCTTGCCATTTTGTGGCGAGGTATGGGGGCAAGACATGCGGAGAGTGACACCATGTGTGGCAAAGAACGTGCGGGAGGAGGAGTTATCAAACTCACGACCATTATCGCACTGGACGCTTTTAATGGTGACACCAAACTGGGTGGAGACATAGGCAAAAAATTGAGTGAGAGTAGAAAATGTGTCAGACTTGAGACGCAAGGGGAAGGTCCAGAGAAAGTGAGAGCAATCATCAAGAATGACTAAATAATATTTGTAGCCAGAAATACTAGGAACAGGGGATGTCCAAAGATCACAATGGATTAAATCAAAATTATTGATTGCTCGCGAACTGGAGGTGGGAAAGGGGAGACGTACATGACGACCTAATTGACAAGCATGACACAAGTGTTCGGAATCACTCTTATTGCAAGAAATAGCACATGATGACACGAGACTAGACAAGGCCTCATGACCGAGATGTCCAAGACGCCGATGCCAAAGAGTGGATGAAGAGACGCCGACAGTGAGTGCTAAGGGCTGAAAAACCGATGATAGAAGCGGGTATAGCGGACCGGAACTATTGCACCTGACGATCACGTTCCGGGTTTTGAGGTCCTTCACAGAAAAGCCAGAGGGATCAAATTCAACAGAGCATTTATTATCAATAGTAAACTGTCGAACGGAAATGAGATTTTTAATGAGGTGAGGAGAAACAAGAACATTATTTAAATGAAGAGGACCACATATGGCAGGAAGGGTGGCAGAGCCGATGTGAGTGACAGGTAAAAGAGAACCATTTCCAACGACAATATTGGACGAAGTAGAAAAAGAAGGAAGCTGCGAGGTGCAAAGATTACCGGAGTTGGATGTCATGTGAGTTTTAGCGCCTGTATCCATATACCATTCATTTGTTGGCGGTGGCTGAAGCGTCATCGTGTTGAAATTTGCAGCCAACATGTTGGCGTCCCAGGAGAAGGCACCAGGATGTTGCAGCCATCCTGGTGGTGGCGGGTTGGCGCCGATGAAGCCTGGTGGAGCCGGCTGGGATGGCCCAGGCGAGGACGCCAGGAGGCCTGGTGAAGCAGCCGTCGGAGGCGGCCCAGGTAGCACGGATGGGCCAGCGTAGAAAGTCTGCGGAGATGGGCCAGGTGCACGCGGTGGGACGCCTGGTGGTCCTGGCGGGCCGGCCCAATACGCCTGGAAAGTGCCAAATGCAGGTTGCCAGGGTGTGGGCCGTGGTGGCTGGCCAGCCCAAGTCGCGGTAGGGGGCACGGAACCAGGACCGCGACCTCCAGAGGTTTTCTTGCCGCCGCCGCCACGCCTTGTCTGCTTGCGTCCACCGCCGTCGGGTCCGCCGCTGTTGTGCGGAGAAGGAAGGGCCGAGGCAGCGAAGGCCTGAGGCGGCTGGGCAGACTTGGCAGCCATGTTGATTTCGGCGAGGCGAAGATCGGACTTGACTTCGGCGAACGTCGGGAACGGACGTTGACGCTGGATCAGCGCGCCGAGGTAGGAGAACCTGTCGTTGAGGCCCCGAATGACGTTGAGCACCAACGTACGGTCGAGAACGGGTTCGCCGAGATCCGCAAGCTGGTCAGCCATGGACTTGAGCCGGTGGCAGTAGTCGGAGATGGACAGACCGCCTTGGACGAAGGTGCGGAACTCGGCGTCGAGGAGAAGAGCGCGACTCTCCTTGTTCCCAATGAATTGCTGCTTGAGATCGAGCCACACGCGACGAGCAGTGGGAGGGCCATCGTCCCGATTCATGACAACCTCAAGGAGCTCAGGATTGATGGTGCCGTAGAGCCAGGACAAGACAGTGCAGTCCATGCGCTTCCACATGGCGTCAGCGGAGCGGTCGTCGTCGGAAAGCACATGATCAACAAGCGCATAGCGCTCGAGAGTGTTGAGGAAGAGGCCACGCCATCGATTGTAGTGGGGCGACGTGAAGTCGAGGACGATGGGAACGAGAGACTTGACGTTGAGGATCGCTGCTGCTTGAGCATGAAGAGCGGCAGTAGCCGCAACGACCTCACCGGCGATGACCAGGGCATGGGCATCGGCATCGCGGCGTTCCTGCTCCAAGCGCGTGGCTTCGCGACGCTCGGCCTCGATGCGCGCAACCTCCAGGTGCGCAGCTTCTTGGCGAGCAGCCTCGCGGCGTTCTTTAGCAGTAAAGGCGGCGACGCGCTGCTCCAAAGCACGGCGAGCAGCAGCAGCTGCGACTTCGTCGTCGGCCATGGCAGCGAGATGGCGTGGTTAGGAAAGGCGGAAGCGATGGTTCGGAACGAACCTCTGTGATACCATGATAGTCGAATGATTGTTGTATTATTGATTAACAAGACCAACAATATATAGACTAGGCTCCAACCGGTTCATAGAAACAGTGCCCGGTAGAGATGGACGGTGATCACCTGATTAGTACCTTCTAAGTATAGCCATGCACTAGAGATGGAAGGTGATCACCGTGCCATGCACGTATACAATAATGGTGGCATGCAATAGTAAAACAAGGAAGATGATCAATCTAAATATAGTAATCCAACAGGATTGTAGCGATTTCCACCATTTAACTTCGTCACTTCAATCAAGCATGATTGGAGTGCTATAACACCCTCCTCTGAGTGTCTAGTTTGTAGTCCTCATATTCTTTCTCCACGATCTCTATCAAATCACCAACATTTCTAGGTGCTTTTCTATAGGTTAAGGACTGTAAAGAAAAAAAAACCCAAATCTAAAACGTTCATATCCGGCGAGTTAGAAGGTTAATACATGATCTTTATGTCAAGACCAGTTGTACTGTAATTAACGCTTAATCTAGATACTAGGTATATGCCCGTGCGTTGCCACGAGGTGAGGGAGCAGGTGGAGCGACACCTAGACTACAAATATAATTATTGTTTATCGCTAAACACTAAGTTACGTGTGATCTAGTGGTCTAGGTATATGCCCGTGCGTTGCCACGAGGTGGGGGAGCAGGTGAAGCGACACCTAGACTACAAATATAATTATTGTTTATCGCTAAACACTAAGTTACGTGTGATCTGGTGGTTAGCCCCAAATTTCTAGAGCAAAGGGGCGTGAGTTTGAGTGCTCGCTCTGTACTATTTTTTGTGTGCGCTGTGCAGACACTGGCCATGGAGAGTGTGAAACCGTGGTAGCACCAGATGCCCACGTTAGGTTCTTAATAGATTACTAAGTTATGCCCGTGCGTGGCAATGACACAATCATCCTCTGTACTATTTTTTGTGTGCGTTGTGCGGACACTGGCCATGGAGAGTGTGAAACCGTGGTAGCACCAGATGCCCACGTTAGGTTCTTAATAGATTACTAAGTTATGCCCGTGCATGGCAATGACACAATCATCGCGAGAAGTATTTGTTGTTATGTAAAAAATTTGTTTGCTGGCCAAATAAAAATTAGAAGGGACGAGCTGGTTGTTCAAAGTTCTATAGACAATCTAAAGAAAATGTGAGCAACTTACATTTGTTACTAAAAGAAGCTAGATCAGTATACAGCTCCAGGTTGCTCCAGAACCAAATTATTGGAATGACAGGTCTTCTCAGAGAAGCGTACAACATTAACCATGGACCCGTATCTTAAAACAACAATATTTCCAATCAAATTGAAGTGGCTAAGACGCCTTCACGAGGTCAAAGACAGCGATGAATGGCATCAGACAGACCCTCCACTTCGATGATAACTCTCACCACCTCTCCCTTGTCGTCCTCCATGATGTGAAGCATCTGGCCATCGGGCTGTCCCTGATGATCAACGCGTAGAGCTTGCTATCGATATGCATCAGGTAGTGGTACTTGGCAGGGATTGGGAAGCTGAGCAAAAACTTCCTCAGCTTGACATGGCAGCTCATTAGCCGAGGATACATACTTCTCCGACAGTGGATCGCCACCCAGAACTCGCCCTTCTGGTTCGTCCTCACATTGTCTGGGAATCCATGCATGATAGCAAAAATATCCACAATGCCAACCTTCAGACCTTTCAACCACTATCTGCTCAACCTATCTTAGAAGAGCACAAGTATTGAGTACATAGTATCATAAAGCTCAAATAAGAAAGCTTAAATCAAATGTAAGAAAGAGAATGCACACCTGCAACAATATCGTCTAAATGCTTCATTCACTAATCAAAATACAATGTGTTGTACTGAAACTTTCCTCAAATCACAGGAACAGAGCACCAATCGAAGAGGACTGGGACCAACTTGGGTCCTCACAGATATTATTAACCAGTGCAGGGTAGTTGCTTCTAAAACTTAACCCTCTTGTCGTTAATTTGACAAAATGTAAACATAGAGAATCACATCAACTGCCAGCTTGCTAAAATATAATTAGTACATGTTGTTTGATAATCATTGAATCTGAGAACGACACTCCTGTTCTACCCCTCAAGAAAGAATTACTGGAGTTAATTTTCCCTTGCAACAACTGGGAGATATGAATGGTAAAGAAGAGATGATGAAAAAAAGTAGAGTATCTTTGCAACAACTATGATATTGTTAACTAATAAGGGTCTCGGACTGTTTCCAAAATCCAAAGTAGTAAGGGTAACCAATACAGCTGAGGAAACACTCTTAAGAACCTCATTAAGGAAGAGGACGAGCTCGCCTTTTGCACAGAATCACAAGGACAGAGGAAGAGCCAAAAAGCCTACCTGCTGGACGTGACCTTCGATCTTATTGCACTCCTTGACAAGAATCTGAATTATCTCAAACTGCAGACACACAACACAACCAAGCCAAAATGTCAGGCACACAGGATGACAACTCATGGCGGGGAACATGGTAAATGTCGCAAGAGCTATTACCTCCGCATCTGGATCTTTCAGTTTGGACATGATTTCATCGAGCAGATGGTGGCAGAACACACACGTGCTGTCACTTCCCACACCGGAGAGAAGAGCTGTGTCCCTGCACAGGCCATACCGTTTGCAGAACGCTTCCGGTCTGATCTCCGTGATCTTGGCAAACAGGAGAGTCGCATAAGAGTCCATCAGCTCGACACACTGCGAGATAGGGAAGTTGTTAGAGAAAAACTACAATAAACCCACGTAGTACTACTATTTCATATCAGGCAGCACCTTCCCAGCACGGTATATAGACACGTAGTATGGGAATAAAATGTTTATGCATATCTTGCAACCACAGCAGTGTTTTAGTTTTCTACAATACATACACATCTAGTTATATATAAGAATAATAAAGAAAATATGTTCAAGATGATCACCTTCTGTTCAAAGGAGAATGATTGGGAGCAAGCATCATGAAGGAACTCCATGATCCTGTCCTGTGTCTGTTCCTTGCCGAGATAAGTGACGGCTTCGCTCGTGAAGTTTTCACAGGCCGAGCATAGTCCGCTGCCACTCTTGAGACGGGCAGGAATCTTGGTTGAAGAAATTTGTTCCTTCAAGGCTAAGCCATGATGCGGGAGCTCGACTGTGCAAGATGAAGAACAAGTGAGAAAGCAGTAAGGGCTTCTTTGGATCGCAGGAATTTTACATGAATGATATAGGAATTTCACAGAAATTAGTTCAAAAACACAGGGAAAATACAGGATTCAGAAAATTATCCTTTGATCCAAAGGAGACCTAAAGGGTTTGGGTATGATCCAATCTGGAGGCAAAAGATCCAGTGCTACTAATAAGGAAGGGGTGTTTCATGGGTTGCAGTGGACGGATGCCGTGATGAGCGAGCCTATGTTATGTTATGTTATTTGGTACATAGCAACTGGGATAGGAGGAGGATCAGAAAATAAACATGTCATTTTTAGCTTGTTTGGTACTCGTGTTGATAAGTACCCTATAAATATCTAATACGACCGATGGTGATTATGGTTTCGCAGCAAAGCTATCTCTACTCTGCAGTAGCTATCCTTTCTTATCCCTTATCAGTGCAAATCCCAGCCTAAGTGGGTAAATCAACTCAACGGTGCTAATATGACCGGAGTCCCAGAGTTTCAGAGGAGAGGTGGTACTCGTGTTGATAATTGCCCTATAAATATCTAATACGATCGATGGTGATTATGGTTTTGCAGCAAGGCTGTCTCCACTCTGCAGCAGCTATCATATCTATCCCCTATTTCTCACAATGCAAACGGTGTAATCTACAGTGCAAATCGACAGCCTAAGTGGGTAAATCAACTCAACGGTGCAAATCCAGAGTGATGACTGATGAGAACATAACACAATCTATTACCAGCATCGTGGGCATGTGCTGCAGGTCCACAGGCCGCAGCGAGCAGCAAGAGGAGCGTGAGACAGAAAGGCGCTTTGGAACCCATCCGTATGGCGAACTCGCGATGCTTTCCTTCTCAACCTGCCATGGGAAGAAATATACTATGACATACAGTATAGAGCTTCAGATTTTTTTAAAAAAATCGAGTGAATTTCGGTTAACCAGGAACAAAGGAAGCGGGCCAATCAGTCAAGCAACCAACCGATCGAACAAGGGGAAGAACCCCCAGCAACCGCTGGCGAGGTTGCAGATTCCGGGCTGGGTGCTGGGGTAGGGAACAAAAAATAAATACAGCGATCTGAAGAGGAGGAAAGGTTGCCTGACCTGGAGGTCGGCACGGAGCCAATCGAATTGAGGAGCAGCGAGGACGCGGAAGGAACAAGCGGCTGCTCAAATAGGGGCGGGCGGTGGCGATTTCCTGCCCTTTTTTCTGGCTCTCTTTCCGGGCGGTCGTTACTTGTCGCTGATGCATAATCTTCAATCTAGACACCAATATCAGGGAGATAGCGAGATGAAAATAAACTTGCCTGGCTCGTCTCCCTGGTGGTTGACGGTTTGCTACTTATCTCTGATGATTAGTCACACCACCACGGCACCACCATAGCAGAAACGTGGCAGAGCAGATGTCGCACTACAGCCTACCTTTCTTCGACACATAAAAGTCAGGGATTTGGTGAACTTTGTATCCAGCTGCTAGAATCCATACCCAGCATAGCCTAGGTGAGTATACAAAGTTCACCAAATACAAAAACTAAAATCCAGCTGCTAGAATCCATACCAACAACAGTAGGAAGTCTTTCTGATGATAAAAGTCAGTGTCCTTGCATCAACATTACATAAAATTCCCGAGTTAATCGTGTCGTGCTCGAGCTCCTCAGTTGCATCAGCAACTAAAGAAACACCAACCATAGGTGGCATTGATTGCAACAAACTGGTAATTAGCCTTATACTAATATCACTTTTCTACTAAGTACTAACACTTAATCCAAAATCTTGATGATTAAAAAAACTCATGTTTCAATGAAACGACTCCCATCCTAAAGTGGTGTATAGTAGTTCAAATGAAAATAGAGCCTTTGCAAGCATCACCATACCTATAATGGACTAAGATTAACTGGAACTATCTATCCATTTTGTGAACTTTTGGAAGCAGAAGAGCAAGCAAATAATCTTGCTAGCAAAGATCCAAATTCAGAAAGAACATTTAGTCACTGATGGCCACTCCAAAAAAATTTTGTGGAATTACCAAAAAATGTACCGATTAGAGGACCACTCCACTCTAGATTGTACAAATCAAGGAGGACTTACCGGACAGATTCATTGACCTCTGAATGATCAACCAATGTATTAAGAAATAGAAATACTTACCCTTCATTGATCAGATTCATTGACCTGGCAGGAAATTGTTGTACACAAATTTATATTTAATAGATGTCATCTAAGTAGAAAGCAAAAGATATTTGCTATTATAGAGCCTTGTCGGTGTCGGTGTCGGTGTCGAGCTTGTACCAAAATAATGTTTCACCTCCTCCGCCGTTGCAACATAGGTCGGAAACATTCCTAACAAGCAGCTATGTAAGTGCTCTAAACAATCCATAATAAGTATGCATATATTGCCATTTTGTAATTCAGCTCCCTCGTTGAGGAAAACTTGATGTCCAGCCATTCTAATCCACATTTGTAAGATCACTAATAAAAATAATAAAAATATGCATGTTTTAATGAACATATGAACCGGCCATAATCTCATTGTTGGCAATGCAAATTGCCTATTTCGATTGATCAGAAGAGGGTACCTGTATTTCGATTGATCAGAAGAGGGCAATGCAAATTGCCTATTTCGATTGATCAGAAGAGGGTACCTGTATAACAAGAAACAGACATGCATGTTTTAATGAACATAAGCAAACGGGCACATAAGATCACTAATGAAAATAATAAAAATAACGAGGTAAGCAAACGGGCACATACCTACTGACTATTAGGAATAAGACATATATTGCTAACAAGGTGTATTTATGTTGTAATTCAGCTTACATAGTCGTGAGCGCATTTTTCTAAACTTATGTATGATACAATCTATAATTCACCAGTATGCATATATAGGAATGTCGAGCTGCATACTTATCAATAATTCAGTCAGAAATTTTCAAGAAAACACTAAGGACCCTTGTCGGTGTCGAGCTTCACCTCCTCCGCCGCTCGTTCCTGCCTCCTCCCGCCCACCATGCTCTATTGTTCTTGCCTTGTTAGTACATAGATTGTATAATACATAAGTTTAGAAAAAAGGGTTTTTATACTTGTCCTTTTACAGATCATGACTTATGGACCCTAAGATATTCTATAGTTATTCATGATTTGTTATAGTTTGAAAATTGTCTCCAGATTGTCATGATTCTGCAAATTATCAGTAAATTTTGTAATGTTATAGCTTGGACCTTTTCTTTGGTACTTCTTGGACTCACAGTTCAGAATTAAATCTAAAGAATTATGGTAGAAATTGTCATGCCACAGACTGCACAGTTACAGAAATTGTCAAAAGGAAGGCATCAGGTGAAGGTCGAGGTCAGGGATTTTATTAGGAAGGTTATGTAAAAGACTCACACGTGCCCTTCTATGGGACCAAAAAATAATATGACAAAGTTACTAAAAATGTAACAAAGGCAAACAAAATGAGCATTTGTCAGTGTCTTCTTGAAAATTTCTGGAGAATGTATTATATAACTTATACAAAATATTTTGTTAATATCTTTGACAAAGCATTTTAGCTAACACCTGTAAAAACTAAAGTTTGATGCTCCAATTTAATCGTGATAAGAAACAAAGAATAGTTAAAATGTCAGTAGAATCAGTGTTAGTGTTACTTAGTGTTGTTCTTTTTTCCATCTTCAGAGCTGAGTTTTAGGTGTCACCATAGTTAAAGTCAGTGTCATCATTTTCAGTCATATGTTTTATTTTGCAATATAAAACTGGATTCTTTGCTACACTGATTGGAATTGTATTATCACAAAGCGAGAAACTCTCTCAAAGGATAGGCTAAAGTCTTTGAACTTGAATTTCATCTAATAACGTTGTCAGTGTCATCATTTTGATACCCGTGCATTGTGACGACACACAATTATTAGATAAAATATTAACTCAAAAGGAGATTCTTAGAGTTTTTGAAATCAGATTAAGACTGAGCACGGCAATATGTCAGTTGTGTTAGCATGAGGTTATTGCTACATCAGTAATTATACTTTCATATGTTTCTACTGAATAGGGAGAGCACCAAAGAACAATACAATGGTTTCAGCTCGAACTGATAAGTGAAAGAATGAACCATCAAAACAACATAAATCATCACTGAAACCTGATTTAAGATTTAAAATCATATAAACCCACGCGTAGCCCGATGTGGCTTTATTTTTTGTCTAAGAAAAAATAAACGTATTTGGCTAAGAGAGAAGGTTCATGAGCATAAAACTAAGGTTTATAGAGTAGCAGCACAAGAGCGAAGATTCATGAGCACAAAACTAAGGTATCTAGAACTTACTGTCAAGAGAGTTTTAGCTCTATCCCTCCTTACTTCAGTCTCGACAAGGTCATACCAGTAACTGTCAAGAACACAAACTCTGTTAGGAGACATATTGTATCGCTACACCTCATATCTTAACAAAAAAGTATGGTCTCTCTGCTCTTGTCTTCTACACAGCATGCATGTGGGTGTTTCAGAGCCTATCAAAACTTGATGACACCCCCCATTCTAATCCACATTTGGGAGTAACAAATAAGCAAGATGGAACTAAACAGACAGGAACCTAAGCATATACCTCTGAGATGAAAAGAATGGCTGCGAATCGGTGAATCTGAGGAGAGTGGGGATGGGTTGGAGGCCTCACCTCTGTCCATCCGTTTAATAGCAGTCGTTCCTCTCCCTCGCGTGCAACCGGATCTCACGCTCACGGTGATGTTTGGCGGCTTTCCACGGATCTTGTTGGAGACAAAAGGAAAGAACAATGGTTAAGAGAGGATCCTACACGTCTGCTCCCTCCCACAAATCGATCCTACACACCGAGGATGAAGAAACAGATCGATCTAGGGTTAGGAAGAACCAGATCACGAGCATGTGAAGTGATAGAGAAGGGGGAGGAGGGAGAGAGCGCCTCTTGTGCGCACGTCTGTGTGGCGAGTAGTGCGCGCCGGGCGCGACACCCTGGAGAGCGGATAAAGGTCTCACCGGCGAGGAGGCACCTTGGGAGGGAGAAGGACAGCCGAGGAAGAGGAGTGTCCCCGCGGGGGAAGGGGACTTGTCACCTCGGGAGGAAGAACGTGGAGCTGTTGTCGAGCTTGGGGGCCTTGCGGCGATGGCCTTGGGACGCCATCTGTGGTGATCGCCAGCTGCGGTCGAGATTGAAGGGGGACGGGTGTCGCCAATGGTGGGGTGAGGCCGGTCGGTGGCAAAGGGACTCCCCTTCCGTGGAGAGCGTGGATCGAGAGCCGGTGCGTCGATCCTGGGCATCTGATTCGCCTTCCATGGAGAGCGCGACGCGAACGCAGATGGGAATATGGGGAGAGAGCAGGGATTGCGGCGATCCGGCGGATGATTCGCCTTCCATGGAGAGCGCGGCACGAACGCGGATCGAGAGGATGGGGCGAGGAGAGAGCCGGGATTGAGGCAATTCTGGGGACAGAGCGAAGACGGGGCGTGCGCGGCGCTCGCGCGGCGTGGTGGCGGCGAGATTAGCAGGGTGGGGGAACGGGCGGAGCCGTACTGAGGGTGTGGACGCCCTCCTTATCATCTTAAGTAGTAGAGATAAAACAGGGTTACATGTGAACCTGTCTCAAAATAAGCAGAACTGACAGAATCTACTCTACATACGAGAGAGTGCAGCTTTTGGCGTTTTTTATCCTCTCATAATCGTACGGTATCTGACAAGAATCTGGAACCGCCTACAAGTAGAGAGGATCGCAGTTTCACTTTCAGCCGTGCCATGTGTGCATGCCTACCGGTACTAGTCCAGTACTATTCTGAATTCCACGATGGTGCAGATTATAGATTTAGATCTAGTTTGATACTTTACTATTTAGCTTAATCCACATATGTTAAGATAAATTTACATTTGAATCTATCCTAATACACGTGGATTAAGAAGAATACTAGATTATTCAAACAAAGTCTTAGGATCCGTTCGGTTCCTCCCAATCCATCAATCCATATGGATTGCAGGGGTTTAAGTGAGTTTAAGTCCATATCAAGTTAGCATTCTTCATATTTTTTTAAACTCTTCCGATCCATGATGTATAGGAATAATCGAAAAAGACCTTAGAGGTTGTTTCGTTTGTAGGGATAATTTTTAGTCCCTTTATTTTATTACATTTTAGTCTTGTTTTTTTCCTAAATACAGAAAGTAAAACGGGACTAAAATAGAATAAAATGAAGAGACTAAAAATTAGTCCGTAATAACCAAACACCCATTTATAGAACTTAATTCTACAATTTTAAATTCTATTACGGGGCGTTTGGATCCATTCATTTTAGAGGATTTGAAATTTACTTAATAAAGTAACATATTTAGCTTGGAATTTAACATTCCACCACTTTTCTAAAGTTCAGATATAAGTCTATCTTAAATTCATAGGGTGGAAGATAGGAAATGATTTTATGTATCAGTATAATTTATTTCTACTCTATAAATTATAGGATGCTCTTCGGCTCACTCCCCTATAGTAAAAATGTAGCACATAAATATCTCCGACATCTTGCTAATAATAGTATACAAATATATTCTTCATAAAATTAAATTAGCTTAATTGATATGTGGCTAAATTACTGTTATAAGAATGGAATTCAATTCCAAGGATCCAAACGGGGCGCAGTGACCAGGCTTGGGCGACTGTTTACCAAAAACACAGGTCTCTGCAAAGTCGTAAGACCATGTATGAGGGATGACGCCTACCTAGTGCCGGAAGGTCAAGGCAGTTGGTGAATTGATGACAGGGAAGCCGGCGACCGAAGCCCCGGTGAACGGCGGACGTAACTATAATGGTCCTAAGGTAGAGAAATTCCTTGTCGGGTAAGTTCCGACACATACGAAAGACATAATGATCTGGGCACTGTCTCGGAGAGAGGCTCGATGAAATAGACATGTCTGTGAAGATGCGGACTACCTGCACCTGGACAGAAAGACACTATGAAGCTTTACTATTCTCTGGGATTGGCTTTGGGCTTTTCGTGCGCAGCTTAGGTGGAAGGTGAAGAAGGCCCCCTTCCGGGGGACCCGAGCCATCAGTGAGATACCACTCTAGAAGAGCTCAGATTCTAACTTTGGGTGGGTCAGACCCGCGGGCAAAGGGACAGTCTCAGGTAGACAATTTCTATGGGGTGTAGGCCTCCCAAAAGGTAACGAAGGCGTGCAAAGGTTTCCTCAGACCAGACGGACATTGGTCTTCGAGTGCAAAGGCAGAAGTGAGCTTGAATGCAAGACTCACCCGTCAAGCAGAGACGAAAATCGGCTTTAGTGATCCTACGGTGTCGAGTGGAAGGGTCGTCGCTCAACGGATAAAAGTTACTCTAGGGATAACAGGCTGATCTTCCCCAAGAGTCCACATCGACGGGAAGGTTTGGCACCTCGATGTCGGCTCTTCGCCACCTAGAACTGTAGGTGGTTCAAAGGGTTGGGTTGTTCACCCATTAATGTGGTATGTGAGCTAGGTTCAGAACGTCGTGAGACAATTCAGTCCATATCCGGTGTGGGTGTTAGAGCATTGAGAGGACATTTTCCTAGTACGAGAGGACCGGGAAGTACGCACCTCTGGTGTACTAGTTATTGTGCCTACTTTAAACGTTGGGTAGCCAAGTGTGGAGAGGATAAATGCTGAAAGCATCTAAGTAGTAGGCCCACCCCAAGATGAGTGCTCTCTCCTCCGACTTCCCTAGAGCCTCTGGTAGCACAGCCGAGACAGGGACAAGTTCTCCACCCATACAGGGATGGAGCGACAGAAGTATGGAAATAGGATAAGGTAGCGGCGAGACGAGCCGTTTAAATAGGTGTCAAGTGGAAGTGCAGTGATGAATGTAGCTGAGGCATCCTAACGAACGAATGATTTGAACCTTGTTCCTACACGACCTAATCAAATCGATCAGGCACTTGCCATCTATCTTCATTGTTCAACTCTTTGATGAAAAGAAAATATAAAAAAACCAAAAAAAAACTCTGCTCTCCCATCTCTTGGATAAATAGAGAGGGAGGGCAGAGTCCTTTGGTATCCCTTCCAGTTAAGAATTGGGACTTCACTATTACTAGTCAATATTTCTCTCATGCCTTTTCTCCTTCATGGTTCGATATTTTGGTGTCCTAAGCGTAGAGGAACCACACCAATCTATCCCAAATTTGGTGGTTAAACTCTACCGCGATGACGATACTTTAGGGGGGTCCTACATCAAAATAGCTCGATGCCAGAATGATAAAAAGCTTAACACATCTTATTTGACTTTTTCACTATTTTGAAATAAAAAAAGATTTAAATCCAAAACGTAAAAATCGTCTTATCCAAAACCTTAATCATCCCCACTTCACACCTCATAACGCACTGTTATTATAGAGAGAAAGACGTTTTCCATCTTCTTAACATGAAATGAAATAGCCGAGGAAAAGAAGGTTCCTTTTAGGTATCTCGGGAGTGGAGACGGATGGGCCTGTAGCTCATAGGATTAGAGCAGTGTAGCGAGCCCGCAGAAAAAACGGATCCGACATCCGAGAAAGTGAGGCACTTTAACAAAAGTAAACAGATATCTTACTGCTGAATCTATAGATGCCTCGAGACGGCTGACGGTCAAGCTAGCCAAAGAAAGTTGCATCTGATCTACAATATTAGCAGAGCAGGAGAAACAAATGTGTTAAGAAACCAGTATTGGGCTCTAAAGGTTCATATAACCACGTTTAGTTTAAACTCTAACTTTACACTATACTAGTCGGTTGTCCGTGCGTTGCGACGGCTTACAACAATACCCACGTAAACTATCCATCAAAAAAATTTAAGATTTTTTATTGATTGTCTTCGCTCTCTGTATAATATATTTTTTGATTTAACTAATGTTATTGTTTACTCCATGCAAATATGTCTTGGTGCAACACGACCAATGAAGTGAGCGATTAGAAGATAGTTCACAACGATTGACTGAATAAACAGAGATTATAAAATGACATAATTCCATCATACAAAGACCAAATAAAAGAAAGTTTGTCGGATCAAGTTTATAAAATAAGTCACATGAAATCAAACTTATAAAAAAAATAGATCAAAATATGGAGTGATTGCTAAAGTCATTATAAAATAAGTCCCATGAAATCAAACTTATAAAAAAAAATAGATCAAAATATGGAGTGATTGCTAAAGTGAGACATCAATAAAAACTGAATGCGCTCCATATAAATTACGCTACTTCGTAGCAATTACTAACGTTTAAAACCAACAAATGACCTTTCATTTTGCTGTTAGTGTGATAAATCATTGCTGCTTCATCCAATTCAGAAACCTCAAACACCATGTAGTCCATTGCGCCGATATGGTCTCAGAAACGACCTAATGCTTGCAAGAGCAAAGAACGTCGTGCCGTGCTTGAGCTATAGTCTCGGCCCGTAGTGCTAGCCCGGCCCGACATGATTATTTTTTTATTTTACAAAAAACGTATATACCTATATACAATTTATATTTAATATTAAAAACATTTTAGCATGATGTTTTACTGGTTAGACAGTTTCACCCAGTGTCTTCCGCCCTTCTTCCATCAGGGCATGGGTTCAAACACTACCTTCTGCACCGTTTTTAACATTTTACGTTGATTTAATTAAATAGATCGACGGGCTAACGGGCTTCTTCCATCAGGGCATGGGTTCGAACCCCACCTTCTACACCGTTTTTTAATATTTTATGTTGATTTAATTAAATAGATCGACGGGCTAACGGGCTTCTTCCATCAGGGCATGGGTTCGAACCCCACCTTCTGCACCGTTTTTTAACATTTTACGTTGATTTAATTAAATAGATCGACGGGCTAACGGGCTGGCCCGACACAGTTAGTAGGCCGACATAACGTGTCTGTGCCATAGTTGTGGCCCACGTACATCTAGCCCGTGTCGGGCGTCGTTACGCTGATTTAATTAAATAGATCAACGGGTTAATGGGCTGGTCCGACACAGTTAGCAGGCCGGCATGACGTGCATGTGCCATAGTTGTGGCCCGCGTGCATCTAGCCCATGTCGGACGTTGTTTGGCATCTATAGACGTGCATCAGATTAATTTGAAATAGCTGTGAGGGGTTATTTGTAAAAAATGACGTGCGACGACCGTTGAAACTGGTGCTTTAAGTATAGTATAGAAATAGAGAAAAATATCATCATAGGTGTAACGAGTAAACATAATAGATGAATGAAAAATTTAATTCTTTCTATATTTTTATGTCTCCTATGTTTATGAGTTAAGAGCTCCCAGAAAATGACTCCTGAAAATTAGTTTTAAGAGACAATCTAAAAAATTAGTGAGGGTAGATTTGAATCATTTCCCCAACAGATCACTTAAAGCGGTAGATTGTTTCTGAGAGCCTAAAAAAACCCTATTTGTAGCTATAAATGAGGGAGTTTTAAGGGTCATGAAAAAGTTAGGAGGACTTTAAGAGTGCGTTTGGTTTGAGGAATTAAGTGATCCATCTTTTTCTCACTCCTCATTTTTTATTTGGTTTGTGGAATAGAATGGGTTGATCCATCACCACCCATTCCTCACAAGCTACTAATTAGTATATACTTGAAGAATGAGTTGATTTCACCAAAATTGATGAAATGAACTTATGATGCATCACCTCATAAAGCATAAAGTGACTTTATAAACCAAAACACATCATAAGAGAATGTTGGAGACATGTTTTATGTTTTTTTCCAAAAAACTTGATTTATAGGAGACCTCCGGTGAGCTGTTGGAGATGATCTGAGGAGACTTTAGACTACACTTAGATCAGCCACATCCCTCGCGGCCTCGCCGATCGCCCTCCAACGCTCCAATCCCCTACTGCAAGACATTAAGGACACGAGGATTCAGTGATTGACGACCCTACCCTGTGCTCTCTTTAGAATTTAAATTTACATGTGCGAGCTCCGAAGCGCATTCTCCGTTCGAGTTTGCTTCCAGCGTTAGTGCTGGTGGACACGTCACAAAAGCGCCTGTTTCATTGACGCATCCAACGAGGCGGGGCGGACTAGCGATTTATTCATCCATTCAACCTCATCACAATCTGTTCCTTTCTACTGTCACTTGTGATAATTAACTAAAAAACACCCACCGACCGCGGTGTAATTGTGTACATAACCTCAATGGGATACACAGACATGCCGCCGCAGAGCAAAACACGTCGCAGATCCCCTCTCTCTCTAACTCCGTCCCTCTCTCTCTCTCCCTCTGGTCCCGCAAAAACTAGGCGTTGGAGGCACGTTAGCGCCAGGTTTTCCTCCCATGCTTACGCAGCCACAGCCGTCCACACCTTGGATGCTCACAGCTCGTCCTTGACGGGCTCGGCGGCGGCTGCCTTCTCGGATGCCGGTGGCGCCTGGGTGGTGGTGGTGGTGGCGGCGCCTGCGGTCTCCTTGCTCTTCTTGATGAAGTCGACGATGTCGTCCGCCGTCCTGCCGCTGTCGTAGGATGTCACCTTCCCGCTCGGGGTCACGAAGTACAAGGTCGGGTAGCCTTGGACGTCAAACTCACTGGGAACGTCATTGGCAGTCGCGTCCTGGGAACGAAGTGGTGTTAGTGTTTTGTAAAAGGGGGTGGTGGGTGCATACTGCATAGTGACCAAGACTCGTGGGGAAGAAACAGACCATCTTAGCAATCACGACTTCCTCGTCGCTCTGGAGAGTGGTGGCTGCCTCGTCCAAGATGGGCGCCAGCTTCTTGCAGTGTCCGCACCAGGGGGCATAGAATTCAATAAGGACTGCAACAGAGTTATACATATCAAGACTATTTCAATCTATTAAAGGGAAAAAAAGACTTCCATCCCTGAGACGAAGACAAGAACTACATGCTAAACACAATTCTGTTGAAATTTTGCCTCCCATAAATAATTCTTATTGTTTGATGAAAAATAACAGAATAATCAGGCCACATACCATTTTTGCCAGATTTGAAGACGAAGTCGTGGACGTTGTCAGCGACAACCACCTTAACAGGCTCATTGTTGACCTCAGGAATAGGCTCAGACTTCCTGAACGGCGTCAATTTGCCATCCTACAAATATAACAGGTCAATGAGCTCTACAATAGTACTAATTAAACCGAACAAGTACTCGCAAGAGTGTATTGAAGTCAACCAGCACTTACAAAGTACTCCTTCAACCAAGCGACGATCTGGTCAGCCTCAACGTGAACCTTCAAGAACTTCTTGGAGTCACCATCCTGGATGAGGATAAGGGGTGTCTGGTCCTCTTTCAGGCCAAAGTACTGTCATTGCAACAGTTTGACCGGTTACCATAGAGGGTTTTGGTATGTGAAATTAGGTAGTGTTTGGTTGAAGAGCCAAGTAGAACGGAGCGGCCTCAACCAAACACTACCTTAAAAAGACATCACGCAGAAGGGGAAGTGAGAATCAAACCTGGAAGGCACCCTGGCTGGCTTCGATGTCACCAATAAGGAACTTGATTTCCTTGTCCTTGAATTCCTCCGCGGCAGCAGAGTAGGCAGACTTGAAAGAATCAAAAGGTCCGGTGGAGAAGTTCAAAAACAGCATAGCCTGCCAATCATTTGGTGTCACAGAACAGTGAAAATAGTCAGTGATGAATATTTTAAAACCATTTCGCAAGTGCAATGCTGTTTCCCAAGACGCCACTGTTTCCCAAGACGAGCTGGGTACGCCTGGACACACCTAGGTGACGCCTTTGAAACACTGCTGTAAACATCCTTTTCCAACCCACAAGAATTATAGCTTCATTAAAATATGGCTAGAACAAGTTGTTATGCAAAACCAAAAAGGTCAACGATGGCACTAGAAATATACTACTTCATAATTAAGAGACTCAAGACTCCAAATTGTCAAGCATTGCATTCAATACAGTTATGCTGCGTTCGGATGTATGCATTGAGCCTTGGAATTAGGAATGGGCATTGAAACCCCTGTATGCCAGCTGTTTGAATGTCCTAGAATACGGAACTAGAAATGGACTCCAATGCCAACCGGTATTCATCAGGCAATCGACCACATGCCCTCCATACCGAGCGATATTCACTGGAATCATGCATTCGTCCTCATCCCGTCTCCTCGCCTCTCTGTAAGCACCGCTATGTAATCGTGCATTCATCCTCATCCTGTCCCCTCGCCTCTCTGTCAGCACCGCCCTTCCCTCTCCTCCGCCGGCGAGTTGTGTGTCTTCTCCCCCTTCCTCCGCCGGCGTGCCACACGGCTGCTCCCCCGCCTCCCTCCACATGAGGGCCCCTCCGTGGTGAGCCTAGCACCCCTCTGCCAGCGGACACCAGCCTCCCCCCCCCCTCCGGTGCTACGGATCCGGGAGGGGCGCGTGGATCCAAGAGGGGCAACACTACTCTCCTATGTGCGGCAATAGCAGTGAGGGGTTGCCCGAGTAGTGGTCACTTATCAGCCAAGGTGGAAGAAGAGGACAAATACAGAAAATTGAAATGAGTCCCTTCCTAAGATTCCAAACTCCAATACAATGACACAGACATACAAACAATAGAATTGGATTTGCATTCCATTCAACACCATGGCTGATTTGGTATTGAATCCAATTCAATTACATGCCCTCCAACATCAACATCCAAACGAAGCATTATGGCACACTAAAGCAAGTTGGATGCAGGCATGGTAGCTTGTGATCAAATGAGTTGATATCCAGTAGTAACTGAAGTTATAAAAATGGCCATGTTAACCAACAAATGGCCAAGTTATTAAAAAATGACATGTTGTTTACCTTGGGGGCTGAGCTTTGGAAGAATTTCATGAGGTATGGGTGGTTGTCAGGGTTCTTGTCAAAAGTGACAACTCTAGGGATGGTGCTAGCATCAATAAACTTCATCAGTGCAGCGACATCAAAATCCTGCACAATGTAACAGCATTGTGTCACTAGTGACAAACTCACATGATATTTGCATAGATGGTAAGCATAATTACAAGTATGAAATAAATGGGCGCTCCAATAACTACAGCCAAAATGTAACAAAGAATGTGAGTAAAACCTTGCTGTCAACAACAAGCTCATCAAATGGCTTCAGCAGCCTGACCAATGGCCGTTCCACTGCTGCATCACCACGTGGGAGGTGGTTGGCATGCAAAGTGTGGCCAAAGTCGTAGTCAGACCTCAGCTTCTCTGCGACCTCCATGAAGTTTGTAAATTCGGTGCCGCTGAATTCAGCGAAGATACCAACCTGTAAAATTGCAATTATTATGTACAATCAGTTGGCCTGATCATCATAATACAGATTAAGTGATTACTGAATAAAAACAGGTGAAAACTTTGAATTGGAAGCTTACAATGTAGATCTTCTTGTCATCGATAAGGGCCGTCGCATCTTCTGGTGACTTGATCTCCTTGGACGCAGGGCCAACCTGCTTCTTCAAGTAATCCACAATGCCATCAGCCTCCCTAGGGCCCTTGTATTCCTGAATGTTCTTCCCCTGGTCCCTGAATATCTTGATGGTTGGGAACCCTTGGATCTCGTACTTGGTAGCAAGCGGCCTGTTCTTCTCCTCGTTAGCATCAACCTTAGCGAGAACAATCGGTGGGTCATGCTTGCTAAGTGCCTTGGCCGCATTCTCATACTGAAACATCAAAGAAAACACAGTTTAGCTTATGGGATTAAACCAATCAGAACACAACCCATGTGTAAGTAAAGGTAGTGATTACAGAGTAGGAGATCCATTACCTCTGGAGCAAGTTTCTTGCAGTGCCCACACCTGCAGGTTCGATTTGACAACATTAGCTATAACAATTTAACTAATAGAGATGATTTACCGATAGCAACAGTAATCACACAGAAGTAAGAGTGTAAGACAACAGTGAAGTTCAAACTTGTAAGTGTGTCCTAAAAGTAGTCACACAGAAGCAACAGCACATGAGTACAGTTAAGTGCGGACATGATTCTTAAACATGACAAAAAAAAGGCACCGCACAGACGTCAAATCAAGCACACCAACCGCAGAAAACGAACAAAACCCACGATTCATCACCCTTGAGCCATCGAGTAACCAGACCAAACAAGGAATCGACGAAAACAACAGCTAGCACTACTCGTCTAAAGTCTTGGCCTGGAACTTCGAGCTGCCGCGCGCGTGAGAGAACAGTAAACAAAAACAAATCCACGCGAAGAACAGCGACCAAATCAGTGCGAATTAGACACCAGACGCCGCGTAACAACATGAAAAAAAAACAACCCGAGCACAAGTCCAGCATCTGAAAAGAACGCCCACGCATCACTCCATACCCACAGCCTAATCCCCGATCCGAGATCTACCCGTACTGCTAGAAGAATCGGTCAAGCTGGGGGCTCACCAGGGGGCGTAGAACTCGACGACCATGAAGGGGTGCTTGGCGACGGCCTCGTCGAAGCTGTCGACGTCGAGGGTGAGCACGGCCTCGCCCTCCGCGGCGGCGGCGGGCTCCTCCTCCGCCCGGGCGGAGAGCGCGACGGCCAGCGCGAGCAACAGCGAGATCCAGGCCTTGGAGCGGATCGCCATGGCGGAGCAGCGGAGTGTGGCCCGGGTCAGATTTCGTCCGGAGGGGTGAGACACGAGGCAGCACGCTGCTGCCGGGGGATTTAAGGGCGGCGGGGCACGCGAGGAGTCCACAGTGAGGGACTGGACTGGGACTGGCGCCCCGGGTCCACCAGGGCCTGGGCTGCGGGTCCCCTCCGCCCGCGCAGGTCACGAGATATTTGCAGGCCACGTTTGCAGTTGGGTCCCTGTGGTTATCGCGAATAGCTTGAATAATCGCGTCATTAAGAGGCGCTAAAGACGGTGGGTAGGAAAAGACCGCGTTGCCTGTTTTTTTAGGATGTAATTGATAAAAGTTAAGGGGGCTAAACAGTGGGCGGTCGGTCCTAACTCCTAAACGCGCCGCCGGGTACACGGTGGCGGGCGGCCACGTACATGGGCGGGGCCTGGGCCAATCGCGGGACTCCACGTCACGGATGTGACATGCCCACGGCCTCTGATTAGCCGCGCGACGTGGGGGCGGGGGGTGTTTGGTTTACTTCGTATGAATGTTTAAATAATATATATATAATAGTATGTACTTATAAAACTAATTGTACAAACAAACGAGACAAATTTATTAAATATAATTAAATCTATATTGAATATTTGCAATTGATATTCAAATATTTGATGCGGTAGGACAGAGATGGCAATGTGTACGGGTATGATTAAATAATCATGGATCATTATCCATTGGATTGGGTATGGTGGAATTTTTTATCTACGGGTACGGTTATGGATATAATAAGGTATCCGCGGATATTTTTTCACGGGTATGGATATCCAGTATCCACACCTATTATCTGATGGATATCTAACATGTGGACCATCCAGATTTAATATATTATCCTAAATTATCATTTTTCAATTTTTATTCATGGCGTGTTGTTTGGTGTTGAAATTATCATTTCATACTGTTAGAATGATAATTTTTGGAATGTGATAAATTGTTGTTTGGTGTTGAATGCTAAAGTTGTAGTGGACGGAGGTAACTGGTATCTGCCGGATAGTGCATACCCGGCGGGTACGGGTATGAATACAGATCCATACCTACGAACGTTTATGGTTACAAATATGAGTTGGGTTTTGTTTCGTAGTTATGGATTCGCGAAGTATATATCCGTATACTACCCACTCGATTGTAATTTGTAGATATAGACCAGTTCAGTGAGAGTATCGTGGTGAACATCAACATCATATGTAGTATAGGGTCAAATTAAATACGGTGTTTTATACAAAGATGCGGTTCCTTGAATGGTTAACTTTTCAAGGTGGATATAGGGTGTGTTTGGTTTAGCTTTTGGCTTTGGCTTTTGCCCCCTAAAAGCCAAAAGCCAACCAAAGGGTTGGATTTAGGAAGCAGCTTTTTCTAAAAGCTGACTTTCTCGCAGTGCAAAACTGAAAGCACCCCTGGACCTGCTTTTAGTGGCTTTTGGATGAAACTGTGAAAACATATATCGAAGAACTTTTAACGACTTTTAGTGGTTTCCATCAAACAGTTTTTAGCTTTTTAACAACTCACAGCCTACAGCAGTTTTTTCCACAGCTCACAGCCCACAGCAACTTTTTTCACAGCCACAGCCCAACCAAACAGACCCATAGTACATTATCGGGTTGTTTTTTTTTTTACAAGAAGGTATATTGTCGTTGACTGTTCACGTGCGAGCATATACGGATCGATCACGATTCACAACTCGTGAATCACGAGACCTGATCCTGATGGCTGATGCAGCTTGTGTGTGACAGCTAATCATGCATAGACAGCGAGGTAGGTACAACTCTGAGCTCTTGATCGATTTTTTAAGTATAAAAAGCAGCTAAAAAACTATATAATATAACTTTGAGCCTCCAGATCATAAATATAATTCAGAAATTATAGAGTCATGTAGATACATGCTCTTCTATTTTTCTAGTTGAAGCTAGTCTCTTATATTTTTTCGGTTAACCTCTAAAACCAACCAAAAATCATATATTAAGATCTTGTTCAGTTATTTCCATTACACATGGATTAGATGAAATTGGAAAAAATTAAGAAATTTGACTTTCTTTGAATTTAAACCACCAAATCCATATGGATTGAGAGCGATCCGGACAAAATTAAATAGGGTTGTACATGTCCTAATAGACGATCCATCAATATCGTGTTAACCATTATTATACATAGTATATATAGACATATAGTCGCCAATCAACATCAAATCTCATCGAGCAGAAACTAAATAGTCCGAATAAAGTGTTCTTCTGTTCTTGGATTACCGAAATTCTTTACGCGCAGAAACACAGAGAAGCGAGCAGGGAAGTCACGGGGACTGGGAGCATAGTAACATTTCAATATGGGAGGTGAGATCCGATAGATTCTCAACTTCTATTCGGTGGCCGAAATGGAAGCGCATCAAGGGCGAGTCGAGATTCTCGTAAAGTGCGCGCTCAAATCCGGACAAAACTATGTACTAGTATTTGCTACATATTGTGCTGTAAAGAAAAGTGTCCCATGATTTTTTGTTGTCAGATTAGCAACGCACCAAAGGTTGACGCTGTACATTTTTGTTCGCTTACTAACGGTAATAAAGTAGCTAGGCGGTTTCTTTTTGTTGTTGTTCTGTAAATGACGACACCAGCCTCTCCCTCTCGTTTGCTCTACCACCAGAGAGAGAGAAAAAAGGCCAGCCATGCACAAACAAAGTACTAGCAGGCTTTGCTCATTCTTTGCATTTGGCTCTCCAGATTAGGTATTGCTCAATTCGACTGTGGATTCCAAAATGCATTTACACTCACTGGACAATGGTATTAACGTGATTGCCGTATTTTTCTTATTCTTTTTTAGTAGATTCGTATGCCATTTACACTTTTAGGACTCTCTTAGAACCCAGAAATTTAATAGGAATGTGTCGGTACCTTAAAACAGGGGTATCCTCTTCTATAGTGTGAAGACGCTACACCCGTACGACACCTCCAGGTCACACGGAGAGCGGCACCCGACCCCACCACATGGGCAAGCCTAAGGGCACTACGTGGCGAGGAAGGATAATACATCCCAGGAAGCACTATCGGGTCCGGACCTCCGCAGAGGAACACCGGACCCCTGTACGTACAGGTCCTAAACTCCCAAGAAGGCATGCCGAACCCCCCCGTGTCCCAGGCCCCCCGAGTGAGGTCCGGACCTTAGCAAGGTCCCGGGACGGAGAGGACCCCGACACAGGCAAGGGTCCGGTGCCGACACGTGCCCAGGCCTTGCCCTACACCCCGCTCAAGCGGAGACCCGCCGCAGCCGCGTGGCTTGTGGCGCGTGACATAAGCCAATGGGTCGAGCCTGACGCAAGGCCCATACGGCCGTGCATTCTTTGCATTTATTGCGGAAAGGATGTGCCGCCTGCCACCACGCTGACGGGCGACGCGCCCTCTCAACATTTAATGTGTCCTGTCCAATCCATCGGCAGACGGCGTCAGGGTCACTGAAAGGGAAATGTGCCCTTGGGCCATTTCTAAGTATTTTGGTGATTTAGTGTCCAACACAAGTACTTAAGTATTAAACTATGCCAAATGGTGGACAAAATGCAAATCAATGCAAAGGTATGATTCTAGACTTAGTACATTGGTTTTTGTGTACTAACATATTTGTCTAAGTGCTGGAATTAGAGAAAATTCAATTGGAAAAGACTTGGCTCGAGCAGCCAAGACTTTGCTCAGTCTGGGTGCACCAGACTGTCCGGTGGTGCACCAGACAGTGTCCGGTGCGCCAGACTGGCTCTGGTGAAAAGGCTGCTCTCGGGTCTCGACGGCGGCGTACGGCTATAAATCACCGGACTGTCCGGTGGTGCACCGGACAGTGTCCGGTGAGTCGGCTGCGGCGAAGTCGCCGCTCTCGGGAACCAAGTCAACAGCGTACGTCTATAATTCACCGGACTGTCCGGTGAGGCACCGGACTGTCCGGTGAGCCAACGGTCGACCGCGCAATCCGCGCGTGACGCGTGGCCGGGCCAACGGTCTGAAGGGGGCACCGGACTGTCCGGTGTGCACCGGACAGTGTTCGGTGCGCCAACGGCTCCAAGTCTCCAACGGTCGGCTGCACCAGAAGAGGAAAGAAATCTGCACCGGACAATGTCCGGTGCGCCAGGCTACAGAAGGCAAGAATTGCCTTCCTGGAATGCTCTCAACGGCTCCTAGCTGCCTTGGGGCTATAAAAGGGACCCCTAGGCGCATGGAGGAGCACACCAAGCATTCTCTAAGCATTCCTAAGCATCAAGGCTCCAATTCCGCGCATTTGATTCCTTGTGATAGCAACTAGAGCTCCATTTGAGTAGAGAACTCTTCGGGTTGTGTTGTGAGCTCGAGTTGTGACTTGTGTGCGTATTTGTGCTCTGATTTTGTGTCTTGTGTGCGTTGGTCATCCCAACCTTACTTCCGTGCTTCTTTGTGAACATCAAATTGTAAGGGCGAGAGGCTCCAAGTTGTGGAGATTCCTCACAAACAGGATATAGTGAAACAAAGCAAAACACCGTGGTATTCAAGTGGGTCTTTGGACCGCTTGAGAGGGGTTGAGTGCAACCCTCGTCCGTTGGGACGCCACAACGTGGAGTAGGCAAGTGTTGGACTTGGCCGAACCACGGGATAAACCACTGTGCCTCTCTGTGTTTTGCAAGAACTCCTCTCTAGCCACTTGGCTTTATTGTGCTAACTCCTAATCAAGTTTTGTGGCATTAAGTTTCAAGTTTTTACAGGATCACCTATTCACCCCCCCCCTCTAGGTGCTCTCAATTGGTATCAGAGTCATTCTCTTCAAGAAAGGGACTAATCGCCCGAAGGGATGGATCCTAAGGGAAAGGGGATAGTGATCAATGACAAGGAGAAGGAGTCCTTCATCAATGAGACGAAAGACGACAAGCCCACTGACTCGGGCTCAAGTCATAAGAAGAAGGACGGGAAGAAGAAGAGGCGCATCAAGAAGATCATCTACTACGACGACAGCGACGAGTCCTCTTCTTCCCAAAAGGACAACGACGACAACGACTACGAGAAAAAGAAGACGGTTAACTCGAACTTTTCTTTTGATTACTCTCGTATTCCGCATAGTTCAAATGCACATTTGCTTTCCATTCCTCTTGGCAAACCTCCACACTTTGATGGAGAGGACTACGGATTTTGGAGTCACAAAATGTGTAGTCACTTGTTTTCTCTCCATCCAAGTATATGAGAGATAGTAGAAAATGGAATGCAATTTGATAGCACGGATAGTCCCTTGTTCATCAATGAACAAATTCATAAAAATGCACAAGCTACTACTGTGTTGTTAGCCTCATTGTGCATGGATGAGTACCATAAAGTGAGCGGCTTGGACAACGCCAAGCAGATTTGGGACACCCTCAAGATCTCACATGAGGGGAACGACGTCACCATGCTCACCAAGATGGAGTTGGTGGAAGGCGAACTAGGAAGGTTCGCAATAATCAGAGGGGAGGAGCCAACCCAAACATACAACAGGCTCAAGACCCTCGTCAACAAAATAAGGAGCTATGGAAGCACGCGATGGACGGACCACTGAAAGGGAAATGTGCCTTTGGGCCATTTCTAAGTATTTTGGTGATTAAGTGCCAACACAAGTGCTTAAATGTAAATCAATGCCCATGGATGAACAAAGTGCAAATCTTCAACAAAGGTATGTTTCTAAGTCTTAGTACATTGGTTTTGTGTACTAATATATTTGTCTAAGTGTTAGAAACAGTTAGAAGAAGAGAAGAGAAGACTTGGCTGTGTACAGCCAAGAGGCTGTTTCGGTCTGGGGCACCGGACTGTCCGGTGGTGCACCGGACAGTGTCCGGTGGTGCACCGGACAGTGTCCGGTGCGCCAGGCTGCCCCAGCCGAAGAGGCCGCTCTCGGGTTTTTCTCCGGCGACTTCGGCTAAAATTCACCGGACTGTCCGGTGTGCACCGGACTGTCCAGTGAGCCAACGGTCGGCCGGGCCAACGGTCGGCCGCGCGATCGGCGCGCGACACGTGGCCGAGCCAACGGTCGGAAGGAAGCACCGGACTGTCCGGTGTGCACCGGACATGTCCGGTGCGCCAACGGTGCGCAGATCTGACTCTGACAGCAACGGTCGGATGCGCTGTTTAAGGAAACAAATCGGGCACCGGACAGTGTCCGGTGTGCACCGGACTGTCCGGTGCGCCACGAGACAGAAGGCAAAGATGGCCTTCCAGATTTGTTCCCAACGGCTCCTAGCTGCCTTGGGGCTATAAAAGGGACCCCTAGGCGCATGGAGGAGCACACCAAGCATTCCTACAACTCTTCTAAGCACCAAGACATCAATCTCACGCATTCGTTTCATTGTGATAGCATATAGAGCTCTTGTGGAGTTGTGAACTCTTTGTGTTGCGTTGCGAGCTCTTGTTGCGACTTGTGTGCGTGTTGTTGCTCTGATTTTCGAGTCTTGTGTGCGTTGCTCATTCCCACCTTACTCTGTACTTCTTTGTGAACTCAATTGTAAGGGCGAGAGACTCCAAGTTGTGGAGGTTCCTCGCAAACGGGAAAAGATCAAAGGAAAGGAAAACACCGTGGTATTCAAGTTGATCATTGGATCACTTGAGAGGAGTTGAGTGCAACTCTCGTCCGTTGGGACGCCACAACGTGGAGTAGGCAAGTTTTGTACTTGGCCGAACCACGGGATAACCACCGTGTCAACTCTGTGATTGCTTTCTTGTGGTTATTGTGTTTTGACTCCTCTCTAGCCACTTGGCCATACTTGTGCTAACGCCTAATCAAGTTTTGTGGCTTAAGTATTGAAGTTTTACAGGATCACCTATTCACCCCCCCCCTCTAGGTGCTCTCAATTGGTATCAAAGCCGTTCTCTTCAAGAAAGGGACTAGCCGCCCGAAGAGATGGATCCTAAGGGAAAGGGAATTGTGATCAACGACAAGGAGAAGGAGTCCTTCGTCAACGAGCCAAGGGATGACAAGTCCAATGACTCGGGCTCGGGCCACAAGCGAAGAGATGGGAAGAAGAAGAAGACAAGACGCATCAAGGAGATCGTCTACTACGACAGTGATGAGTCCTCTTCTTCCCAAAAGGACGACGACCACGACAAACAAAGGAAACCGGTTAATTCTAACTTTTCTTTTGACTACTCTCGTATTCCGCAAAGTTCAAATTCACATTTGCTTTCTATTCCACTCGGCAAGCCCCCACACTTTGATGGGGAGGACTACGGATTTTGGAGCCACAAAATGCGTAGTCACCTATTCTCTCTCCATCCTAGCATATGGGAGATTGTAGATAGTGGAATGCACTTTAATAGTTCGGATAGTCCTATATTCATTAATGAGCAAATCCACAAGAATGCACAAGCTACTACTGTTCTTCTAGCCTCATTGTGCAGGGATGAATATAATAAAGTAAGTGGCTTGGATAACGCCAAGCAAATCTGGGATACCCTCAAGATCTCTCATGAGGGAAATGACGCTACCTTGCTCACCAAAATGGAGTTGGTGGAGGGCGAGCTTGGACGGTTCGCGATGATAAGGGGCGAGGAGCCAACTCAAACATACAACCGGCTCAAGACCCTTGTCAACAAGATAAGGAGCTACGGAAGCACGCGTTGGACGGATCACGACGTCGTCCGCCTAATGCTCAGGTCATTTACCGTTCTTGATCCTCATCTCGTGAACAATATTCGTGAGAATCCCAGGTACACGATGATGACGCCCGAAGAAGTACTTGGAAAATTCGTGAGCGGGCGGATGATGATCAAGGAGGCAAGATACGTCGACGACGCGTTGAATGGTCCACTCCACGAGTCTCAACCCATTGCTCTAAAGGCAACAAGGAGCAAGGAGTCGCTACCTAGCAAGGTGGCGCAAATTGAGGCGGCCGGTCTTAATGAAGAAGAAATGGCCCTCATTATCAAGAGATTCAAGACGGTGCTAAAGGGTCGCAATGGACAGCCGAGCAAGACTAAGACCAAGGGGAAGCGATCATGCTTCAAATGCGGTAAGCTTGGTCATTTTATTGCTAACTGTCCTGATAATGAAAGTGACCAGGAAAAGGGAAACAAGAGGGAAAAGAAGAAGCATTATAAGAAGGCAAAAGGCGAGGCGCATCTAGGCAAGGAGTGGGACTCGGATTGCTCCTCGTCCGACTCCGACAATGAAGGACTCGCCGCCACCGCCTTCAACAAATCAACCCTCTTCCCCAACGAGCGTCACACATGCCTTATGGCAAGGGAGAAGAAGGTATGTGCTCGCAACTCTACCTATGCTTCTTCAAGTGAGGATGAATCTAGTGATGAGGATGAAGTAGATTATTCATGTTTGTTCAAGGGCTTAGATAGATCTAAGATAGACAAAATTAATGAATTAATTGATGCCTTGAATGAAAAGAATATACTTTTAGAAAAGCAAGAGGATTTGTTGTATGAAGAGCATGATAAATTTGTTGAGGCACAAAAATCCTATGCTTTAGAAGTTAAAAGAAATGAAATGCTTTCTTTTGAACTATCTACTTGTCATGAAACCATTTCTACTTTGAAAGGTGTCAACAATGATTTGAATGCTAAATTAGAAGTAGCAAATAAATCCAACTCTTGTGTTGAACATGTTGAAATTTGCACTAGGTGCAAGGATGCTGATATTAATGCCTGTAGTGAACACTTAGTTTCCATTTCAAAATTAAGTGATGAAGTGGCTAGTCTTAATGCTCAACTTAAGACTAGCAAAAGTGATTTTGAAAAACTAAAATTTGCTAGGGATGCCTACACGGTTGGTAGACACCCCTCAATTAAGGATGGACTTGGCTTCAAGAGGGAAGCCAAGAACTTAACAAGCCATAAGGCTCCCATTCCCGCCAAGGAGAAAGGGAAGGCCCCTATGGCTACTAGTGCTAAGAGGAACCATGCCTTTTTGTATCATGAAAGAAGACAAACTAGAAATGTAAGTCATGATGCTTTTGATTCATATGTTCATGATTCTCATGCCATGTTTGCTCCTAGTTCCTCTAATGTGTATGATAGAAATGTTACTAGGAGAAATGTTGTTCCTAAAAGAAATGCTATTCATCATGAGCCTAGAAGGAATGTTGTTCATAATGCTCCTAGGAAAGTAGTAAATGAATTTTCTACAATATATCATGCTTTGAATGCTTCCTTTGCAATTTGTAGAAAGAATAGAAAGATAATTGCTAGGAAGTTAGGGGCTAAATGCAAAGGTGATAAAACTTGCATTTGGGTCCCTAAGAAGATTTGTGCTAACCTTGTAGGACCCAACATGAGTTGGGTACCTAAGACCCAAGCCTAAATTTGCCTTGCAGGTTTATGCATCCGGGGGTTCAAGCTGGATTATCGACAGCGGATGCACAAACCATATGACGGGGGAGAAGAAAATGTTCACCTCCTACGTCAAGAATAAAGATTCCCAAGATTCAATCATATTCGGTGATGGGAATCAAGGCAAGGTAAAAGGGTTAGGTAAAATTGCAATTTCCAATGAGCATTCTATTTCCAATGTGTTTTTAGTAGAGTCTCTTGGTTACAATTTACTATCTGTTAGTCAATTGTGCAGCATGGGGTATAATTGTCTATTCACTAATGTAGATGTGTCTGTCTTTAGAAGAAGTGATGGTTCACTAGCTTTTAAGGGTGTATTAGACGGCAAACTTTATTTAGTAGATTTTGCAAAAGAAGAGGCCGGTCTAGATGCATGCTTAATGGCTAAGACTTGCATGGGCTGGCTGTGGCATCGCCGCTTGGCACATGTGGGGATGAAGAATCTTCACAAACTTCTAAAGGGAGAACACGTGATAGGACTAACTAATGTTCAATTCGAAAAAGATAGACCTTGTGCAGCTTGTCAAGCAGGGAAACAGGTGGGAGGCTCTCATCACACCAAAAATGTGATGACGACATCAAGACCCTTGGAGATGCTGCATATGGACCTTTTTGGACCCGTCGCCTATCTGAGCATAGGAGGAAGTAAGTATGGTTTAGTTATTGTTGATGACTTTTCCCGCTTCACTTGGGTGTTCTTTTTGCAGGAAAAGTCCGAAACCCAAGGGACTCTCAAACGCTTCCTCAGGAGAGCTCAAAATGAGTTTGAGCTCAAAGTGAAGAAGATAAGGAGCGACAACGGATCCGAGTTCAAGAACCTTCAAGTGGAGGAGTTCCTTGAAGAAGAGGGGATCAAGCACGAGTTCTCCGCTCCCTACACACCACAACAAAATGGTGTGGTAGAGAGGAAGAACAGGACGCTCATCGATATGGCGAGGACGATGCTAGGAGAGTTCAAGACCCCCGAGTGCTTTTGGACGGAAGCCGTTAACACTGCTTGCCACGCCATCAACAGGGTCTACCTTCATCGCCTCCTCAAGAAGACGTCGTATGAGCTACTAACCGGTAACAAACCCAATGTATCGTACTTTCGTGTATTTGGGAGTAAATGCTACATTCTAGTGAAGAAGGGTAGAAATTCTAAGTTTGCTCCCAAAGCTGTAGAAGGGTTTTTGTTAGGTTATGACTCAAATACAAAGGCGTATAGAGTCTTCAACAAATCATCGGGTTTGATTGAAGTCTCTAGCGACGTTGTATTTGATGAGACTAATGGCTCTCCAAGAGAGCAAGTTGTTGATCTTGATGATGTAGATGAAGAAGATGTTCCGACGGCCGCTATACGAACCATGGCGATTGGTGATGTGCGACCACAGGAACAAGAAGAGCAAGATCAACCTTCTTCCTCAACTATGGTGCATCCCCCAACCGAAGATGACGAACAGGTACCTCAAGTGGAGGCACTTGGTCAAGGGGGAGCGCAAGATGAGCAAGTGATGGAGGAAGAAGCGCAACCGGCACCTCCAACCCAAGTTCGAGCGATGATTCAAAGGGATCATCCCGTCGATCAAATTCTGGGTGACATTAGCAAGGGAGTAACTACTCGATCTCGATTAGTTAATTTTTGTGAACATTACTCCTTTGTCTCTTCTATTGAGCCTTTCAGGGTAGAAGAGGCCTTGCTAGATCCGGATTGGGTGTTGGCCATGCAAGAGGAGTTAAACAACTTCAAGCGCAATGAAGTTTGGACACTGGTGCCTCGTCCCAAGCAAAATGTTGTGGGAACCAAGTGGGTGTTCCGCAACAAACAAGACGAGCACGGGGTGGTGACGAGAAACAAGGCTCGACTTGTGGCAAAAGGTTATGCCCAAGTCGCAGGTTTGGATTTCGAGGAGACTTTTGCTCCTGTGGCTAGGCTAGAATCAATTCGTATCTTGCTAGCATATGCCGCTCACCATTCTTTCAGGTTGTTCCAAATGGATGTGAAGAGCGCTTTCCTCAACGGGCCAATCAAGGAGGAGGTGTACGTGGAGCAACCCCCTGGCTTCGAGGATGAACGGTACCCCGACCATGTGTGTAAGCTCTCTAAGGCGCTCTATGGACTTAAGCAAGCCCCAAGAGCATGGTATGAATGCCTTAGAGATTTCTTAATTGCTAATGCTTTCAAGGTTGGGAAAGCCGATCCAACTCTTTTTACCAAGACTTGTGATGGTGATTTGTTTGTGTGCCAAATTTATGTCGATGACATAATATTTGGTTCTACTAACCAAAAGTCTTGTGAAGAGTTTAGCAGGGTGATGACGCAGAAATTCGAGATGTCGATGATGGGCGAGTTGAACTACTTCCTTGGGTTCCAAGTGAAGCAACTCAAGGACGGCACCTTCATCTCACAAACGAAGTACACGCAAGATCTGCTAAAGCGGTTTGGGATGAAGGACGCCAAGCCCGCAAAGACTCCGATGGGGACCGACGGACACACCGACCTCAACAAAGGAGGTAAGTCTGTTGATCAAAAAGCATACCGGTCAATGATAGGTTCTTTGCTTTACTTATGTGCTAGTAGACCGGATATTATGCTTAGCGTATGCATGTGTGCTAGATTTCAATCCGATCCTAAGGAATGTCACTTAGTGGCGGTGAAGCGAATTCTTAGATATTTGGTTGCTACGCCTTGCTTCGGGCTCTGGTATCCAAAGGGGTCTACCTTTGACTTAGTTGGATACTCAGACTCCGACTATGCTGGATGTAAGGTCGATAGGAAGAGTACATCGGGGACGTGCCAATTCTTAGGAAGGTCCCTGGTGTCATGGAACTCTAAGAAACAGACATCCGTTGCCCTATCCACCGCTGAGGCCGAGTACGTTGCCGCAGGTCAGTGTTGCGCGCAACTACTTTGGATGAGGCAAACCCTCCGGGACTTTGGCTACAATCTGAGCAAAGTCCCACTCCTATGTGATAATGAGAGTGCTATCCGCATGGCGGAAAATCCTGTTGAACACAGCCGCACAAAGCACATAGACATCCGGCATCACTTTTTGAGAGACCACCAGCAAAAGGGAGATATCGAAGTGTTTCATGTTAGCACCGAGAACCAGCTAGCCGATATCTTCACTAAGCCTCTAGATGAGAAGACCTTTTGCAGGCTGCGTAGTGAGCTAAATGTCTTAGATTCGCGAATCTTGGATTGAATTGTAGCATACATGTGTTTATGCCTTTGATCATGTTCATTTTGCATTTTGTTGTTTATTGTGGTGCTCAAGTTGTACAAACACTCCCTGGACCTCACAAGTCCGTTGCAAAGTGATGCACAGTTTTAGGGGGAGATGTGTTACAACTTGACCCTTTGAGACTAACCATATGCTTGAGTTTGTTTGACTTAGTCTCGAAGGAGAATTGAAAGGGAAAAGGTGGACTTGGACCATGAAAGACTTCCACTGCACTCCGATGAGAGGGTAACTAATTCCAAGTTCATCTCATGAACTCTTATTGCCATTTGATCTTAATTGAAGATTTTTGTGAGGCAATGGGGTTAAGGGGCCAAGATTGATCCCGTTTTGGTGCTTGATGCCAAAGGGGGAGAAAATAAAGGCCAAAGTGATAAATGGATCAGCTACCACTTGAGAAATTTTGAAAATAGTAGAATAGAGTTTTTGTTTTGTCAAAAGCTTTTATTGTCTCTTATTGTCTCTATGTTCAAAAGTTGGCTTCTTGTGGGGAGAAGTATTAATTATGGGAAATAGGGGGAGTTTTTGAAATCTTTGATCAATCTCTTTTGGAATGACTCTCTTTATGCTTCAACATGTGTGTTTGACTTAGAGATAGAGATTTGAGTCTGATTTGCAAAAACAAACCAAGTGGTGGCAAAGGATGATCCATATATGCCAAAATTGAATCAAAACCAATTTGAGTTTTTATTTGAAGTGATTTTGCACTTGTTCTAGTTGCTTTATGTGGTGTTGGCATAAATCACCAAAAAGGGGAGATTGAAAGGGAAATGTGCCTTTGGGCCATTTCTAAGTATTTTGGTGATTAAGTGCCAACACAAGTGCTTAAATGTAAATCAATGCCCATGGATGAACAAAGTGCAAATCTTCAACAAAGGTATGTTTCTAAGTCTTAGTACATTGGTTTTGTGTACTAATATATTTGTCTAAGTGTTAGAAACAGTTAGAAGAAGAGAAGAGAAGACTTGGCTGTGTACAGCCAAGAGGCTGTTTCGGTCTGGGGCACCGGACTGTCCGGTGGTGCACCGGACAGTGTCCGGTGGTGCACCGGACAGTGTCCGGTGCGCCAGGCTGCCCCAGCCGAAGAGGCCGCTCTCGGGTTTTTCTCCGGCGACTTCGGCTAAAATTCACCGGACTGTCCGGTGTGCACCGGACTGTCCGGTGAGCCAACGGTCGGCCGGGCCAACGGTCGGCCGCGCGATCGGCGCGCGACACGTGGCCGAGCCAACGGTCGGAAGGAAGCACCGGACTGTCCGGTGTGCACCGGACATGTCCGGTGCGCCAACGGTGCGCAGATCTGACTCTGACAGCAACGGTCGGATGCGCTGTTTAAGGAAACAAATCGGGCACCGGACAGTGTCCGGTGTGCACCGGACTGTCCGGTGCGCCACGAGACAGAAGGCAAAGATGGCCTTCCAGATTTGTTCCCAACGGCTCCTAGCTGCCTTGGGGCTATAAAAGGGACCCCTAGGCGCATGGAGGAGCACACCAAGCATTCCTACAACTCTTCTAAGCACCAAGACATCAATCTCACGCATTCGTTTCATTGTGATAGCATATAGAGCTCTTGTGGAGTTGTGAACTCTTTGTGTTGCGTTGCGAGCTCTTGTTGCGACTTGTGTGCGTGTTGTTGCTCTGATTTTCGAGTCTTGTGTGCGTTGCTCATTCCCACCTTACTCTGTACTTCTTTGTGAACTCAATTGTAAGGGCGAGAGACTCCAAGTTGTGGAGGTTCCTCGCAAACGGGAAAAGATCAAAGGAAAGGAAAACACCGTGGTATTCAAGTTGATCATTGGATCACTTGAGAGGAGTTGAGTGCAACTCTCGTCCGTTGGGACGCCACAACGTGGAGTAGGCAAGTTTTGTACTTGGCCGAACCACGGGATAACCACCGTGTCAACTCTGTGATTGCTTTCTTGTGGTTATTGTGTTTTGACTCCTCTCTAGCCACTTGGCCATACTTGTGCTAACGCCTAATCAAGTTTTGTGGCTTAAGTATTGAAGTTTTACAGGATCACCTATTCACCCCCCCCCCTCTAGGTGCTCTCAACCACGACGTCGTCCGCCTAATGCTAAGGTCTTTCACTGTCCTTGATCCACATCTTGTAAACAATATTCGTGAAAATCCTAGGTACACCAAGATGTCGCCCGAAGAAATACTTGGGAAGTTCGTAAGCGGGCAGATGATGATCAAGGAGGCAAGGTACGTCGATGAGGCGTTGAATGGTCCAATTCATGAGCCTCAAGCCATTGCTCTCAAGGAAACAAATAGCAAGGAGGCGCTACCTAGCAAGGTGGCATAAGTTGAGGCGGCGGGGCTCAATGAGGAAGAAATGACCCTCATCATCAAGCGCTTCAAGACGGCGCTAAAGGGTCGCAAGGAGTATCCCAAAAGGAGCAAGACGAAGGGAAAGCGCTCCTGCTTCAAGTGTGGTAAGATTGGTCACTTTATTGCTAATTGTCCCGATAATGATAGTGACCAGGAACAAGAGAAGAAGAGGGAAAAGAAGAAGGCTTACAAGAAGGCTAAGGGCGAGGCACACCTTGGCAAGGAGTGGGACTCGGATTGTTCGTCGTCCGACTCTGACAACGAAGGACTCGCCGCCTCGGCCTTCAACAAATCGTCCCTCTTCCCCAACGAGCATCACACCTGTCTCATGGCAAAGGAGAAGAAGGTAAACACTCAAAAGTCTACTTATGCTTCGTCTAGTGATGATGAATCTAGCGATGATGAAATAGACTACGCTAGTTTGTTCAAGGGCTTAGATAGAACTAAAATCGATAAGATCAATGAATTGATTGATGCTTTGAATGATAAGAATAGATTGTTAGAAAAGCAAGAGGATCTTTTGTATGAAGAACATGATAAATTTGTAGAGGCACAAAAATCTCTTGCTTTAGAAGTTAAAAGGAATGAAATGCTTTCTTGTGAACTATCTACTTGCCATGAGACCATTTCGAGTTTAAAAAGTGTTAATGATGATTTAAATGCTAAACTAGAAGTAGCAAATAGATCTAACTCTTGTGTAGAACATGTTGTGATTTGCAATAGGTGTAAAGATCTTAATATTGATGCTTGTAGTGAACACCTAGTTTCTATTGCAAAGTTAAATGACGAAGTGGCTAGTCTTAATGCCCAACTTAAGACTAGCAAAAATGAATTTGATAAACTAAAATTTGCAAGGGATGCCTACACCATTGGTAGACATCCCTCAATTAAGGATGGGCTTGGCTTTAAGAGAGAAGCCAAGAACTTAACAAGTCATAAGGCTCCCATTCCCGCCAAGGAGAAAGGGAAGGCTCCTATGACTAATAGTGCTCAAAAGAACCATGCTTTCATGTATGATAGGAGATATTCTAGGAATGTTCATAGAAGTTATGATGCTTTTGATTCTCATGCCATGATTGCTTCAAGTTCTTCTATTATGCATGATAGAAATTTTGCTAGGAAAAATGCTGTTCATGTACCTAGGAAAGTAAGTAATGAACATTCTACAATTTACCATGCTTGCAATGCTTCCTTTGCTATTTGTAGAAAGGATAAGAAAGTGGTTGCTAGGAAATTAGGGACAAATTGCAAGGGAGACAAAACTTGCATTTGGGTTCCTAAGACTATTGTCACTAACCTTGTAGGACCCAACAAGAGTTGGGTACCTAAGACCCAAGCCTAATTTGCCTTGCAGGTTTATGCATCCGGGGGATCAAGCTGGATTATCGACAGCGGATGCACAAACCACATGACGGGGGAGAAGAAGATGTTCACCTCCTACGTCAAGAATAAAGATTCCCAAGATTCAATCATATTTGGTGACGGGAATCAAGGCAAGGTTAAAGGCTTAGGCAAGATTGCCATCTCAAATGAGCACTCTATCTCCAATGTATTTTTAGTAGAGTCGCTAGGTTATAATCTTTTGTCGGTTAGTCAATTATGTAATATGGGATATAATTGCTTATTCACAAATGTAGATGTGTCTGTCTTTAGAAGGAGTGATGGTTCATTAGCTTTTAAGGGTGTACTAGACGACAAACTCTATTTAGTTGATTTTGCAAAGGAGGAGGCCGGTCTAGATGCATGCTTAATTGCTAAGACTAGCATGGGCTGGCTGTGGCATCGCCGTCTAGCACATGTGGGGATGAAGAACCTTCACAAACTTCTAAAGGGAGAACATGTGTTAGGACTAACAAATGTGCATTTCAAAAAAGATAGACCTTGTGCAGCTTGTCAAGCAGGTAAACAAGTAGGAAGTGCTCATCACATCAAGAACGTGATGACTACATCAAGACCCCTGGAGCTGCTGCATATGGACCTCTTCGCACCCGTCGCCTATCTAAGCATAGGAGTAAGTAAGTATGGTCTTGTTATCGTTGATGACTTTTCCCGCTTCACTTGAGTATTCTTTTTGCAAGATAAAACAGAAACCCAAGGGACCCTCAAGCGCTTCCTAAGGAGAGCTCAAAATGAGTTTGAGCTCAAGGTGAAGAAGATAAGGAGCGACAACGGGTCCGAGTTCAAGAACCTTCAAGTGGAGGAGTACCTTGAGGAGGAAGGAATCAAGCACGAGTTCTCCGCTCCCTACACACCACAGCAAAATGGTGTGGCAGAGAGGAAGAACAGGACGCTCATTGACATGGCAAGGACGATGCTTGGAGAATTCAAGACCCCCGAGCGATTTTGGTCGGAAGCCGTGAACACGGCATGCCACGCCATAAACCGGGTCTACCTTCATCGTCTCCTCAAGAAGACGTCATATGAGCTTCTAACCGGTAACAAACCCAACGTTTCGTACTTTCGAGTATTTTGGAGTAAATGCTACATTCTAGTGAAGAAAGGTAGGAATTCTAAGTTTGCTCCCAAAGCTGTAGAAGGGTTTTTGTTAGGCTATGACTCAAATACAAAGGCGTATAGGGTCTTCAAAAAATCATCAGGTTTGGTTGAAGTCTCTAGTGACGTTGTATTTGATGAGACTAATGGCTCTCTAAGAGAGCAAGTTGTTGATCTTGATGATATAGATGAAGAAGACGTTCCAACAGCCGCAATATGCACCATGGCGATTGGAGATGTAAGGCCACAGGAACAAAAGAAGCAAGATCAACCTTCTTCCTCAACAACGGTGCATCCCCCAACTCAAGACGATGAACAGGTTCATCAAGAGGAGGCATGTGATCAAGGGGGAGCACAAGATGATCATGTAATGGAGGAAGAAGCACAACCGGCACCTCCAACTCAAGTTCGAGCGACGATTCAAAGGAATCATCCCGTCGATCAGATATTGGGTGATATAAGCAAGGGAGTAACCACTCGCTCTAGATTAGTTAATTTTTGTGAGCATTACTCTTTTGTCTCTTCTATTGAACCTTACAGGGTAGAAGAGGCATTGCTAGATTAGGACTGGGTGTTGGCCATGCAGGAAGAGCTCAACAACTTCAAGCGTAATGAAGTTTGGACACTGGTGCCGCGTCCCAAGCAAAATGTTGTGGGAACCAAGTGGGTGTTCCGCAACAAACATGACGAGCACGGGGTGGTGACAAGGAACAAGGCTCGACTTGTGGCAAAAGGTTATGCCCAAGTCACAGGTTTGGACTTTGAGGAGACTTTTGCTCCTGTGGCTAGGCTAGAGTCGATTCGTATTTTGTTAGCCTATGCCGCTCACCATTCTTTCAGGTTGTACCAAATGGATGTTAAGAGCGCTTTCCTCAACGGACCAATCAAGGAGGAGGTGTACATGGAGCAACCCCCTGGCTTTGAGGATGAACGGTACCCCGACCATGTGTGTAAGCTCTCTAAGGCGCTCTATGGACTTAAGCAAGCCCCAAGAGCATGGTATGAATGCCTTAGAGACTTTTTAATTGCTAATGCCTTCAAGGTTGGGAAAGCCGATCCAACTCTTTTCACTAAGACATGTGATGGTGACTTATTTGTGTGCCAAATTTATGTCGATGACATAATATTTGGTTCTACTAACCAACAGTCTTGTGAAGAGTTTAGCAGGGTGATGACTCAAAAGTTTGAGATGTCGATGATGGGCGAGTTGAACTACTTCCTTGGGTTCCAAGTGAAGCAACTCAAGGACGACACTTTCATCTCCCAAACGAAGTATACGCAAGACTTGCTCAAGCGGTTTGGGATGAAGGATGCCAAGCCCGCAAAGACTCCAATGGGAACTGACGGACACGTCGACCTCAACAAAGAAGGTAAGTCCGTTGATCAAAAAGCATACCGGTCCATGATAGGTTCCTTGCTTTATTTATGTGCTAGTAGACCGGATATTATGCTTAGTGTATGCATGTGTGCTAGATTTCAATCTGATCCAAGGGAATGTCACTTAGTGGCTGTGAAGCGAATTCTTAGATATTTAGTTGCTACGCCTTGCTTCGGGATCTGGTATCCAAAGGGGTCTACCTTTGACTTAATTGGATATTCAGACTCCGATTATGATGGATGTAAGGTCGATAGGAAGAGTACATCAGGGACGTGCCAATTCCTAGGAAGGTCCCTGGTGTCGTGGAGTTCTAAGAAACAAACCTCTGTTGCCCTATCCACTGCTGAGGCCGAGTACGTTGCCGCAGGATAGTGTTGCGCGCAACTACTTTGGATGAGGCAAACCCTCCGGGACTTTGGCTACAATCTGAGCAAAGTCCCACTCCTATGTGACAATGAGAGTGCTATCCGCATGGCAGACAATCCTGTTGAGCACAGCCGCACAAAGCACATTGACATCCGGCATCACTTTTTGAGAGACCACCAGCAAAAGGGAGATATCGAAGTGTTTTATGTTAACACCGAGAACCAGCTAGCCGATATCTTTACCAAGCCTTTAGATGAAAAGACCTTTTGCAGGCTGCGTAGTGAGCTAAATGTTTTAGATTCGCGGAACTTGGATTGATTTGTAGCATACATGTGTTTATGCCTTTGATCATGTTCCTTATGCATTTTCTTGTTTATTTATGGTGCTCAAGTTGTACTCATGATTCTCGGACCTCACAAGTCCAATTGCAAGTGATGCACTTATTTAGGGGGAGGCATGCTACAACTTGACCCTTTTAGACTAACCGTGTGCTTGAGTTTACTTGATTTAGTCTCAAAGGTAGATTGAAAGGGAAAGGTGAACTTGGACCATGCAAGACTTCCACTGCACTCCGACGAGAGGGTAACTCACTCCAAGTTCGTCTTCATATTCTTATTGCCTTTTTACTCTTAATCGAAGATTTTGGTGAGGCAATGGGGTTTAAGGGCCAAGATTGATCCCGTTTTGGTGCTTGATGCCAAAGGGGGAGAAAATAAGGCCAAAGCAAGAAATGGATAAGCTACCACTTGAGAATTTTGAAAATAATAGAGTAAAGTTTTGTTTTGTCAAAATACTCTTATTGTCTCTAAGTGCTAAAAGTCTGTCTCTTGTGGGGGAGAATGCTTGATTATCGGAAAAAGGGGGAGTTTTTGAATCTTTGATCAATTTCTCTTGAAATACCTCTCTTTATGTCTCTGCAAGTGAATTTGACTTAGAGATAGGAAATTGAGTTTGATTTGCAAAAACAAACCAAGTGGTGGCAAAGAATGATCAAAATATGTCAAATTTGAATCGAAATCATTTCTTGTTCGAAATTGCATTGATATTGCACTTCTTTTAGTTGCTTTATGTTGTGTTGGCATAAATCACCAAAAAGGGGGAGATTGAAAGGGAAATGTGCCCTTGGGCCATTTCTAAGTATTTTGGTGATTTAGTGTCCAACACAAGTACTTAAGTATTAAACTATGCCAAATGGTGGAAAAAGTGCAAATCAATACAAAGGTATGATTCTAGACTTAGTACATTGGTTTTTGTGTACTAACATATTTGTCTAAGTGTTGGAATCAGAGAAAATTCAATTAGAAAAGACTTGGCTCGAGCAGCCAAGACTCTGCTCAGTCTGGGTGCACCGGACTGTCCGGTGGTGCACCGGACAGTGTCCGGTGCACCAGGCTGGCTCTAGTGAAAAGGCTGCTGTCGGGTCTCGACGGCGGCGTACGGCTATAAATCACCGGACTGTCCGGTGGTGCACCGGACAGTGTCCGGTGAGTCGGCTGCGGCGAAGTCGTCGCTCTCGGGAACCAAGCCAACAGCGTACGGCTATAATTCACCGGACTGTCCGGTGAGGCACCGGACTGTCCGATGAGCCAACGGTCGACCGCGCAATCCGCGCGTGACGCGTGGCCGGGCCAACGGTCTGAAGGGGGCACCGGACTGTCCGGTGTGCACCGGACAGTGTCCGGTGCGCCAACGGCTCCAAGTCTCCAATGGTCGGCTGCGCCAGAAGAGGAAAGAAATCCGCACCGGACTATGTTCGGTGGTACACCGGACTGTCCGGTGCGCCAGGCGACAGAAGGCAAGAATTTCCTTCCTGGAATGCTCTCAACGGCTCCTAGCTGCCTTGGGGCTATAAAAGGGACCCCTAGGTGCATGGAGGAGCACACCAAGCATTCTCTAAGCATTCCTAAGCACCAAGGCTCCAATTCCGCGCATTTGATTCCTTGTGATAGCAACTAGAGCTCCATTTGAGTAGAGAACTCTTCGGGTTGTGTTGTGAGCTCGAGTTGTGACTTGTGTGCATATTTGTGCTCTGATTTTGTGTCTTGTGTGCGTTGGTCATCCCAACCTTACTTTCGTGCTTCTTTGTGAACATCAAATTGTAAGGGCGAGAGGCTCCAAGTTGTGGAGATTCCTCGCAAACGGGATATAGTGAAACAAAGCAAAACACCGTGGTATTCAAGTGGGTCTTTGGACCGCTTGAGAGGGGTTGAGTGCAACCCTCGTCCGTTGGGACGCCACAACGTGGAGTAGGCAAGTGTTGGACTTGGCCGAACCACGGGATAAGCCACTGTGCCTCTCTGTGTTTTGCAAGAACTCCTCTCTAGCCACTTGGCTTTATTGTGCTAACTCCTAATCAAGTTTTGTGGCATTAAGTTTCAAGTTTTTACAGGATCACCTATTCACCCCCCCTCTAGGTGCTCTCAGTCACCCAGCAGACGGCGCGCCTGACCAGTCTGTTGGGGAACAGTGCGCCCGTGCCGAGCGGCGCACAGTACTCATCATCCCTTCTACAAGAAGTTTCCCCTACACGCCGAGGATACGGAGATCTCAGGCATCAGGGCACAAGAAGATTGCCCCATCAACAAACATTTGTGGCTCCAAGCGCTATATTATTTATGTCCCTGGGCCCACATGTCGGGGCCCAGTACCTTTGTGCATGCCCCCCTTTCATACAAGCTCTCAAGCAATACATCACACAATGGAGTAGGGTGTTACGCTCCGGCGGCCCGAACCACTCTAAATCCTTGTGTGTTCTTGTGTCTTCCCACTTTTCCAACTAACAAGCAAAACGCTTAGGCCCCTCCTCAGCTTAGGATTTAGGGCAGGTGCACTTCGCCACCCGGCCGGAGATTTGCTCTCCGACATTTGGCGTGCCAGGTAGGGGCTAGGCATTAGTTTTTTGCTTGTTTTTCCTATTCAACACTATGGTCCATATCGCCGAGCATCGTGGCGAGACCTCTGAAGACTTCCCCATGGAGGAAGAGGCTGCATCTTCTATGCCACAGAGCTCTGGCCACCCGACGCTTGGTGCTGGAGCCGTGCGCCCCACACGACGGCGCATGCCAGTACAGGCGTCCCGAATTCCGTCAGAAGATGCCCCCGCCGGAGTGCTCTCTGCGGCCAGAGAGTTGTTGCACCACTTACCAAGCCCCACGACCTCGCTAGGGGCTATGAGGCAGTGGCGCGATGACGTGGATTGCCTCCTTAGCATGGCGCACGTTGGCTCGATCAAGCCTAAGCCTCGGTCGTCCTAGCGCCGACACGAAGCATCTGCCTCAGAGTGCTCACCCTCGGCGAGGACTGCCCCGACCGGAGATCTGCGAGCGGAGCTCAACCGCAGACGTGCAGAAGGGGATGCGCGAGTTCCTCCAGAGGGACCAGGAGACCTGCGGGATGAACTCAACCGCAGACGTGCGGGCAAAGATGACTGTAGCTCTTTGGAGAAGGCGCGTGAGCGCTGCGGCAACCTCGGGCAAGATTCCACTGCGGTCGCGCCACGGGCCCCAGGGGATGCTCGATTCCAGACCAGCATCCCGTTGGCTAGAGTAGGCTGCGCCGCCCTAGCGGACTACCTCCGCGGAACAACGTGGCCGCCCAAGTTTCAGCCACATCTGCCGGAAAAATACGACGGTACGACAAATCCGTCAGAATTCCTGCAGGTTTATGTCACTGCCATTACGGCAGCAGGTGGAGGCACCGCCGTAATGGCAACCTACTTCCATGTAGCCATGTCCGGGCCAGCCCGGACTTGGCTCATGAACCAAGCCCCAGGATCCATCTACTCCTGGGAAGAGCTCTGTGCACGGTTCGTGGCAAACTTCGCTAGCGCTTACCAGCGGCACGGAGTGGAGGCACACCTCCACGCAATAAGACAGGAGCCCGGGGAGACCCTCCGAGCGTTCATTTCCCGCTTCACCAAGGTACGTGGGACGATTCCCCGTATCTCGGATGCTTCTATCATCACTGCCTTCCGCCAGGGGGTACGTGATGAGAAGATGCTGGAGAAGTTGGCCACGCATGATGTGGATGACGTCACCACACTCTTTGCCCTAGCTGACAAATGCGCCAGAGCCACCGAGGGCCGTGCTTGGCACTCGGTACCGCAGGCCGAGGTTACCAAGGTGGGCAACTCGGATGTCGTCGCCCAGGGCGAAGACAGGAAGAAAAAGAGAAACAAGAACCACGGCCACGAAAAGCCGCGGTTAGCTGTTTCAGTTGCTGCTGCCGCCAGAAGCCGAGGCGAGCGCAGCAAGCGCCCACGGTCCCAGGGAAGCAACAGTGACACATGCCCAGTGCACCCCAACAGCCGACACCATGCCGCCGACTGCCGTGAGATTATCAAGCTCGCAAGGCGCATTAACGAGCGGCGCGAGCAGTCCTTCAAGGATATCTCGCTGCCCCGTCGCCGGCCAAGTTAGATGGGAGCTGATGGAAAGGTCGCGGCTGCGGAAGGACAAGACCTCGGCTATCAGTCGCCCGAGGGGTGCCTAAAGGACATCTTCACCGGAGATTCTGACTCCAGTGACGATGGCGACCGTCGCAAGAAGCTATATGTAATGTACGGCGAAGCTGGGAGCTCACCTCCCGCAGGAGTGTCAAGTCCCTGCGCCGGGAAGTTATTTGTTATTTCGGCGGTCCGAGGGGTCCCCAAATGTAAAGCCCAAATTTTATATAAGGGAAAAGAGAAAGAGAAGGAAAATACTATATAAGGAAAATAAATATATAAATAAATATATTCTTTTTATAATAGTATTTGAATTTGTTCATTTAGATTAAATGTGAAACTCACAATCAAATTTGACTTCAAATTTGAACTCTAAATCTGAGAATAAAAACAATAGAAAAAAAAGAAGAAAAAAAAGAAAGGAAGAGTACCAAGCAAAGATAAAAAAATGAATATAAAAATAGTTAGACCTTCCATATTATTGGCTTCAAGTTGTACATTTAAAATGAGCAAGAGTTCACAATTAAAATTGAATTCAAATTGAATTTTAGAAATTAAAAGGAAAAGTGAGAAAATTAGAAAAGAAATAGAGAAAGCATTATAACCCTAGCTGGGCCGCTTCTCTCCTTTTCGGCCCAACTCCCTTATCCCACTCACCGGCCTAGCTTCACCCGCACGTACCTGAGCCTGAACCACTGACGACTGGGGCCCACCTGCAGTCTCCCATGTGTGTGTGCTCTCCCGCGTGTAACTCACTGTCTGGTGGACCCGGTAGCTCAGAACCGTCACCTAACTCGCGATTTTAGTGCAGACGTGGGCGGACTCGCCCGATTTTCGCGGCATGGCCGGATGGGCCCTCTCGCAGCCTCTATCGCACTCGCGCCCTGATTTGCTTCTCTGCCAGTTGGACCACGATGTCAGCCCGTTCTTCTCTCCTCAACGGACCGTGCGGCGTCCACGGCAATAGCGCAAAAACGCGCGGATTCCGCGCAGACTCCCTCGCCGTAAAGCTTGCTGCTGGCCGAAGTCCGTGAAATCAGATTCCATGGCAAGGCTATAAAACCATGGTGCAGTCGTGACTCCTTCACCCGTGTCGCCTGGGTGCGTGGTCGGAATTCTCTACGGCATGAATCCTGGTAAGCAAACCCCTACCAAGTTCGCCGTGTTCATAGCTTCGTGTAGCTCCGTCTAATTTGATGGTGGTGCTCGGAGAAGGCCGATTGGGTCATGGTCGTTCTTCTCCATCGCGCGGTCATGGCGGAGGCGCCCCTGCTGGGTTGGCGGGGGAGAAGATGAGCGACGACCGTTGATCTGGTCTCGGCGGCCACGATTAAATGGTTCGCGTACCGATTCGCTGGGTGATCCTGGGCCGCTTGATCTCGATCGGGCGAATCTGGGGCGAGTTGGGGTATTTTAAATCCGCGTCGTCGGTCGTCGATCGGACGGTTATGAATGCATACCGGTTCGGGTAGTATTGTGGGCCGTTAGATCGTGATCTCTCGGTCCTGGTTAATGTACCTTTTCGCGCTTTTAATCTGAGGCATCCACATTAGATCTAGCGGCTGAGACTCCAAGATACCCCTTCGGCCTCAACAATTTGCTAAAGAGACCCTATGTTTTACTAAAATGAACCCGCCGTCCATGGGCGATGTTCACTGAGTCTTAGAAAATTTACGTGTTAGCCCCTGGGCTTCTCTGAATTTGACGCGCCGACCAGTTAGCGAATAAAATCAGGGAAATTCATTTTAAAATCATTTTTAATACGAAAATAATGGTAGAAACTTGTATAATCCATAGAAAATTCATATTAAGTCCAAATTAGCCCATTCCAGTTCCTATAATTTTGTAATACTATTGTTTATCATTTAGTGTCTCTGTTTTGACATGAAAACTGTATTAAGAATTAATCTCTTAATAAATCTTGTATCAAATACATAAAGCCTTGAGAAATTCATAACTTCCCCATTTTAACTCCTTTTTAATCTGTTTCAGTTGTAATAATTTTGTTTTAATATTGTCCATCACCTAGTGCCTCTGTTTAGCCATGAAACTTGAATTAAAAATGCTCATTTGAATTAATCTATTCTAGGTGCTTAATAACTTCAGAAATTCATAACTTGGTGAACGTAGCTCCGAATTTATCGGTTCTCGAACCCACGGTCTCGTAGCAACGCGTAGATTATTATTATGCAGTTTGATCTTATGTTTGATGTGATGTTCATTTTGCCTATACCATGTTTGTCTATATTGCTACGACTAGCGTGAGGTCACGTGTCATCGGAAGAGCAAGTTGGTACCTGGAATCTCAAGTGCCAGGCAAGTTGTGCCCTTGATCACTTCTTTTACCTACTCATGTTCTGATTAATCATAATGATCTGCATAGGTTAATTTTGATGGGACCCAATAGGTTACCCTAGTTTGATTATCTTTATACCTTGTTTACCATTGAACTTTTTGGGTAGTACTTGCTAGTGCTTTATGTGGTTTTGGGTATGAAGATACATTATTCATGATCACACTTTTATTATCTGTTTATTATCACTGTTCATGATAAGATTATTATGTTAATTAGAACATGGAGCGACCACCCGGGAAAACAGTGCTACCACAAGGGTTTATGGACGCCCTTGGCTGATTAATTAGGAAAGCTAGTGGAGGACTACCTTACCCGAAAGGGGCAAGGGCAGTAGGGGGGTGGTCAGTGTAGGGAGGTCCTTGGTTGACTTTGCTGCGATGGCGGTCAGGCAAGAACCCTGCATTGGAGCTTCCTATAAACTGTAGCGGGTTTTCTGAAGCTAGTGGAACTTTGTAAAGGCCTCGTAGTGTTACCCTGCCTCGCCTCCTCGGTAGAGGTGTATGGGAAGTCGCGATCCCTTGGCAGATGGGTAACATGACTTGTGGGTAAAGATGCGCAACCTCTGCAGAATGTAAAACTGGTATACTAGCCGTGCTCACGGTCATGAGCAGCTCGGACCCTCACATGATTAATTTATGGAACTTAAATTCAATTTGTCACATGCATTGCATCGCAGGTGATGTTGTTACTTCTGTTCTACTATTTAATTGGGTTGGTATTTACTTATACTTAGTAATTGCTAATAAAATTTTGACCAACTTTAAAAGTAATACTCAGCTCTAACCATCCTCTTTGGTAAGTCTTACACTTCACGTGAGCTCCCATCTTTGGCGAGTTCATGCACATTATTCCCCACAACTTGTTGAGCGATGAACGTATGTGAGCTCACTCTTGCTGTCTCACACCCCCCCCCCACAGGTCAAGAACAGGTACCGCAGGATGAGGCGCATGAAGGATGCTGTGATGTGTTTGTGAGAGATCTAGGTCGTCGTCTCCCAGTCAACTTTGGGTTGCTGAACCGTTGTCTCCTTATAATGTAATTACTTATTTATTTTGTATAGAACTCCTATTATATAGTAAAGATGTGACATTCGATCCTGTGCCATGATTCATCATATGTGTGAGACTTGGTCCCAGCACACCTGGTGATTATGTTCGCGCCTGGGTCTTGGTGCCCCTGAAACCCGGGTGTGACAGAAGTGGTATCAGAGGAATGTTGACTGTAGGACGCAACCTAGATAAGACTGGACAACCAATATTTACTTACCTCTGCTACTCTGATTCTTTCTAAACTTTTCTTAATCTATTCTCATCTATTTCCGCTTTACTCTGATTATTCTTATCTTTTCTTTCTAAAAGAAAAAAATGGATTTCACACTTTGAAATCCTGTGCCTAAAGTGACTTTTAGGAATAGGAGACTAATCTTAGGAACAAAAATAAAACTATTTTTTAGGTATCTATACGTTTGAGTGATTGTTCTTATGATAATTGTTTGATTTGGATCTTTGATTGAGTGCGATGAGTTGTGGAGTAATGTCCACAATTATATCTGTATATACATATAGTAAAAAAATGTTGATAAAATAACTAGCCAACTTGGATTATCCCCCACTAAAATATGTTAAGCTTAATAGATCTACCTTATCTTAAAAGATACTATATTACTTTAGTAGACTCATCTTATCTTGAAAAGACTTTATCTCACCTTAATAGATCTAACTGACCTCAAAAGATTCCATCTTATCTTTATGGATCCATCTTATCCTAATAAGCATACTTATCCACCCTAGTTTAACAACCATGATCTAAAGCAAATTAATTAGATCTTATCTAGTCATACCAATCTAATCTAGATTTTATCTAATCTATTATGATCTAATTTAGTGTGAGCTACTCAGTACTGGTACAAAGGATAAGATCATACTCCTAATTCACCTAAGCCTAAATTGGTGACTTAGATCAACTCGACCATACCCAACAACTTGACCTACATAATAGGTTACGTAACCGATCCAAACCATTCAGAAACAAAACAACCAAACCATATTCTAACTAATCTCATTTAACTCATAGCCACCTACTAAACTAGCTGCTCCACTTACTACTTTATCTTAACTACATGTCCCTAATTCAGATAACAACTTCAAGAATGAAGATCGAAGATGATCGACCTCATCGAATCAAGAAAGGATAAGGTTCAAGCCAGATCTTCAAAGGAATCAGGATCCACAATCTTGGATGGAGTCTTTCCTTACCATACTCTTTCTTACCTAAACCTCTCTATGCTTTAAAGACATCTTTTACCATACACAATAAAATGGATGTACATACTCAAGCTTTCCCAATCATCTTCTATTTCTTTGTTATAAAACTTAAAAAAAATTCATTTGCAACTAAAACCACTTAAAAAACCTGAAACATAGACTGCAAACCAAACCTATTGCAACCTCTTTTCTTACAAATCTCGAGGTCGAGATTTCTGTTAAGGGGGGTAGGATTTGTAAAGCCCAAATTTTATATAAGGGAAAAGAGAAAGAGAAGGAAAATACTATATAAGGAAAATAAATATATAAGTAAATATATTCTTTTTATAATAGTATTTGAATTTGTTCATTTAGATTAAATGTGAAACTCACAATCAAATTTGACTTCAAATTTGAACTCTAAATCTGAGAATAAAAACAATAGGAAAAAAAGAAGAAAAAAGAAAGGAAGAGTACCAAGCAAAGATAAAGAAAATGAATATAAAAATAGTTAGACCTTCCATATTATTGGCTTCAAGTTGTACATTTAAAATGAGCAAGAGTTCACAATTAAAATTGAATTCAAATTGAATTTTAGAAATTAAAAGGAAAAGAGGGAAAATTAGAAAAGCAATAGAGAAAGCATTCTAACCCTAGCTGGGCCGCTTCTCTCCTTTTCGGCCCAACTCCCTTATCCCACTCGCCGGCCCAGCTTCACCCGCACGTACCTGAGCCTGAACCACTGACGACTGGGGCCCACCTGCAGTCTCCCATGTGCGTGTGCTCTCCCGCGTGTAACTCACTGTCTGGTGGACCTGGTAGCTCAGAACCGTCACCCAACTCGCGATTTTAGCGCAGCCGTGGGCGGACTCGCCTGATTTTCACGGCATGGCCGGATGGGCCCTCTTGCAGCCTCTATCGCACTCGCGCCTTGCTTTGCTTCTCTGCCAGTTGGACCACGATTTCGCCCGTTCTTCTCTCCTCAACGGACCGTGCGGCGTCCACGGCAATAGCGCAACAAACGCGCGGATTCCGCGCAGACTCCCTCGCCGTAAAGCTTGCTGCTGGCCGAAGTCCGTGAAATCAGATTCCATGGCAAGGCTATAAAACCATGGTGCAGCCGTGACTCCTTCACCCGTGCCGCCTGGGTGCGTGGTCGGAATTCTCTACGACATGAATCCTGGTAAGCAAACCCCTACCAAGTTCGCCGTGTTCATAGCTTCGTGTAGCTCCGTCTAATTTGATGGTGGTGCTCGGAGAAGGACGATTGGGTCATGGTCGTTCTTCTCCATCGCGCGGTCATGGCGGAGGCGCCCCTGCTGGGTTGGCGGGGGAGAAGATGAGCAACGACCGTTGATCTAGTCTGGGCGGCCATGATTAAATGGTTCGCGTACCGATTCGCTGGGTGATCCTGGGCCGCTTGATCTCAATCGGGCGAATCTGGGGCGAGTTGGGGTATTTTAAATCCGCGTCGTCGGTCGTCGATCGGACGGTTATGAATGCATACCGGTTCGGGTAGTATTGTGGGCCATTAGATCGTGATCTCTCGGTCCTGGTTAATGTACCTTTTCGCGCTTTTAATCTGAGGCATCCACATTAGATCTAGCGGCTGAGACTCCAAGATACCCCTTCGGCCTCAACACTTTGCTAAAGAGACCCTATGTTTTACTAAAATGAACCCGCCGTCCATGGGCGATGTTCACTGAGTCTTAGAAAATTTACGTGTTAGCCCCTAGGCTTCTCTGAATTTGACGCGCCGACCAGTTAGCGAATAAAATCAGGGAAATTCATTTTAAAATCATTTTTAATACGAAAATAATGGTAGAAACTTGTATAATCCATAGAAAATTCATATTAAGTCCAAATTAGCCCATTCCAGTTCCTATAATTTTGTAATACTATTGTTTATCATTTAGTGTCTCTGTTTTGACATGAAAACTGTATTAAGAATTAATCTCTTAAAAAATCTTGTATCAAATACATAAAGCCTTGAGAAATTCATAACTTCCCCATTTTAACTCCTTTTTAATCTGTTTCAGTTGTAATAATTTTGTTTTAATATTGTCCATCACCTAGTGCCTCTGTTTAGCCATGAAACTTGAATTAAAAATGCTCATTTGAATTAATCTATTCTAGGTGCTTAATAACTTCAGAAATTCATAACTTGGTGAACGTAGCTCCGAATTTATCGGTTCTCGAACCCACGATCTCGTAGCAACGCGTAGATTATTATTATGCAGTTTGATCTTATGTGTGATATGATGTTCATTTTGCCTATACCATGTTTGTCTGTATTGCTACGACTAGCGTGAGGTCACGTGTCATCGGAAGAGCAAGTTGGTACCTGGAATCTCAAGTGCCAGGCAAGTTGTGCCCTTGATCACTTCTTTATACCTACTCATGTTCTGATTAATCATAATGATATACATAGGTTAATTTTGATGGGACCCAATAGGTTACCCTAGTTTGATTATCTTTATACCTTGTTTACCACTGAACTTTTTGGGTAGTACTTGCTAGTGCTTTATGTGGTTTTGGGTATGAAGATACATTATTCATGATCACACTTTTATTATCTGTTTATTATCACTGTTCATGATAAGATCATTATGTTAATTGGAACATGGAGCGACCACCCGGGAAAACAGTGCTACCACAAGGGTTTATGGACGCCCTTGGCTGATTAATTAGGAAAGCTAGTGGAGGACTACCTTACCCGAAAGGGGCAAGGGCAGTAGGGGAGTGGTCAGTGTAGGGAGGTCCTTGGTTGATTTTGCTGCGATGGCAGTCAGGCAAGAACCCTGCATTGGAGCTTCCTATAAACTGTAGCGGGTTTTCTGAAGCTAGTGGAACTTTGTAAAGGCCTCGTAGTGTTACCCTGCCTCGCCTCCTCGGTAGAGGTGTATGGGAAGTCGCGATCCCTTGGCAGATGGGTAACATGACTTGTGGGTAAAGATGAGCAACCTCTGCAGAGTGTAAAACTGGTATACTAGCCGTGCTCACGGTCATGAGCAGCTCGGACCCTCACATGATTAATTTATGGAACTTAAATTCAATTTGTCACATGCATTGCATCGCAGGTGATGTTGTTACTTCTGTCTACTATTTAATTGGGTTGGTATTTACTTATACTTAGTAATTGCTAATAAAATTTTGACCAACTTTAAAAGCAATGCTCAGCTCTAACCATCCTCTTTGGTAAGTCTTACACTTCACGTGAGCTCCCATCTTTGGCGAGTTCATGCACATTATTCCCCACAACTTGTTGAGCGATGAACGTATGTGAGCTCACTCTTGTTGTCTCACACCCCCCCACAGGTCAAGAACAGGTACCACAGGATGAGGCGCATGAAGGATGATGTGATGTGTTCGTGAGAGATCTAGGTCGTCGTCTCCCAGTCAACTTTGGGTTGCTGGACCGTTGTCTCCTTATAATGTAATTACTTATTTATTTTGTATAGAACTCCTATTATATAGTAAAGATGTGACATTCGATCCTGTGCCATGATTCATCATATGTGTGAGACTTGGTCCCAGCACACCTGGTGATTATGTTCGCGCCCGAGTCTTGGTGCCCCTGAAACCCGGGTGTGACACCAAAACTGCCCCACACCAACGGTGGAGGGGCACTACCATCTCCTTCGGGGCATCCGACTGCCCCGACAACATGGCGGGGGCCGGCGTGCTGCCGCTCATTACCGCCCCTGTTGTCGCCAACATGCGACTACATCACGTGTTGATCGACGGAGGGGCTAGCCTCAATGTCATCAGCCATGCAGCGTTCAGACAGTTGTAGGTTCTGGGGTCGCGGTTGGGGCCCTCTCGCCCATTCTCCGGGGTGGGTTCGCAGCCCGTATACCCCCTCGGGAGTATAACGCTCCCGGTTACATTTGGGACGGAAGAGAACTTCCATACAGAAAACGTCCAGTTTGACGTCGTGGAGGTCAACCTCCCTTTTAACACCATCATTGGGAGGCCGGCGCTGTACCGGTTCATGGCTATTGCCCATTACAGGTACTTGGTCCTCAAGATGCCATCCCCCGCTGGGATCCTCACCGTGCAGGGCGTCCGCACCACCGCACTAGCAGCCGTCGAGAAGCTACACACTCTGGCGGCTGAGATCGCTCGGCCGGACGACGGAGGAGGCCCCAGTACCCGGGCGCCATCCAAGGCACCGAAGGTGCAGTCGTCTGGGGCAGACGGCGGACCCACGAAGACCATCCAGGTCAGCACGGACCCCTCTCAGACCAACGCATCACAGGGAACCTGGGAGAAAAATAGGAACTCACGCTCGTCGCCTTCCTCCAAGCAAATGCCAACGTCTTCGCTTGGGAGCCGTCACAGATGCCTGGGATCCCCAGGGAGGTGATCGAGCGCCATCTAAAGGTTTACCCGGATGCTAAGCCGCTGAGCCAGAAACCATGGAGACAGTCCGTGGAACGATAGGACTTCATCCGTGAGGAGGTCCGGAAGCTGTTGCATGCTGGCTTTATTGAAGAGGTTCATCACCCCGTGTGGCTGGCCAACCCAGTTGTCGTGCTAAAGGCAAACAGGAAGCTTCGGATGTGCATCGACTACACCAGCCTGAATAAGGCATGCCCCAAGGACCCGTATCCACTGCCGCGTATAGATCAGATTGTGGACTCTACCTCGGGGTGCGACCTCTTGTCCTTCTTGGACGCCTACTCTGGTTTCCATCAAATCTGGATGGCTAAGGAGGATAAGAGGCATACCGCTTTTGTGACAGTAGATGGACTATACTATTACGTTGTAATGCCCTACGGTCTGAGGAACGCCTTGCCAACATTTGTTCGGGCGATGAGTAAGACCTTCAGGGACCTGATCTGGGACAAGGTGGAAATTTACGTCGATGACATCGTGGTCAAGACTAGGGAAAGGTCGGCTATAGTGGAAGACCTGGCCTTGGTTTTTGGTAAGCTGCGGGCAACCCGCACCAAGCTGAATCCGGAGAAATGCGTCTTCGGTGTCTCCGCAGGGAAATTGCTGGGTTTCTTGGTTTCATACCGGGGCATTGAAGCTAACCCGGAGAAAATCAAAGCTATTGAGGTAATGAGGCCTCCCGCTCGTATTAAGGACATCCAGAAGCTTACACGGTCACTAGCAGCCCTTAGCCGCTTCATTTCGAGGTTGGCTGAGAGGGCACTGCCTTTCTTCAAGCTCCTGTGGAAATCAGGCCCATTTGCCTAGACCGAAGAGGCGGAACAAGCCTTCAAAGAATTGAAGCAACACCTAGCTTCCCTGCCAATCCTGGTTGCTCCGGAGCCGGGGGAACCGCTATATCTATACATTGCGGTGGCCGCAGAAGCAATAAGCATGGTGTTAGTCGCCGAAAGGGAGACACAAGAAGGACAAGAACCTAGGAGCTTAGGACCAACTACAGAGACCAGGACTGCCCAGAAGCCGGTCTACTACATCAGCGAGGTCCTCCATGAAACAAAGGCCAGGTACCTTGAGACGCACAAACTCCTCTATGCCATGTTGGTCGCATCCAGGAAGTTGTGTCACTATTTCCAAGCGCACAAGGTTGTGGTGATGACCTCCTTTCCGCTAAAGGCCATCCTCTACAACCCAAACGCCACTGGCAACATAGCCAAGTGGGCGGCAGAGCTCGCCGAGTTCCAACTGGACTTCCAACCCCGCCACGCCATCAAAAGTCAGGTCATGGCTGACTTCATCGTAGAGTGGACTCCACCCCCGTGCGTCCCTGGGAGGCGAACCCCGCACTGGACCCCACATCTGAGGAGCGCAGGGGTCCGATCTTCACCGAACCCCACTGGACGCTTTTCTTCGATGGGTACGCCCGCCAACAGAGCGCTGGCGTAGGAGTGGTCCTCACTGACCAAGGCGGAAGCCAGCTGCAGTATGTGGTACGTCTTGAATTCAAGGCCACCGACAACATGGCGAGTATGAGGCGCTGATCATCGGTCTATCCACGACCCTATCCATGGGGTCCGCCAACTCCTCGTAAAGGGGGACTCTCAGCTCATCATCAAGCAAGTCCGCGGAGAATGTAGCTGCAACGAGCCTAGACTCACAGCCTACCTCCTCCATGTGAGGAAGCTGGAGAAAGACTTCACGGCCCTGGAGCTACAACATGTTCCCCGAGCCGACAACTCAGCGGCAGATGACCTCTCCCAGAGGGCATCAACGCGGGCACCCGTGCCCGAGGGCGTCTTCAAAAGACGGCTGCTGAGGCCCGCCGCCCAGCCGGCCGGACTGGGCGAAGGGGGCGAGACCGGCACCTCGAAGCCGGCGGTCCCGGTGGTGTCCCAGAACCCACCAAAGGCTGTGTGCGCTCTGGGGGACTCCGCTGACTCTTCAGTGCCACAGTCGACAACTCAGAGCGGTCTCGATGCATGGATCTCCGAGATCCGGGACTACCTGAAAGAAAACATCCTTCCTGAAGACCATGTCTCCGTCGAGCGCATAGTGCGGTTGGCTAAGCAATACAGGATGGTAGAAGGGGGTCTCTACCGCCGTGGCGCCAACGGCATTCTCATGTGGTGCATCACCCAGGAAGAGGGCCGTGAGTTACTCACGAAGATCCATGGAGGGGAGTGTGGAAGTCATTCTTCATCCCGCACGCTGGTCGGTAAGGCCTTCCGGCATGGTTTTTATTGGCCAACTGCCCTCCAGGATGCGGCTGAGCTAGTAAAGTCCTGCGAAGCGTGCCAGTACCACGCAAAGCAGATACACACACCAGCTCAGGCTTTGCAAATGATTCTGCCCTCCTGGCCATTCGCTGTACGGGGCGTGGATATCCTGGGACCGTTTCCCAGGGCTGTCGGCGGGTACCGGTACCTCTTTGTCGCCATTGACAAGTTCACCAAGTGGCCGGAAGCCACCCCTGTGGTCAGCATCACCTAGAGCGCTGCTGTCGCTTTCCTCAAGTCGATCGTCTGCAGATTTGGGGTCCCAAGCCGTATCATTACAGACAACGGGACCCAGTTTACAAGCCGGGTCTTCCAGGAGTACTGCGAAGGCATCGACACCCGGCTCTGCTTTGCATCCGTGGCCCATCCTAGAAGCAACAGACAAGTGGAGAGAGCAAATGCAGAGATCCTCAGGGGACTCAAGACGCGTACCTAAGACTGCTTAAAGAAGCATGGCGCAAATTGGGTCAGTGAGCTGCCCTCCGTGCTATGGGGGAACCGAACCACACCCAGCCGAGCCACCGGGGAGACCCCATTCTTCCTGGTCTACGGGGCCAAAGCCTGCCTTCCCCTGGAAATCATTATGGGCTCCCCACGGGCACAGTCGTTTGATGAGTCTACGCAGGAACAACTACGGCGCGAGGATGTGGAATTCATCGATGAGCACAGGTGGTGAGTAGCAGTTCGAAATGCACGGTACAACCAGGCGCTCAGGTGTTACCACCAACGGTTCGTGCATAGCAGGAAGTTTGAAGTCGGGGACCTTGTTCTAAGGCGAGTTCTGAACCGAGAAGGGCTCCACAAGCTCTCTTCCAGCTGGGAAGGACCCTTCAAGGTGACAGAAATATGTCGCCCCGGGTGCGTCCGCCTCGCCACAGATAACAGAGTACCTCTTCCCAACCCCTGGAACATAGAGCATCTCCATAAGTTTTTCCCATAAAAACAGAATTGAGGGTTCAGTCCCTTTCCTTGTAACTAAGAAGCGCATTTATATGCGCCGGCCCGAAGAGGTCCGCCCTCAATAAACCTGATCTGTTGGCCTACACTCGTGTATATCCAGTTATAAGGGGTTCGACCCACAGAACTGTTTTTATGTTGGTTTTATTCCTAAATTTGCAACCATTATTACTATCTTACCACCCATGTGGTCTCCATCCCTGGCTGGTATAGCGACATCCGAATTGAGTAGCCAGACCCAGCAACCAGACGATGGGGTGGTTTGGGGCCGTAAGGTTGCTTGGTATGGTCAAGTACCGCAAGCCTACACACCCCACCGCCCTGCAGCCAGTCATGTGCGTGAATCAAAGGATAAGAAATACCAGCCAGCGAACCATATGGGTGTGCTGCTAAAAATACCTAGCCTAGACTGTGTGCAGGTAGGGTCCCAGTTGGGATTGCCCCTTGGGGGTCATGACACTAGCCCCTCCTTAAGAATCCTGGCATTCGGCCCCAACACGTCGAGGCCATATCCCAGGGGGGCAGGTACCAGGGGAGGAGTTGGTAACAATCCACACAGCAAAGGAAAAGTGGTATGCAGATAAGTTGTAATGTCACCGATAAGTAGTACCTAAAGAGTATCTTACAAAACCAAAGACATATTGCAACCCGCTCCCCAGCGGAACCCTCGTTTTTCTCCACGCAGGCCTGGCTACTCATCGTCAACAGGATCTCGCTGGAAGCACCCGACCACCGCGTCCACAGGATCCTGTACGCCCTCCCGGGTAACATCTTCAGTGTCGGCCACAGGACCCGCAATGACTGGCCCCAAGGAGACAGCCGGATCGTGGCTCCGGAAGCATATCAAGACGTACTCGATTGCCGACCGGCAGAGTCTGCTGCCCTCGGCCTCCAAGCGGGCGCCAAGAATCTGATCCAGACGTCGGAGGCGGTCAGCGGCGGAATCCAGTATCAGGAGCGTGTCGGAGATGGACGCCGACTGCACCAATGCCGGGATGGGACTCATCCCCAACGGCACTAGCGCTGTGCTTGCCGCGCCGGCCCAGGCGGCGATGCGCTGGGCCCCGGCGCGTTGCTCAGCCCGGAGGTCATCAAGCGTTTTCCTCATCACCTCCACCGCCCGGGGGCCCGAGGCCATCTGCGTCGCCCGTACAGCTTGCGCTGCCTGGAACTGGCGGATCTGCTCCTCCAGTGCCCGCTCTTTCCCCTCCAAACGCTTCCCTTTCTCCTCTGCCTCGAGCTCAAGCTCATCCAGCAGCTTGTTCTGCCTTGCCCACATCTCCTCCCTGAAGGCGAGGTCCTCCTCCTGCCAGGTGAGGTCAGTTGCTCGTTTCGCCAAGGAAGCTTCCCTCGCCTTGAGGCTCTCCTCAGCGCGAACAATGTCGCTGGCTTTGTCGGCAAGTTCCTGCTGCAGCTCCTACAGTTTCGCCTCTGCCACGGCCTGCTTGTCCCGCTATTTCTCCAGCACTGTGTTATAAGCTTTCAGCTTATCATGGAGCGCTGTAACAGCCTCTTCCTTTTGGTCTAAGTGTTACTTCTTCTTGACCAAGCTTCTCTCCTTCCGGGTCACCTCCTCCTCTCGGTCAGACACTTTCCGGATGTCCTCCTTGAAGTCCTCACGCTCCTGCTCAAGCTCGGCCTGCTCTGAGGCAAATTGGCAGGACGCCGCCTTAGTGCGCTTCTCCAGTTGGGTGCACCAGTCGCCGAGGCACTGGTGCTTGGTCTCGAGCGCCTCCCACTCCCGCCGGATAGCCGCCTTGGTTTCCTGGAGGGCCTGGTGAGCGCGAGCCAGCACCTGAGGGAGGGGGTCAGCGTTCCTCTAGGTTCGACGCCAGACCGGAGCGGTCGCCCAAGAAAAATCTCCGGACCCTCCGGAGTTGGCAGAGGGACAGAGCTGGACGCGCCCCCCACGCCTACCATCGATGGTGGATCCGACGGTATCGCCGCCGTTGGATCTGCAACATCTATTGGCAACGCTGCCACTTCTGGACCCCCACCTGGAACTTGGGAATCCGAAAGCGTTGCCTCGATGGTGATAGGCGGATCCTGGGGGTCCGACGGTGCCACCTCAGCACCAGCGTCATCCTGCACGGTGGGGGCAAACACAACTGGAACCTCTTCGGCCGCTGCCGATGGTGGGCCTAGCGCCGACGCTGATGAGGCTGCGGTAGCCGCTGACGAATCGCCGGCGACGTTCCCAGCAGATGTATGCTGATGGGAGCCAGACCCGCCGGCAGGCATGGCGGCCAGCGGGGAAGGAGCGTCCACAGATGCTGAAGAAGAGGAGGACCTGACAGGCAAAGGGCGGATCAAGACCTGCCGACATAAAAGCTACGCTCGAGCAAGCATTGGAGGAGCCTAAGCTTACTTGGGACCGTGAACCTTCCAGTGGCTTTGGAAGCGGGGCGCCCGTTGTCGTTGCTGCTGCTGCTGCTGCCTCCCCTGCTGTTGTTGTTGCTGCTGCCCCTGCGGTGACGGCGGTCAGTCTGACACAGGCGGTGGTGATGGTGATGTTGGAGCCAATGGTGGTGGTGGCGGAGGGCTCACGCCCCTCTGCTCGTCCTGGACCCGAGGTTCGGCCTCCTTAGTCCCACCAGCTATCTTCTGACGGTTCTGGGGGGAGTCCGAATCTCAGGGTAGATCCGAAACAAAGGACCCATTGGCGCGGCGCAGCCGGTGTCGCCATACTTCCTCCGACCTCCCGGCGGCGTCCGGAGTGGAGGAGCTGCTTGCGGGCCCCTTACCCTTGTCCGAGGAACTAGGGACCGCAAGAGAAGCCATGGGGCCACGTCAGCTGACTGGGAGCCTCCGACCGGTGCACCAGAAATGTGGATCCCCGGGTAGGGGTCCCGGCCACCAGTCTGGCGGACCGCCACACCACTCTCATCAAGGGTCGGCAGTCGGGCCAGCACCGCTGACCGCAACCCTGGGTTGTCGCAAAGCGGCGAAATGCCCTCGGGAGGTATCAAGGATTCGGGGATAAAAGCCTCACCAGTGATCCCCCTCACCAAAATTTCCAACTGCTCCTAGGTCAGATCAGTCCCAGGCCCGCGCTGGATCCTACCAATGTCACTGGCACCGGTAAACCAGCAACACAGGCACGGCCTCCCCTGCAGCGGCATGACTCGGCGCTTCAAGAAATCCCCGAGTACGTGCATCGAGGTCAGGCCACCAACTGTCAGTTCCCTAATCCTGTCCAGGACGGGCTCGAACTCCGGCACGAGGCATGGTTTTACTCTCCATTGCTTCCGCTCGAGTCTGGGCCCATCACTCAGGAGGGCAAGGCGGTCGCTGACCTCGGCACCGGCGATCACCAAGTCATTTCGCCAGTTCTCCCACCTCGCACCGCCAAGGGAAGAGATGTAGGTCACCGTCGGATCTGTCCTTGACTGGAAGTAGTAGGCCCCGAGGTGATCTTTGCCCTTCCCAGACCTCACCAGCACAAAAAACTGGTGGAAAAGGGAAGTGCAAGCCGCCACTACCACGAACATCTCACATAAATGGACAAAGATGGCCACCTGAAGGATGGAGTGGGGTGTGAGGTGCTGGAGTTGAAGTTCGAACTCCTCCAGCAGCAGCAGGAAGAACGGCGAAATCGACAGCGCCAACCCGCAGAAGAGATAGGAAATGAAGAGCACAAACTATTCGGCGGTAAGATCACCGAGGGGACTAGTGTCGGCCCGGATCCTTCCGGCAAACGTAGGCGAGCCCCATCCGAGCAGGCGACGCACCGAGTCGAGCGCTTCCTCGGTCTGGTAATGATCAGGGCGAACCAGCATGGCCATGACGACCGCGACGGCAAAAAACTGGGGAGCACGAACGCGGAGAGGCGTGGAAGGCTTGGAGGAGAAAGGGCAGTGCAGTTGGGGAAAAGGGCGAAAGCGAAACCACTTCGCGCGAAAAAATCCCTTTTTCAAGGAAAGGCTCCCCGCGCACCCTGGAAAAATCTGCCTGACGCACACCTAGCACCCGAACAGCTCAGTCACTGACAGAGGGGCCCGGACCCACAAGTCACGTGACTAGGGCACTGGCCTCCATACGCAGGAGAGGCAAACCGCCGCACACGCTCCCACGTCGCCTCGGGGCCGCCGCCGGAGGATATTCTTAACATGGGCAGGGCCAACAGGGCACCCCACGCACGCGGGGCATGACCAAACCGCCATGCGTGGGGGCCACGCGCCAGTCGACCGCGAAAACCGGCACAATGGTTGGTGTGACCAGTAGCAAGCTGACAACATGCGCGCGCTGGGTCAGTACGGCGCACGGTAAGGAGATGCCCCGATCATGCTGTGCTTATGCGGGGTACAGGTTTTGGCCCCACCTGCAGGCTCGCACCCTCCCCTGAGGTGGGCCCGGGGCCACTGTCGGTACCTTGAAACAGGGGTACCCTCTTCTACAGTGTGAAGACGCTACACCCGTACGACACCTCTAGGTCACACGGAGAGCGGCACCCGACCCCACCACATGGGCAGGCCTAAGGGCACCACGTGGCGAGGAAGGATAATACATCCCAGGAAGCACCGTCGGGTCCGGACCTCCATAGAGGAACACCGTACCCTTGTACGTACAGGTTCGGAGCTCCCAAGAAGGCATGCCGGACCCCCCGGGTGGGTCCCAGGTCCCCCCGAGTGAGGTCCGGACCTTAGCAAGGTCCCGGGATGGAGAGGACCCTGGCACAGGCAAGGGTCCGGTGCCGACACGTGCCCAGGCCTTGCCCTACGCTCCCCGCTCAGGCGGAGACCCGCCGCAGCTGCGTGGCTTGTGGCGCGTGACATAAGCCAATGGGCCGAGCCTGACGCAAGGCCCATACGACTGTGCAGTCTTTGCGTTTATTGCGGAAAGGACGCGCCGCCTTCCACCACGCTGATGGGCGACGCACCCTCTCAGCATTTAATGCGTCCTATCCAATCCACCGGCAGACGGCGTCAGGGTCACCCAGCACACGGCGCGCCTGACCAGTCTGTTGGGGAACAGTGCGCCCGTGCTGAGCGACGCGCAGTACTCATCATCCCTTCTACAAGAAGTTTCCCCTGCACGCCGAGGATACGGAGATCTCAGGCGTCAGGGCACAAGAAGATTGCCCCAGCAGCAAACATTTGTGGCTCCAAGCGCTATATTCTTTATGTCCCTGGGCCCACATGTCAGGGCCCAGTACCTTTGTGCATGCCCCCCTTCAGCTATAAAAAGGGAGGCATGCGACGTTATACACAGGCTCAATCTTTCAGACCCAACCTTAGTCTCATAAGTTCATACAAGCTCTCAAGCAATACATCACACAGTGGAGTAGGGTGTTACGCTCCGGCGACCCGAACCACTCTAAATCCTTGTGTGTTCTTGTGTCCTTCCCACTTTTCCAACTAACAAGCAAAACGCTTAGGCCCCTCCTCATCTTGGGATTTAGGACGGGTGCACTCCGCCACCCGGCTGGTATAGAAATTTTAGATGAATTAGTTCAGAAAACATAAAAATGTATGTAGAAAACAAGGACAAGGCACTAATCTAGGGTATACTATATATTTGGGTCACTTCATGGTGTGCCCTATGTATTTTTATAAAAAAATTGTAAAATATGGCATTGTTATAGTTGTTTTTTAAGAGTTGAGCCATATATTTAAAGATTAGGCACTGATTTCAAACACTGTTGAAGATTCTCTTATTAAAAAAAGTTCCACAATACTCTATTTTATTTTATTTTTTTAAATAGGACGGATTATGAAGTGGCCAAAATAAATATACTATACACCAGACTAGTGACTTGCCCTTGTTTTCTACATCTCCCACAACATTTTTCATTTTTAATAATATAATTTATTTTCTAAAATACATGATTTAGGGTTTAATTGTTGTAGCTCAATTTGTTTGTAGCTCAATTTGTTTTTAATGCCCTAAATACTTCAAATGACATAGTATTTTGAATTTTGGGCACACTATTTTAATGCATCTTGTTGGAGATGCTCCGAGGCCACTATTAGTAACATTGTGTTGCCACCTGAAACCCACCAGCGGGAGACAGCAGGCGACACGAGGCATCGAAAGGCTCCCGAGACTGCTGGTGGGTCCTGGTCCCTCATTCATCGACACGAGGAGCCGGGAGGCTCCAGGGACTGCTGGTGGGTCCCGGTCCCTCAGTCAACGGCCCAAATCTTGTCGTACAACCGGGCTTCAAGGTTCGCCTGGTGTGCCACATGACCTATACCCGATCAGGAAGGTGTTTACGTGCTCCAAATAGGTTCCCTGCATACACAAACACATGCAAACATCAATCCGAGCCATGTTCAACTCCTTGGGTCGTATCAGCTCTAAGGAGCCTATCACTCCTCCTGGGCTCACATCGGATCCATGCCTCGGTGGCACGCAGAGCCGATGGCCCCCGAAACTCCCGCTCCGTCCACACCAGGCAGACCGAACCTACTACGACTGAAGCTTCACCACACAAACCAGAACATCCTACACGTCGCTAAGCCTAGTGATTGTGGCGGGCGTCTGGACGCCAGTTAGAATTAGAGGTCTAAGAAACCGCGAGTGAGACGACTCCCAAAACAATCCCTGCCCAAACCAGCGCCAACCACCCAACACATCACTAGAACATCCAACTCCCATGTGAAGCCTAGCCATGCAGATATTAAGCAAATCTTTGATAAACCAGAGACTAATTATGATGGATCGGATCCACAGAGTGAGGACGGAATAGGACGCCGCCCTCGTGCTCGGGAACACGCGTCAAGGCAGCAAAGCACTCATAATCTGCAGACAACATGTGTATGTAACGATCCTGCCGATGCATTTTTCCTAGATACTACGATAACTAGTGCATCTCGCCATCAAAAATGCTTCAGTACAATAAAGCAAGAGATTTAACGAATAAGAACAACAACACCCTGATCGCAAGACGTGGCACTTACCCGTGAAGAACCCTGAGAACAGGGGCGGCGATGCGTCAAAGCTTGTGATTGAAAAACGTGTGTAGATTTACAATTACCCTAATTTGTGTTTACAAATACATATTTATAGTCCAGGGGACACTCCAACCCTGGTGTAACAGACAAACTCTATCTTCCTATTCTTAAGCTAACTTATCATCACTAATTTTGTGGCTACTTATCCCAGGATATTCTCGCGTGGGGATACACCCTTTCGCTCCTTCAGGCCGCTCTTCGTGGCCCATCCTGCGTTGTGACCTGTCTTAGACCAGACTAAAATCCGGTGATAACACATGCCCCCTAGTTTCGACAACGGTGATTTCGAAACCACCATTTTCTTCCATTTTCCTTTCTATCGCCCCGTTTTCCTTTTCTTGTTCAGTCATGTGTGACACCTCTTTAATGTGACAAGACACGTCTGTTCACATCCTTGGAAATCGACGTCGTGTCGTCTCTTGCTCCACCCCAGCCCTTTCTATGAGGGTAAAACCCCTCCAGTTCAGCCTTGGAAATTGACATGTGGGTCTGTTAGGCGCTCTGGCCCACAAGTTGTGGCAATGCGCTCGGTAGTCGATTGTAACGGAATCGACCCCTTTACTTGGCCTTGCTCCGGTGACTCGAGTCCTCTGTTTGTCTTCCTACCCTAGCTGCGTTCCACAACGCACTGTCCTACTCTTACAAACAATGGCCCCCACCTCTTCTTCCTCGTCCTCCTCCTTCCCCTACTTCGAGCACGACTCCACTCGGAAGCTGAATCCAGAGTGGGACCCCATTGCTACCTACTAGAAGGAGGCTCCTCCGCATTGGGATGCAGAGGAGTGGGACTTTGTCGTGGAGTCTGAGAACGACGCCTCCCTCACTGATGGTGAGGACCTCAATCTCCTCCTTGGCGAGGACTGGGAGGAGAGTGACAACGACCTCTTCCCCTAGGATGGAGCCGATGAGTCGTTGGAAGGTAAGGAGGACGACGTCCTCCGAGGAGGAGCCGCCAGAGGAGCCCCTCTTCATCCAGTTCTCCAATGACGACCATGACAATGATGAAGACAACAACGACGACAATGATGGCAAGGGGACCGGTGAAGCCAGCGCGCGACAGGGGAGACACTGACAACGAGGGTGGTGACGACACCATAGCAGCGACGATGACATTGAGGCTGACGCGTCTCCTCCACCAAAGTACCACAAGGTCGAGTAGCGGGTAGGAACCCCTCGTAGCAGTAGTAGTGCTCTTGGAGTAATGGTCCTTTTGGGGTACTAGTACTTTTGGTGACGCTCTTCTCATTCGGTTGATGACCATGATTTGGGAGTTGTTTGTTTATAGGATTAAGTATGGGAAAGCTTGGAGGGGAAACCAAAGGACATGAAAGATGATATAGGGGGGATTAGGAAGAGGGTTACGAGAAGTTGTCAGCATTATCCATTACAGTGAATGTAATACCCAAAAATGTAAACCATGATAATAAGAGTTGATCCTCTTGAAAGTTTTGTTCTCTATCTAATATAGCATGTGAACAATCACAATTAAGGTTATTAATAAACTAATGACACTAAAATAAACTATGCATCATATTAGAGTTTTGTTTGCTTGTGCATTTGATAATAATAACAATAGTGATAAAAAAGTATAGTGAAGAATTGAGGATTTTGAATGAACCCCAAATTGAATTTAGACAAAAAAAATTTGGAAAAATAGAAAAGAGAGAAAGAAATATTAGCCAATACAAAATAAATTTATAGATAAATAAATTCATCTCACCATGGCATGTTTGAATCATACCTCCAAAGGTTGAGTACAAATTCGGCACAAAATTTGAAATTCAAAATTTGGATTTCAAAATAAAATGAAAACAAAACAGAAAAGAAAAGAAAAGAAAAATAAAAGCTTGGAGAACTCGGCTGGGCCAAATCTTGCTGGCAGGCCCAACTTGCTTCTTCCTCCGCACGACCCAGCAGCATTGTCGCGCCGACTAGCGGGCCCGATGTGTCAGCAGCTTCCCGCGACGGTCTCATTCCCCCTTCACTGTGTCATGGGCCCGTTCGTCAGCTGGCTCATCGTGCGAAATCTGATGTCTCGCTGCTTGATGGGTCCGGGCCGTCAGGCGCTCAACTACTTGCCCGACAATGGTGGAATCGCTCCGTGGGCTCAGGCTTCGTGGCTCAAATCACGGCGCTACCCCATGACCATAAAGGTCGTGCCATCGCGAACTACCTCCCCCCCTTGTCGTCCCCGATTTAGCTAACCTGAAATCCCGCGTGCGCTGCCATAGTGCTAGTTCCAGCGGAGGCCACAGATTGAAGAGAGGACGGCCGCCGTGGGAGATTCACCGCCACCATCGTAGCACCATCTGCGTGTAGCCCGGGGAGCTGCCGAGGATCGTGTTGCTTGTGCTGGGAGCCTACGGGCATGGGGACTCCGGTGTCCGAGACAATTCCTCGCCGGTCATCGTCACCGATCTCGGATCTGCGCCGCGTCGCGATTGGGGTGTCAACTACCTCTAATTTTGGTAAGAAAACCCGCCATATTGTTCGCCTTCAGGCTCTCTCGCAATAGATTTGATCGGTCATCGAATTGGGGGCCTTTGGGCAGGGAATTAGTTCGCTCCGGTGAACCCCCGTTGTATGTGCGGGTGAAAGTCGCCTAGAGGGGGGTGAATAGGCAAATCTGAAATTTATAAAGTTTAAGCACAACTACAAGCAGGGGTTAGCGTTAGAAATAAAGTCAAGTCCGAAAGAGAGGGCGAAAACAAATCACAAGAAAATAAAGAGTGTGACACAGTGATTTGTTTTACCGAGGTTCGGTTCTTGCAAACCTACTCCCTGTTGAGGTGGTCACAAAGACCAGGTCTCTTTCAACCCTTTCCCTCTCTCAAACGGTCACTTAGACCGAGTGAGCTTCTCTTCTCAATCAATTAGGACACTTAGTCCCCACTAGGACCACCACACAATTGGTGTCTCTTGCTTTGATTAAAAAGATCTTGGGAACAAGAAATGGGGAAGAAGAAAAGCGATCCAAGCGCAAGAGCTCAAAAGAACACGACAAAACTCTCTCTTCTAGTCACTATTGCTTTGAGTGGAATTGGGACTTGGAGAGATTTTGATTCACTCTAATTGTGTCTTGAATTGAATGCACTAGCTCTTGTATTGAATGTGTTGGCTGAAAACTTGGATGCCTTGAAGTGTGGTGGTTGGGGGGTATTTATAGCCCCAACCACCAAAGTGGACGTTGGGGAAGGCTGCTGTCGAAGGGCGCACCGGACAGTCCGGTGCGCCACCGGACAGTCCGGTGCGCCAGCCACGTCACCCAACCGTTAGGGTTCGACCATTGGAGCTCTGACAAGTGGGGCCACCGGACAGTCCGGTGGTGCACCGGACATGTCCTGTTCACTGTCCGGTGCGCCTTCTGGCGCCTGCTCTGACTCTGCGCCCGCAGTCGCGCACTGTTCACTGTTGCTTTTGCAGACAACCGTTGACGCAGTTAGCCGTTGCTCCGCTGGCACACCGGACAGTTAGGTGCTACACCGGACAGTTCGGTGAATTATAGCGGAGTGGCTTCCCAAATTCCCGAAGGTGGCAAGTTCGGAGTTGATCTCCCTGGTGCACCGGACAATGTCCGGTGGCACACCGGACAATCTGGTGCGCCAGACCAGGGCAACCTTCAGTTGTCTTTTGCTCTTTTTATTTGAACCCTTTCTTGGACTTTTTATTGGTTTGTGTTGAACCTTTGGCACCTGTAGAATTTATAATCTAGAGCAAACTAGTTAGTCCAATTATTTGTGTTGGGCAATTCAACCACCAAAATCATTTAGGAAAAGGTTTGACCCTATTTCCCTTTCAATCTCCCCCTTTTTGGTGATTGATGCCAACACAAACCAAAGCAAATATATAAGTGCATAATTGAACTAGTTTGCATAAGGTAAGTGCAAAGGTTGTTTGGAATTAAACCAATTTACATTTTCATAAGATATACATGGATTGCTTTCTTCATTTTAACATTTTGGACCATGCTTGCACCACTTGTTTTGTTTTTGCAAATTTTTGTAAAATTCTTTTCAAAAAAAATTTGCAAATAGTCAAAGGTATATGAATAAGATTGAAAGAAGCATTTTCAAGATTTGAAATTTTCTCCCCCTGTTTTAAATGCTTTTCCTTTGACTAAACAAAACTCCCCCTCAATGAAATTCTCCTCTTAGTATTCAAGAGGGTTTTAGATATTAATTTTGAAGAGGTTATACCAATTTGAAATTATATAAAAAAATAAGATACCAATTGAAAAACTTCTTTTAATACCAATTGAAAGACTACATTTTTGAAATTGGTGGTGGTGCGGTCCTTTTGCTTTGGGCTAATACTTTCTCCCCCTTTGGCATGAATCGCCAAAAACGGATACTTGTGAGTAAAATATAAGCCCTTTTACTTTCTCCCTCTTTGGTAAATAATGTAGGAGTGATGGATTATACCAAAGTGAAGAACGATGCAGAGTGACGACGAAGGGTTAATAACTTGATGGAGTGGAGTGGAAGCCTTGTCTTCGCCGAAGGCTCCATTTCCCTTTCAATCTATGACTTAGCATGGAATAAACTTGAAAATCACATTAGTAACAGCACATGAAAGAGGTATGATCAAAGGTATGCAAAGGAGCTATGTGTGCAAGATATCAATCAAAATTCTTAGAATCAAGAATGTTTAGCTCATGCCTAAGTTTGGTAAAGGTTTTCTCATCTAGTGGTTTGGTAAAGATATCGGCTAATTGTTCTTTGGTGCTAACATATGCAATCTCAATATCCCCCTTTTGTTGGTGATCCCTCAAAAAGTGAAACCGAATGGCTATGTGCTTAGTGCGGCTTTGCTCAACGGGATTATCCACCATGCGGATTGCACTCTCATTATCACATAGGATAGGGACTTTGGTTAATTTGTAGCCATAGTCCCTAAGGGTTTGCCTCATCCAAAGCAATTGTGCGCAACAATGGCCTGCGGCAATGTACTCAGCTTCGGCGGTAGAAAGAGCTACAGAATTTTGTTTCTTTGAAGCCCAAGACACCAGGGATCTTCCCAAGAACTGACAAGTCCCTGATGTGCTCTTTCTATCAATTTTACACCCTGCCCAATCAACATCTGAATATCCAATTAAATCAAAAGTGGATCCCTTGGGGTACCAAAGGCCAAACTTAGGTGTATGAACTAAATATCTCAAGATTCGTTTCACGGCCCTAAGGTGAACTTCCTTAGGATCGGCTTGGAATCTTGCACACATGCATACGGAAAGCATAATATCCGGTCGAGATGCACATAAATAGAGTAAAGATCCTATCATCGACCGGTATACCTTTTGATCTACGGATTTACCTCCTGTGCCGAGGTCGAGATGCCCATTGGTTCCCATGGGTGTCTTGATGGGCTTGGCATCCTTCATCCCAAACTTGGTGAGTATATCTTGAATGTACTTTGTTTGGATAATGAAGGTGCCCTCTTGGAGTTGGTTAACTTGAAATCCTAAGAAATACTTCAACTCCCCCATCATAGACATCTCGAATTTTTGAACCATTATCCTACTAAACTCTTCACAAGTAGATTTGTTAGTAGACCCAAATATGATATCATCAACATAAATTTGGCATACAAACAAATCATTTGCAATAGCTTTAGTAAAGAGAGTAGGATCGGCTTTTCTGACTTTGAAGCCATTAGCGATAAGAAAATCTCTTAGGCATTCATACCATGCTCTTGGGGCTTGCTTGAGCCCATAAAGCGCCTTAGAGAGTTTATACACATGGTTAGGATACTCACTATCTTCAAAGCCGGGAGGTTGCTCAACATAGACCTCCTCCTTGATTGGTCCATTGAGGAAGGCACTTTTCACGTCCATTTGGTAAAGCTTAAAGCCATGGTAAGTAGCATAGGCAAGTAATATACGAATTGACTCAAGCCTAGCTACGGGTGCATAGGTTTCACCGAAATCCAAACCTTCGACTTGTGAATAACCCTTGGCCACAAGTCGGGCTTTGTTCCTTGTCACCACATCATGCTCATCTTGCTTGTTGCGGAAAACCCACTTGGTTCCTACAACATTTTGATTAGGACATGGAACAAGATGCCAAACCTCATTCCTCGTGAAGTTGTTGAGCTCCTCTTGCATTGCCAACACCCAATCTGAATCCCTTAATGCGTCTTCCACCCTGTATGGCTCAATAGAAGACACAAAGGAGTAATGTTCACAAAAATGAGCGACACGAGAGCGAGTGGTTACCCCGTTATGAATATCGCCGAGGATGGAGTTCACGGGTGATCTCGTTGTATCGCTTGATGGACTCTTGGGTGTGGCGGTCTTGGACCCTCATCATCTTGCTTGTCTTGATTATTGGCATCTTCCCCTTGATCATTGTCCTCCTCTTAAGGTTGCTCTTCTTGATCTTCATTTTCATCGTCTTGAGCTTGATCCTCATCTTGGGTTGGTGGAGATGCTTGATTTGAAGATGATGGTTGATCTTGTGCATGTGGAGGCTCTTCGGATTCCTTAGGACACACATCCCCAATGGACATGTTCCTTAGTGCGACGCATGGAGCCTCTTCATCATCTAGCTCATCAAGATCAACTTGCTCTACTTGAGTGCCATTAGTCTCATCAAACACAATGTCACAAGAAACTTCAACTAGTCCAGTGGACTTGTTAAAGACTCTATATGCCCTTCTGTTTGAATCACATCCTAGTAAAAAGCCTTCTACAGCCTTAGGAGCAAATTTAGATTTTCTACCTCTTTTAACAAGAATAAAACATTTGCTACCAAAGACTCTAAAATATGAAACATTTGGCTTTTTACCGGTGAGGAGTTCATACGATGTCTTCTTGAGGATTCGGTGAAGGTAGAGACGGTTGATGGCGTAGCAAGCGGTGTTGATTGCTTCCGCCCAAAACCGGTCCGATGTCTTGTACTCATCAAGCATGGTCCTCGCCATGTCAAGTAGATTTCTATTCTTCCTCTCCACTACACCATTTTGTTGTGGCATGTAGGGAGAAGAGAACTCATGCTTGATGCCCTCATCCTCAAGGAAGCCTTCAATTTGAGAGTTCTTGAACTCCGTCCCATTGTCGCTTCTAATCTTTTTTATCCTTAAGCCGAACTCATTTTGAGTCTGTCTCAAGAATCCCTTTAAGGTCTCTTGGGTTTGAGATTTATCCTGCAAAAAAACACCCAAGTGAAGCGAGAATAATCATCCACAATAACTAGACAATACTTACTCCCGCCGATGCTTATGTAAGCGATCGGGCTGAATAGGTCCATGTGGAGTAGCTCAAGTGGCCTTTCAGTCGTCATGATGTTCTTATGTGGATGATGAACACCAACTTGCTTTCCTGCTTGGCATGCGCTACAAATCCTATCTTTCTCAAAGTGAACATTTGTTAGTCCCAAAATGTGCTCTCCCTTTAGAAGCTTATGAAGATTCTTTATTCCAACGTGGGCTAGTCGGTGATGCCAGAGCCAACCCATGTTAGTCTTAGCAATTAAGCAAGTGTCGAGTTCAGCTCTATTAAAATCAACTAAGTATAGCTGACCCTCTAACACTCCCTTAAATGCTACTGAATCATCACTTCTTCTAAAGAAAGTAACACCTATATCCGTAAAAAGATAATTGTAGCCCATTTTGCATAATTGAGAAACAGAAAGCAAATTGCAGTCTAAAGAATCTACAAGAAAAACATTGGAAATTGAATGGTCAGGTGATATAGCAATTTTACCAAGTCCTTTGACCAAACCTTGATTTCCATCTCCGAATGTGATAGCTCTTTGGGGATCATGGTTTTTCTCATAGGAGGAGAATATCTTTTTCTCCCCTGTCATGTGGTTTGTGCACCCGCTATCAATGATCCAACTTAAGCCTCCGTATGCATAAACCTACAAAACAATTTTAGGCCTTGTTCTTAGGTACCCAAACGGTCTTGGGTCCTTTGACATTAGAAACAAGAACCTTGGGTACCCAAACACAAGTCTTTGACCCCTTGTGTTTGCCCCCAACATATTTGGCAACTACTTTGCCTGATTTGTTAGTTAAAACATATGAAGCATCAAAGGTCTTAAATGGGATGTTATGATCATTTGATGCAATAGGAGATTTCTTTTTAGGCATTTTAACATGGGTAGAACGCCTAGAGCTAGAAGCCTCATTCTTATAAATAAAAGCATGGTGAGAAACAGAATGAGTCTTCTTAGCATGAATTCTCCTAATCTTATTCTCAGGATAACCAGCAGGATATAAAATATAGCCCTCGTTATCCTGAGGCATGGGAGCCTTGCCCTTAACAAAATTAGACAATCTTTTAGGGGCATTGAGCTTGACATTGCCTCCCTGTTGGAAGCCAATGCCATCCTTAATGCAGGGCGTCTCCCACTATAAAGCATGCTACGAGCAAATTTAAATTTTTCATTCTCTAATTCATGCTCGGCAATTTTAGCATCTAATTTTGTTATATGATCATTTTGTTGTTTAATCATAGCAATGTGATCATGGATAGCATCAATATTAACATCTCTACATCTAGTGCAAATAGAGACATGACTTACAATAGATGTAGAGGGTTTGCAAGCATCTAATTCATCAATCTTAGCATGTAACATGACATTTTCATTTCTAAGATTGGAAACAATATCATTGCAAACATTTAAATTTTTAGCCTTAATAATCAATTTATCATTTTCTATCTTAAGGCTAGCAATTGATTCATTCAACTTGTCAATCTTAGCAATCAAATTAGCATTATCATTTTTAAGTTTGACAAGAGAATCATCACAATCGTTTAAATTCTCAGCCTTAGCAATTAATTTAGAATTCTCATTTCTAAGGTTGGAAATAGTATCATGGCAAGTGCTTAGCTCACTAGTCAATTTTTCACATTTTTTTACTTCCTGAGCATAAGCATTTTTAACCTTAACATGCTTCTTGTTTTCTTTAATAAGGAAGTCCTCTTGGCTATCCAAGAGTTCATCCTTCTCATGAATAGCTCCTATCAATTCATTTAGTTTTTCTTTTTGTTGCATGTTGAGGTTGGCAAAAAGGGCAAGCAAATTATCTTCATCATCACTAGAGTTATCCTCATCACTAGATGTTGCATATTTAGTGGAGGCTCTAGATTTTACCTTCTTTTTGCCGTCCTTTGCCATGAGGCACTTGTGGCCGACGTTGGGGAAGAGGAGACCCTTGTTGACGGCGATGTTTGTGGCGTCCTCGTCGGAGGAGTCGGTGGAGCTCTCATCGGAGTCCCACTCCCGGCAAACATGGGCATCACCGCCCTTCTTCTTGTAATACTTCTTCTTCTCCTTCCTTCTTCCCTTCTTGTCGTCGCCCCTGTCACTAGAAATAGGATATTTTGCTATAAAGTGACCGGGCTTACCACACTTGTAGCAAACCTTCTTGGAACGGGGCTTGTAATCTCTCCCCTTCCTTTGCTTGAGGATTTCGCGAAAGCTTTTGATGATTAAAGCCATCTCCTCATTGTCGAGCTTGGAGACGTCGATGGGAAGCCTACTCGATGTAGACTCTTCCTTCTTCTCCGTCGCTTTGAAGGCGACGGGTTGTACCTTGGGTGTGGAGGTGGCGCCTCGCTCGATAATTTGTTTGGAGCCTTTGATCATTAATTCAAAGCTCACAAACTTTCCTATCACTTCCTCGGGAGACATTAGTTTATATCTAGGATCATCACGAATTAATTGAACTTGTGTAGGGTTAAGAAAAACGAGTGATCTAAGAATAACCTTGACCATTTCATGGTCATCCCATTTTGTGCTCCCGAGGTTGCGCACTTGGTTGACCAAGGTCTTGAGCCAGTTGTACATGGCTTGTGGCTCCTCTCCTTGGTTGAGCATAAATCGACCGAGCTCCCCCTCGATCGTCTCCCGCTTGGTGATCTTGGTCACCTCGTCTCCTTCGTGCGCGGTCTTGAGTACGTCCCAAATTTCTTTGGCACTCTTCAACCCTTGCACCTTATTATACTCCTCTCGACTTAGAGAGGCGAGGAGTATAGTAGTGGCTTGGGAGTTGAAGTACCGGATTTGGGCTACCTCGTCCGAATCATAGCCTTCATCCCCCACGGATGGTTCCTGCGCTCCAAATTCAATAATGTCCCAAATACTAGCATGGAGTGAGGTTAGATGGTGCCTCATTTTATCACTCCACATACATTAATCTTCACCGTTAAAAACCAGTGGTTTGCCTAGTGGGACGGAAAGTAAAGGGGTGCGAAGAGGATCTTACTAAACTTCTTGCGCTCATGGCGCTTAGAAGTGACGGACGGCGTGTCGGAGCCGAAGGTGAAAGGCGACGAAGAGTCGGTCTCATAGTAGACCACTTTCTTCATTTTCTTCTTCTTGTCGCCACTCCGGTGCGAGTTGACGCGGGGAGGTGATTCCTCCCTTTTGTTGTCGGACTCTCCCGATTGAGCTTTCCCGTGGCTTGTGGCGGGCTTCTCGCCGGTCACCATCTCCTTCTTGGCGTGAGCTCCCGACATCACTTCGAGCGGTTAGGCTCTAATGAAGTACCAGGCTCTGATACCAATTGAAAGTCACCTAGAGGGGGGGTGAATAGGCAAATCTGAAATTTATAAAGTTTAAGCACAACTACAAGCAGGTGTTAGCGTTAGAAATAAAGTCGAGTCCGAAAGAGAGGGCAAAAACAAATCACAAGCAAATGAAGAGTGTGACATGGTGATTTGTTTTACCGAGGTTCGGTTCTTGCAAACCTACTCCCCGTTGAGGTGGTCACAAAGACCGGGTCTCTTTCAACCCTTTCCCTCTCTCAAACGGTCACTTAGACCGAGTGAGCTTCTCTTCTCAATCAATTGGGACACTTAGTCTCCACAAGGACCACCACACAATTGGTGTCTCTTGCTTTGATTACAAAGATCTTGGGAACAAGAAATAGGGAAGAATAAAAGCGATCCAAGCGCAAGAGCTCAAAAGAACACGTCAAAACTCTCTCTTCTAGTCACTATTGCTTTGAGTGGAATTGGGACTTGGAGAGATTTTGATTCACTCTAATTGTGTCTTGTATTGAATGCACTAGCTCTTGTATTGAATGTGTTGGCTGAAAACTTGGATGCCTTGAAGTGTGGTGGTTGGGGGGTATTTATAGCCCCAACCACCAAAGTGGTCGTTGGGGAAGGCTGCTGTCGAAGGGCGCACCGGACTGTCCGGTGCACCATCGGACACTGTCCGGTGCGCCAGCCACGTCACCCAACCGTTAGGGTTCGACCGTTGGAGCTCTGGCAAGTGGGGCCACCGGACAGTCCGGTGGTGCACCGGACAGGTCATGTTCACTGTCCGGTGCGCCTTCTAGCGCCTGCTCTGACACTGCGCGCGCAGTCGCGCACTGTTCACTATTCACTGTTGCTTTTGCAGACGATCGTTGACGCAATTAGCCATTGCTCCGCTCGCACACCGGATAGTCCAGTGCTACACCGGACAGTCCGATGAATTATAGCGGAGTGGCTTCCCAAATTCCCGAAGGTGGCAAGTTCAGAGTTGATCTCCTTGATGCACCGGACATTGTCTGGTGCGCCAGAATAGGGCAGCCTTCGGTTATCTTTTGCTCTTTTTATTTGAACCCTTTATTGGACTTTTTATTGGTTTGTGTTGAACCTTTGGCACCTGTAGAATTTATAATCTAGAGCAAACTAGTTAGTCCAATTATTTGTGTTGGGCAATTCAACCACCAAAATCATTTAGGAACAGGTTTGACCCTATTTCCCTTTCAGCGGGGCGACACCACCGTCTCGTTCAACCGGAGGAAGGAGATGATCGTCGGGTCGTAGATTCATAAGTGGATGACGGCGATTAAATGAGATGTGTACCGATTCGAGCAAGGATATCGGAGCCGTCGAGGTCCGATCGAGCGGATCTGGGAGGCTTCGGGTTTAAAATCAGGGTCGTAGATCTCGGATTGGATGGTTGGTGTTGCGTGCCGTTTCATCGCGCTGGCGATCTAATCCTACCGGTCGATTGAAGATCGGGCGGTTAGGAGCGAGTCGTACCCCTTCGTGGTTGTAAATATGCGTAAGAGACCCCGCAAAAGACAGAAAACAACCAGTCGTCCCCATCCCCTGTTCGCTGGGTCTGGGAAATCTTGCGTTGTAGCCCCTGTGTTTCCCAGAAATTGACGCGCAGTCCAGGAAATAGAAAATCCAGTAAAAGTAATTAGAAAATGATTTTTAATGTAAAAATAAATGCTAGAACTTGTTTAATTCATATAAAATTCATATGAAGCCCAGATTAATCCATTCTAGTTTCTATAATTTTGTAATATTATTGTTTATCCAATAGTGCCACTGTTTTTGACATGAAAGCCACATTAAAATTTATATCCTAATTAATCTTGTATCAAACACATAAAACCTTTGGAAATTCATAACTTAAAATCCATAACTTCAAAATTAATGATTCATGTTCCTATGATCTTATTTTAATGTGTAGATTATCATTATGTATTTTGTTTACATGTTTGGTGTGCTATTAATTTTTTCTATATATTGTGCTTGTTTGTATTGTGGCGAGTAGAAGAGCCGGTGGCTGAGGATCCTGGTGTTGAGCAGATAGAAGTTGCTGAGCAGGAGCTCATTGAAGGCAAGTTGTGCCCTTGACCACTTTTTACCCAATAATGATCTTTAATATCACTTATTCATGAATATGTTTCATTTTGATGGGACCCAAAAGGTCACCCTAGTCTGATTATCTTTTACCTTGTTTACCCCTGAATCATTTGGGTAGTTTGCTATTGCTTTATATGGTTTTGGGTTAATATTTCATTATATCCATGTTCCAATTATTCTGTTATTTTATTTATGTTCGTGTCAAGATCATTATCTTTAATTAGAACATGGAGCTTAACTTGAGAAACACGTGCCACCACAAGGGTGGAATGGGACACCCTTGGCTAACTAATTAGGAAAGCTAGTGGAAGACTACCTTACCCGAAAGAGGCAAGGGCAGTAGGGGAGTAGACATGTAGGGAGGTTCTCGGGTTGATTTTGCTGCGATGGCGGTCAGACGGGGGATTCCTACAATTGCTCTTCCCATAACTGTAGCGGGTTTTTGGAAGCTAGTGGAACATTGTAAAGGCCTCGTAGTGTTGCCCTGCCTCGCTTCCTTGGTAGAGGTGTATGGGAGTCGCGATCCCTTAGCAGATGGGTAACATGACTTGTGGGTACAGGGTACAACCTCTACAGAGTGTAAAACTGGTATACTAGCCGAGCTCACGGTCATGAGCAGCTCCAGACTCTCGCATGAATAAACTATGAAACTAAATTCAATTTGTCATTTGTATTGCATGAGATTATTTATTAATTTTGTTCTATTATTTTTATTATGGTTTGGTATTTACTTACATCTAGTAATTGCTAATAAAATTTGACCAACTTATTAAAAGCAATGCTCAGCTTTAACCCCTATTATTGATCAGCCTTACACATCACATGAACCTCCACCTTTGGTGAGTTCATGCACATTATTCCCCACAACTTGTTGAGCGATGAACATGTGTGAGCTCACCCTTGCTGTCTCACACCCCCCACAGGAGAAGAACAGGTGGTTCAAGAGGAGCCACACAACGAGGAGTTCGACTTGATTTAGGTGGCGTCTCCCAGTTGACTTTATGGCGCCAAGGATGGACTTTAGTTTGTTTTATATTTATCTTTTATTTTGTAAGACTTCCGCTTGTAATAAGTACTCTGATGATATTGTGACATTTATCTCTATACACTATGTTATTATATGTGTTGTCTTCTTTGGTGCATATATGAGATGCACCCAACTGTGTCCCTTAAATCCGGGTGTGACAGTGAAAGAAAAAAAACTCAGGTATGCATTATGAGTACATCCCTAAACCTAACGAATGGAAGGATGGCAGAGATATATTCTTCTGTGCTTTCTGTTGTTTCTCGCAGTGTGTCGAGGCCTTAAAGCATTGTCGTCCCGTGCTCTCTATTGATGGTCCGTTGGGCAGTATGGAAAATGAAGATTCCAGACCCGAAAACGAAGATTGGAGTTCGTTGGGTGGTATGGAAAATGAAGGAAACGAGGGAGAAGAGGAATGACTAGGGTAGCTCTCTTGAGGGAAGTGGGGTGATAGTCGCCTAGAGGGGGGGTGAATAGGGCGAAACTGAAATTCTCAAAAATAATCACAACTACAAGCCGGGTTAGCGTTAGAGATATAATCAAGTCCGCGAGAGAGGGTGCAAAACAAATCGCAAGCAAATGAAGAGTGTGACACACGGATTTGTTTTACCGAGGTTCGGTTCTCGCAAACCTACTCCCCGTTGAGGTGGTCACAAAGACCGAGTCTCTTTCAACCCTTTCCCTCTCTCAAACGGTCCCTCGGACCGAGTGAGCTTTCTCTTCTCAATCACTTGGAACACAAAGTTCCTACAAGGACCACCACAAGATTGGTGTCTCTTGCCTCAATTACAAGTGAGTTTGATCGCAAGAAAGAATCAAGAAAGAAGAAAGCAATCCAAGCGCAAGAGCTCGAAAGAACACAAGCAAATCTCTCTCACTAGTCACTAAAGCTTTGTGTGGAATTTGGGAGAGGATTTGATCTCTTGAATGTGTCTAGAATTGAATGCCTAGCTCTTGTAAGTGGTTGGAAGTGTGAAAACTTGGATGCAATGAATGGTGGGTGGTTGGGGGTATTTATAGCCCCAACCACCAAACTAGCCGTTTGGTGGGGCTGACTGTCGTATGGTGCACCGGACAGTCCGGTGCACACCGGACATGTCCGGTGCGCCAGCCACGTCACCAAAGCCGTTGGGTTCCGACCGTTGGAGCTCTGTCTTCTGGGCCCGCCTGGATGTCCGGTGGCGCACCGGACATGTACTGTAGAGTGTCCGGTGCGCTAGTATGGGCGTGCCTGACTTCTGCGCGCGCTGGCACGCATTTAATGCGCTGCAGGTAGTCGTTGGCGCCGAAATATCCGTTGCTCCGTTGTCACACCGGACAGTCCGGTGCACACCGGACATGTCCGGTGAATTATAGCGGACTAGCCGTTGCGAATTTCCGAAGCTGGCGAGTTCCTGAGGCGCCGTTCCTTGGAGCACCGGACACTGTCTGGTGTACACCGGACAGTCCGGTGAATTATAGCGGAGCGCCTCTGGATTTTCCCGAAGGTGACGAGTTTGACTGGGAGTCCTCTGGTGCACCGGACACTGTCCGGTGGTGCACCGGACACTGTCCGATGGCACACCGGACAGTCCGGTGCGCCAGACCAGAGGTGCCTTCGGTTGTCCCTTTGCTCTTTTGTTGAACCCAATACTTTATCTTTTTATTGGCTAAGTGTGAACCTTTGGCACCTGTATAACTTATACACTAGAGCAAACTAGTTAGTCCAATTATTTGTGTTGGGTAATTCAACCACCAAAATTATTTAGGAACTAGGTGTAAGCCTAATTCCCTTTCAATCTCCCCCTTTTTGGTGATTGATGCCAACACAAACCAAAGCAAATATGGAAGTACATAATTGAACTAGCTTGCATAATGTAAGTGCAAAGGTTGCTTGGAATTGAGCCAATATAACTACTCATAAGATATGCATGGATTGTTTCTTTTAACATTTTGGACCACGCTTGCACCACATGTTTTGTTTTTGCAAATTCTTTTGTAAATCCTTTTCAAAGTTCTTTTGCAAATAGTCAAAGGTAAATGAATAAGATTTTGCAAAGCATTTTCAAGATTTGAAATTTTCTCCCCCTGTTTCAAATGCTTTTCCTTTGACTAAACAAAACTCCCCCTTAATGAAATCCTCCTCTTAGTGTTCAAGAGGGTTTTGATATCAATTTTGAAGAGGGTATACCAATTTGAAATTATATCATAAGTGAGATACCAATTTGAAAATACTCTTTGAAAAACTAAAATTTTAGAAATTGGTGGTGGTGCGGTCCTTTTGCTTTGGGCTCATACTTTCTCCCCCTTTGGCATGAATCGCCAAAAACGGAATCATTAGAGCCCTTGATAATACTCTCTCCCTCTTTGGTCATAAGTAAATGAGTGAAGATTATACCAAAGATGAAGTCCTTTTGCTTTGGACTCTCCCCAAAAGATGAAGAGATGCGCGGAGCGACGGCGAAGGATGAGTTACGGAGTGGAAGCCTTTGTCTTCGCCGAAGACTCCAATTCCCTTTCAATATACCTATGACTTGGTTTGAAATAGACTTGAAAATACATTAGTCATAGCATATGAAAGAGATATGATCAAAGGTATATAAATGAGCTATGTGTGCAAATCAACAAAAGAAGTTCCTAGAATCAAGAATATTTAGTTCATGCCTAAGTTTGTTAAAAGTTTATTCATCAAGTGGCTTGGTAAAGATATCGGCTAATTGATCTTTAGTATTAATGTAAGAAATCTCGATATCTCCCTTTTGTTGGTGATCCCTTAAAAAGTGATACCAAATGGCTATGTGTTTAGTGCGACTATGCTCAACGGGATTATCCGCCATGCGGATTGCACTCTCATTATCACATAGAAGAGGAACTTTGGTTAATTTGTAACCATAGTCCCTAAGGGTTTGCCTCATCCAAAGTAGTTGCGCGCAACAATGGCCTGCGGCAATGTACTCGGCTTCGGCGGTTGAAAGAGCTACGGAATTTTGCTTCTTTGAAGCCCAAGACACCAAGGATCTTCCCAAGAACTGGCAAGTCCCCGATGTGCTCTTTCTATTAATTTTACAACCCGCCCAATCGGCATCCGAATAACCAATAAAATCAAATGTGGATCCCCTAGGATACCAAAGCCCAAACTTAGGAGTATAAACTAAATATCTCAAGATTCGTTTTACGGCCGTAAGGTGAGCTTCCTTAGGGTCGGCTTGGAATCTTGCACACATGCAGACGGAAAGCATAATATCTGGTCGAGATGCACATAAATATAGCAAAGATCCTATCATCGACCGGTATACCTTTTGATCGACGGATTTACCTCCTTCGTCGAGGTCGAGATGCCCATTGGTTCCCATGGGTGTCTTGATGGGTTTGGCATCCTTCATTCCAAACTTGCTTAGAATATCTTGAGTATACTTCATTTGGCTTAGGAAGGTGCCCTCTTGGAGTTGCTTCACTTGAAATCCTAAGAAATACTTCAACTCCCCCATCATCGACATCTCGAACTTTTGTGTCATGATCCTACTAAATTCTTCACATGTAGACTCGTTAGTAGACCCAAATATAATATCATCAACATAAATTTGGCATACAAACAAGTCATTTTCAAGAGTTTTAGTGAATAAAGTAGGATCGACCTTTCCGACTTTGAATCCATTAGTGATAAGGAAATCCCTAAGGCATTCATACCATGCTCTTGGGGCTTGCTTGAGCCCATAAAGCGCCTTAGAGAGTTTATAAACATGGTTAGGGTACTCACTATCTTCAAAGCTGGGAGGTTGCTCAACATAGATCTCTTCCTTGATTGGTCCATTGAGGAAGGCACTTTTCATGTCCATTTGATAAAGCTTAAAGCCATGGTAAGTAGCATAGGCCAATAATATGCGAATTGACTCAAGCCTAGCTACGGGTGCATATGTTTCACCGAAATCCAAACCTTCGACTTGGGAGTATCCTTTGGCCACAAGTCGAGCTTTGTTCCTTATCACCACACCATGCTCGTCTTGCTTGTTGCGGAAGACCCATTTGGTTCCTACAACATTTTGATTAGGACGTGGAACTAAATGCCATACCTCATTCCTAGTGAAGTTGTTGAGCTCCTCTTGCATCGCCACCACCCAATCCGAATCTTGTAGTGCTTCCTCTACCCTGTGTGGCTCAATAGAGGAAACAAAAGAGTAATGTTCACAAAAATGTGCAACACGAGATCTAGTGGTTACCCCCTTATGAATGTCGCCGAGGATGGTGTCGATGGGGTGATCTCGTTGGATTGCTTGGTGGACTCTTGGGTGTGGCGGCCTTTGTTCTTCATCCTCCTTGTCTTGATCATTTGTATCTCCCCCTTGATCATTGTCGTCATCTTGAGGTGGCTCATTTTCTTGATCTTCTACTTCATCAACTTGAGCTTCATCCTCATTTTGAGTCGGTGGAGATGTTTGCGTGGAGGAGGATGGTTGATCTTGTGCATTTGGAGGCTCCTCGGATTCCTTAGGACACACATCCCCAATGGACATGTTCCTTAGCGCGATGCACGGAGCCTCTTCAATACCTATCTCATCAAGATCAACTTGCTCTACTTGAGAGTCGTTAGTCTCATCAAACACAACGTCACAAGAAACTTCAACTTGTCTAGAGGACTTGTTAAAGACTCTATATGCCCTTGTGTTTGAATCATATCCTAGTAAAAAGCCTTCTATAGTCTTAGGAGCAAATTTAGATTTTCTACCTCTTTTGACAAGAATAAAACATTTGCTACCAAAGACTCTAAAATATGAAATATTGGGCTTTTTACCGGTTAGGAGTTTGTATGATGTCTTCTTGAGGATTCGGTGTAGATATAACCGGTTGATGGCGTAGCAGGCGGTGTTGACCGCCTCGGCCCAAAACCGATCCGAAGTCTTGTACTCATCAAGCATGGTTCTTGCCATGTCCAATAGAGTTCTATTCTTCCTTTCCACTACACCATTTTGTTGTGGCGTGTAGGGAGAGGAGAACTCATGCTTGATGCCCCCCTCCTCAAGGAAGCCTTCAATTTGAGAGTTCTTGAACTCCGTCCCGTTGTCGCTTCTAATTTTCTTGATCCTTAAGCCGAACTCATTTTGAGCCCGTCTCAAGAATCCTTTTAAGGTCTCTTGGGTTTGAGATTTTTCCTGCAAAAAGAATACCCAAGTGAAGCGAGAGTAATCATCCACTATTACAAGACAATACTTACTCCCGCCGATGCTTATGTAAGCAATCGGGCCGAATAAATCCATGTGGAGTAGCTCAAGCGGCCTGTCGGTCGTCATGATGTTCTTGTGTGGATGATGGGCACCAACTTGCTTTCCTGCTTGGCATGCGCTACAAACCCTGTCTTTATCAAAATGAACATTGGTTAGTCCTAAAATGTGTTCTCCCTTTAGAAGCTTGTGAAGATTCTTCATCCCAACATGGGCTAGTCGACGGTGCCAGAGCCAACCCATGTTAGTCTTAGCAATTAAGCAAGTGTCGAGTTCAGCTCTATCAAAATCTACCAAGTATAGCTGACCCTCCAACACTCCCTTAAATGCTATTGAATCATCACTTCTTCTAAAGACAGTGACACCTACATCAGTGAAAAGACAGTTGTAACCCATTTTGCATAATTGAGATACAGAAAGCAAATTGTAATCTAATGAATCTACAAGAAAACATTGGAAATAGAATGGTCAGGAGATATAGCAATTTTACCCAATCCTTTGACCAAACCTTGGTTTCCATCCCCGAATGTGATCGCTCGTTGGGGATCTTGGTTTTTCTCGTAGGAGGAGAACATCTTCTTCTCCCCTGTCATGTGGTTTGTGCACCCGCTGTCGATGATCCAGCTTGAGCCCCCGGATGCATAATCCTACAAAACAAATTTAGTTCTTGACTTTAGGTACCCAAACAGTTTTGGGTCCTTTGGCATTAGAAACAAGAACTTTGGGTACCCAAACACAAGTCTTGGAGCCCTTGTGTTTGCCCCCAACAAACTTGGCAACTATCTTGCCGGATTTGTTAGTTAAAACATATGATGCATCAAAAGTTTTGAATGAAATGTCATGATCATTTGATGCATTAGGAGTTCTCTTCTTAGGCAACTTAGCACGGGTTGGTTGCCTAGAACTAGATGTGTCACCCTTATACATAAAAGCATGATTTGGGCCAGAGTGAGACTTCCTAGAGTGAATTCTCCTAATCTTGCTCTCGGGATAACCGCAGGGTACAAAATGTAACCCTCGTTATCCTGAGGCATGGGAGCCTTGCCCTTTACAAAATTAGACAATCTTTTAGGAGGGACATTAAGTTTGACATTGTCTCCCCTTTGGAAGCCAATGCCATCCTTGATGCCAGGGCGTCTCCCATTATAAAGCATACTACGAGCAAATTTAAATTTTTCATTCTCTAAGTTATGCTCGGCAATTTTAGCATCTAATTTTGCTATGTGATCATTTTGTTTTTTGATTAAAGACATGTGATCATGAATAGCATTAATATCAACATCTCTACATCTAGTACAAATAGATACATGCTCAACGATAGATGTAGAGGGTTTGCAAGATTTTAATTCTACAACCTTAGCATGTAATATATCGTTTTCACTTCTAAGGTTAGAAATAGTAACATTGCAAACATCAAAATCTTTAGCCTTAGCAAGCAATTTCTCATTTTCAATCCTAAGGCTAGCAAGAGAAACATTCAACTCATCAATCCTAGCAAGTAAATCAACATTATCATCTCTAGGATTGGAAGTTGAAACATTACAAACATGAGAATCAACCTTAGCAATTAATTTCGCATTTTCATTTCTAAGGTTGGTAATAGTGTCATGGCATGTGCTTAGCTCACTAGATAATTTCTCACATTTTTCTACCTCTAGAGCATAAGCATTCTTAACCTTAACATGCTTTTTATTTTCCTTAATTAGGAAGTCCTCTTGGGAATCCAAAAGGTCATCCTTCTCATGAATGGCACTAATTAATTCATTTAACTTTTCCTTTTGTTCCATGTTAAGGTTGGCAAAAAGGGTACGCAAATTATCTTCCTCATCACTAGCATTATCATCACTAGAAGATTCATATTTAGTGGAGGATTTTGATTTAACCTTCTTCCTTTTGCCGTCCTTTGCCATGAGACACTTGTGGCCGACGTTGGGGAAGAGGAGGCCCTTGGTGACGGCGATGTTGGCGGCGTCCTCGTCGGAGGAGGAGTCGGTGGAGCTCTCGTCCGAGTCCCACTCCCGGCATACATGGGCATCGCCGCCCTTCTTCTTGTAGTATCTTTTCTTCTCCTTTCTTCTCCCCTTCTTGTCGTCGCCCCTGTCACTATCACTAGATAATGGACATTTTGCAATAAAATGACTGGGCTTACCACATTTGTAGCAAACTTTCTTGGAGCGGGACTTGTAGTCTTTTCCCCTCCTTTGCTTGAGGATTTGACGGAAGCTCTTGATGATGAGCGCCATCTCCTCGTTGTCGAGCTTGGAAGCGTCGATGGGTTGTCTACTTGATGTAGACTCCTCCTTCTTTTCTTCCGTCGCCTTGAATGCGACCGGTTGTGCTTCGGGTGTGGAGGAGGTGCCTTGCTCGATGATTTTCTTTGAGCCTTTAATCATTAGCTCAAAGCTCACAAATTTTCCTATGACTTCCTCGGGAGACATTAGCTTATATCTAGGATCACCTCGAATTAATTGAACTTGTGTAGGGTTAAGAAATACGAGGGATCTAAGAATAACCTTGACCATCTCATGGTCATCCCATTTTTCGCTCCCGAGGTTGCGCACTTGGTTCACCAAGGTCTTCAAGCGGTTGTACATGGCTTGTGGATCCTCCCCTTGGTGAAGCATGAAGCGACCGAGCTCTCCCTCGATCGTTTCCCTCTTGGTGATCTTTGTCACCTCGTCTCCTTCGTGCGCGGTCTTGAGTACGTCCCAGATTTCCTTCGCACTTTTTAACCCTGCACCTTATTATACTCCTCTCGACTTAGAGAGGCGAGGAGTATAGTAGTGGCTTGGGAGTTAAAGTGGTGAATTTGGGCCACCTCGTCCGAGTCGTAGTCTTCATCCCCTACGGATGGTACCTGTACACCAAACTCAACAACATTCCATATGCTTGTGTGGAGTGAGGTTAGATGATGCCTCATTTTGTCACTCCATATATTATAATCTTCACCGTCAAAAACCGGTGGTTTGCCTAATGGAACGGAGAGCAAAGGAGTACGTTTTGAAATATGGGGATAGCGTAGAGGAATCTTACTATACTTCTTGCGCTCTTGGCGCTTGGAAGTAACGGACGGTGCGTCGGAGTCGGAGGTCGATGGTGATGAAGAGTCGGTCTCGTAGTAGACCACTTTCCTCATCCTCTTGTGTTTGTCGCCTCTCCGATCCGACTTGTGGGAAGAGGATTTCTTCCCCTTCCCTTTGGAGGAGTTTTTCTTCTCCTTCCTCTTGTTGCGGGACTCTTCCGATGAAGTCGACCCGTGGCTTGTAGCGGGCTTGTCGCCGGTCTCCATTTCCCTCTTGGCGAGTTCTCCCGACATCACTTCAAGCGGTTAGGCTCTAATGAAGCACCGGGCTCCGATACCAATTGATAGTCGCCTAGAGGGGGGTGAATAGGGCGAAACTGAAATTCTCAAAAATAATCACAACTACAAGCCGGGTTAGCGTTAGAGATATAATCAAGTCCGCGAGAGAGGGTGCAAAACAAATCGCAAGCGAATGAAGAGTGTGACACACGGATTTGTTTTACCGAGGTTCGGTTCTCGCAAACCTACTCCCTGTTGAGGTGGTCACAAAGACCGGGTCTCTTTCAACCCTTTCCCTCTCTCAAACGGTCCCTCGGACCGAGTGAGCTTTCTCTTCTCAATCACTTGGAACACAAAGTTCCTACAAGGACCACCACAAGATTGGTGTCTCTTGCCTCAATTACAAGTGAGTTTGATCGCAAGAAAGAATCAAGAAAGAAGAAAGCAATCCAAGCGCAAGAGCTCGAAAGAACACAAGCAAATCTCTCTCACTAGTCACTAAAGCTTTGTGTGGAATTTGGGAGAGGATTTGATCTCTTGAATGTGTCTAGAATTGAATGCCTAGCTCTTGTAAGTGGTTGGAAGTGTGAAAACTTGGATGCAATGAATGGTGGGTGGTTGGGGGTATTTATAGCCCCAACCACCAAACTAGCCGTTTGGTGGGGCTGACTGTCGTATGGTGCACCGGACAGTCCGGTGCACACCGGACATGTCCGGTGCGCCAGCCACGTCACCAAAGCCGTTGGGTTCCGACCGTTGGAGCTCTGTCTTCTGGGCCCGCCTGGATGTCCGGTGGCGCACCGGACATGTACTGTAGAGTGTCCGGTGCGCCAGCCACGTCACCAAAGCCGTTGGGTTCCGACCGTTGGAGCTATGTCTTCTGGGCCCGCCTGGATGTCCGGTGGCGCACCGGACATGTACTGTAGAGTGTCCGGTGCGCCAGTATGGGCGTGCCTGACTTCTGCGCGCGCTGGCGCGCATTTAATGCGCTGCAGGTAGCCGTTGGCGCCGAAATATCCGTTGCTCCGTTGTCACACCGGACAGTCCGGTGAATTATAGCGGACTAGCCGTTGCGAATTTCCGAAGCTGGCGAGTTCCTGAGGCGCCGTTCCTTGGAGCACCGGACACTGTCCGGTGTACACCGGACAGTCCGGTGAATTATAGCAGAGCGCCTCTGGATTTTCCCGAAGGTGACGAGTTTGACTGGGAGTCCTCTGGTGCACCGGACACTGTCCGGTGGTGCACCGGACACTGTCCGGTGGCACACCGGACAGTCCGGTGCGCCAGACCAGAGGTGCCTTCGGTTGTCCCTTTGCTCTTTTGTTGAACCCAATACTTTGTCTTTTTATTGGCTAAGTGTGAACCTTTGGCACCTGTATAACTTATACACTAGAGCAAACTAGTTAGTCCAATTATTTATGTTGGGTAATTTAACCACCAAAATTATTTAGGAACTAGGTGTAAGCCTAATTCCCTTTCATGGGGGTTTATTAAGGCTGCCTAGCTTAGCTATGTGATCTGTGGCGCCGAGCTTGATGCTAAGATATGTGGCGACAAGCTAGGTCACGTCACTAATTAGCGTGGCCACAGGCGCCAACGCGTCCCTTTGCTCGGCGCCATGGGCTGTAGCACCGAGACGAATATGGCGCCAAGCAAATGATCCAAAAACGAGATTACTTCCTCCGGAGGGGCAAACGTGAATTTCTTTAGAAAAAAAGGATAAAATACAAAAAATTCGGGTGATGTGTCTCAACATCAGTGCGCTGTGCGTGACCACCATACCTTGGCTAGTGTCCAGGGTTAACCATATCAATTAGGTTTTGTTTGATTACTCTAGTATTTATTTCAATACATATGGATTGATGTGTATTGGGGTGTACGTTAGTTTAACTTACACCTTATTCATGTCTATTGAGGTAAATACTAGAACACCCAAACAAACCTTAAGGACTGAAAACCACTGGTTAGCGCTAACGGTTTCCCGCTCAAAAACAACTGTTTTGGGGGGAACCGATCGGTTTGCAAGTTTAAAATAAAAAACGAGTTTTGTTTGAATCTTTGCGAGAAACCGCGTGTCTCGACGAGAAACCGTTTCTTGATTGAGAAATCGGTTTTTGTCAGTTTCGAATTCAAATTAACTGGTTTTCATCGGTTTCTCAGCGAGAAAACGCTATTTCCATTCTTACATTTTTTCTAATTTTGAATTTTAAACGAACTTTAAAAAACCACTGAAAAACCGTTAACGGTCCGGATCGATAACGGGAAATCGGACCGGTTTTCGAGCGGTTCTGTAATGTCAACCAGCAGGAAGATGGGCGTGACGTGGCTGTTGTACTACTGCAGCACGAGCCAGACACGCGGATAGCGTGCATCGGTGACGGGGCGCCACCGACTGAACGTGACCCCACCAATGCATTTGTTGTGCGTGTGCTATCGGCCTATCGCTGTGCCTGTGCGTGCGTTTGTGTGGGCTGCTGCCGCTACCATGTGTGTGCACTTGGGCTACGGCCGTGAGAGGGCGAAACTCGCGCGGCGGTCCCAGGACAAGCAAAAGATCGAGACGGTGGCAGGCATTTGTTGCATGACTTGCGACCTTGGGTGTATTCCCTACGTGAAAAAAAAAGTTACAAAAAATAAGAGTCTAGAGCACGGTCCGAAACGAAGAAAAATGGATCAGGCCGATACGATGGACCGGGTCTTGAACTGTTACACGAATTAGAAAACTAACGTTTAAATAGCCATGCTCCAATAAGTTATATCTCTTCATAAAAATTATAGAAAACATTGATTTCTCTTTCTAATATTATTTGTTTAATCTAGAGCAAAGTTATGAATGCTTTGAAGATGTATTTTTTAGATATATATAAGCTTTTGGACTGTGTCATGTTTGAGCCGACACGGCACGATCGTAGGCCCACCGTGTTTTAGAACTGAGTCGGGTCTAGATTTTAGTATCTGGACACAGCATAACTCAGCCGAAAATTATTTCTTGTCGTGCTGGCTCGAAAATAATTAGCCAGAACCACGATGGGCCCAGGCGGCCCGCCCCAACTTTCAGCTCTAGGGGTTGATTGGTTGGCTGGTTTTACCGCATCCAGGCTCCCCAAGACTTCTTCGTGATTGGTTGGCCAGAGCAGCATCACAACCTGGTTTACGTGATGATGCCTGCGAGCCTGGCCACGGAGATGCAGAAAAGGTTCTTATTTGTTTAGAGTAGATTTGTTCAAACATCGGGTCGGGTCGGGGCGGGTTAAGGTTGGATCGTGGATCATGTCTGGTTGGCCTGTGACTAGTGTCAGGTCAGGTCTGGTTGGCACGTGCCTCCCTGTTTGACGTGTCGGGTTAGGTTTTTCGGGTTGGGTTAGGTTTTTTGGCTTTGGGTCGGATTTCTTTGGGTTGGATGGGTTTTTTCGTGTTGATCGTGTTTTGAGTAAAAAATTATGATCTATACTTAGCCCGTGAATTATTGCAGGTCAAAAATCATATCCCGTATCCACCCATTGTATTAGTCGGGTTTTTTCGGATTGGTGGGATCGAATTGGTCGGGTGGCGTCTACTCGAGAGGCTGGGCGGCGGCGTGCAAGACGAGACCGATCAATCAACCAAAGCCTGGGCGACATGCACTAGCTCAGTTAAACCTAGTTGAGCAAAACCGGCAACCAAAAATAGGCATCCTGCATGGACATAGCCTGGCTGGTGGGAGCATTCTCGTATGATGCAAATGCGAGCCACGTATTACGCTAATGGACGGACAATGTATATCTCAACTGTATGAATCACGTCTCAAATACTGGCGTCAGTACAGTCTGTACACATGTCGCTTGCTAGCCGCCGAGGCTGGACTGGTGGTACGTGCACAACGGCGCCTGGATCTTGACTATTCGTCAGAGAAGAGAAGGGATTCTTCTGCAAGCGCATGGAATTCCACACGGAGCTCAGTAGCTCACAAGGGAAGTGCCTGCCAGCTGCCAACTGACCAAAAGCGCCTAGCTACCTAACTCGCTGTTCTTCCACGCTGATGAAAATGGGCATTAGCAGTCTACTCTATATCCTATCCGGCCGCAGACCATGGAACTAAAAGTACAGGTTTCCTGCTTAATCCACAACTTGTCCAGCCTGTTGGAAATCTAACTGCAGAGAGCATTGCATTCTACACAGCTTTGTGAAAAATAGGCACCTAATTTATCCAATACCGAAAATAGGAACACCTCATTCCTCAAGTCACAAACTCAACTATGAATATTTGCTGTCGAATCGGGTAACATATATATACACAGCTAAGTGAAAGAAAAAGAAAATGAGAATCGGAAGCCAACGACACAGAAATTTAGGAGCAGCTAACTAGACATCACACACCCAGGATTATGAGCAAGCAACGTTTCTGACATCTGCCACTCTAAACGCAACCAAAACAATTTCCCATGCAATGCAAATATGCAATGAAAACCAGTCTCCAGACGGCCTTATTTCATGGTACCATCTAAAAGCCGCTAACCTGTGAAATGAATATCCGAACGACCCAATGTCCATCCATGCATCGCACGAGTCGTTCTAGCGGGTCCTGCGGCTGTTGGCCGGTTTCGACGGGGACGAAGGCTTGGTCTTTGCGAAGTCGACCAGGTCCTTGAAGAGCGAGTCCTCAGGTTTGGCAGGGCGGGACGCTGCCGGCCGTGCCGCGCTCCTCTCGTTCTCGCTGCTCCGCGGGTTCAGCGAGAGACCTTCGGTCTGTGTCGTCAGTCCATTGTAGCCGCCTTCGTTGCTCCCGCCAGAATACACGTTCTGCTCGAAGTACTGCTGTCTCTGGCCGTACCTCGCCGGAGGCGGCGGTAGGGAACCCGCGGCAGCTTGTGCTTCCCATGGAGCCTTTGGAAGGTCCTCGCCAGACTCCTTAGTAGCTGAAGACGACGAGAAACCAGGAAGAGCAGTTGGGTTTATGAAGTCGTCGTCAGGTAGGCTCTCTTGCCGCTTCACGGATGGGCGGGCTGGCTCCTCATTTGTAGGACGAGAAGGCGCCGAGAAGCTAGGTGCAGTTGGGTTTATGAAGTCGTCAGATACTCTGTCTGGCCTGCCACCATAACTCGGAGGTGGATGTGCTTCTGCCTTTGAATGGGATGATGTGGATATGTTAGCTGGAGCAGTTGGGTTGATGAAATCATCTGAAACCTTCTCTGACTTGTAGGAGTCACCACTAAGATAGTCAACACTGCTTGCCTCGGTATAAACAGGCCTCTTAGATGCTGGTGGTGGAGGAAGAAGTGGGCTTGGGTATGACCTCTCATTTCTTGGAGCAGAGGGCACATTGTTCTGTGCTACTGCACCATCCCTCGCAGACCTAGAAGCATATACTGTACATCAGCCAATAAATAAAAGAACCAAAGAAAAACTTGTATTCTATAGTTTGTTTTACTTTTATATAATCTGACATGATATAACAACACTCCCCCAGACTTCAAAAAACAGTAGCATTTATTAAAATAACTTGTATTACGTTAAAAATCAAACAACTTACCTGCGGGAAAGCACAGAGAACTCGTCTTCTGGTTCATCGTCCTCATGTACATTTAGAAGTGGAGAAAATGAAACCGCAGTGGGCCTAGGTGGGGCAGTCCCTTGGTTGACATTTCCAGAAGCAGGTAAAGGTGCTCCAGTACCAGGAGGGATCCCCTTTGCTATGTCATCATGACGCTGAACAACACGCTGTAACTCATCATTTAGTCCTAGAGCCTGAAATAAAAGGCTCTCGTCGCTGCAGAGACAATAAAGAATGTTCTAATACATCATGGGTGTAAAATACAAAGAAAAAGAAACAATAAAATGAAATCATACCCAGTACTGTTAACAAGATCCATGACACGAGATTGATAGGATCGGCACTGGCCAACAAGGTCAACAATGACCTCCTCCCTTACACCCTACAATATGAAGCCCAATCAGATCAATCCACAACAAAGAGCATCATAAAAGATAAAGAAACAACCAAACAAAGAGACAAAACTACTTTGTCCGAACAAATAAAAAAAATAGACTAAGGCGCTTGTTTAAATGCACTCGTGCTGTTGGGATTCACATTTGTCATGGAAGACCAAAAGCATTTCAACAAGGTAGATTTATGCAAAATGAGACCAACTTCTAGAAAAGATTACAGGGCTCAAGTCTCAATTAAATTTCCTGCACCCTGACTCCTTATGGAAAAGATAGATCATTAGGAGCCCGATGGAAAAGTAAGCCATCACACCACTGAGTTAGTTACACGACATTTCTGTTTGAACAAATATGGTGTCGTTTGGTTCCTGAAATGTAACGTAAATAGTAATGGTAACGATTCACACTTGAATACCGACGGTAACAAATTTGAATAAAGCGGTATCCATTTGTAGTGTGGTATCAGTTACGGTTGGACTTAAACAAACCATGGTTTAAAAGGCGGCTAGGCGGAACTAGGCGCCCAGCAACCGCCTGACCGCCTAGGCGACTTAGGCGGGCGCCTAGGCGACTTAGGCGGGCGCCTAGGCGACGCCTTAGTAGCTGTTACAAACAGCTGTTAGCCTATAACAAAATACCAAGCAACTAAAGTACCAAACAGATGTTACAGCTCATAAACTAGAAATCATCACAAATTCACAATAGCACAATAGTGGATCTGAAATAGCCACAAAGTAGTTTCTAAAGGAACAATAGCAAGTCACAAAATTTAAAACAGCACAATACCAAATCTGAAATAGCCACATAGATAGTTTGTAATGGCATAATTAATAGTAACTAGCTGCAGTTAGTAATGCAGCAAATATGCTAATGCAATCTAGCAATAGCTACTCTCCCGTCGCTCAAAAATCATCATCAAACTCTCCTGGGATATTGGGTGCCTCCCCTTCTTCACCATCATTGCCACCATTAGATTCATCTTCACAATCTGTGATTTCTGCATCATCATGTGGAACATCTTCTTCATCTTCATCTTCCTCTTCAGCCTCTGACATATTTTGTGCAGCAACAGAATTTCTTCTTGAATACACATTATGGGCCCTTCTTGGTAAGTTTCGGCCACGAAGTGCTTGTGATGCTCCAATGGCATTATCCACAAGGTCCCATGTAAGGTCACACTCACACCCACGCCCACCTTCAGGGACTACATGCAAAGAATCAGCCCACTCATTGTCCCAGTTGAAGTCCTCATGAACCAATGGATCAAAGTTTTTCCCCTTCTTCTGGCGTAGTTTTTGGAACCTAGCCTTCATCTTTCTGTTGTAGGAAATGAAGACAAAGGAAGTAGCAAAACGAGTGGCGGCAGGCCTCACAAGATCAGCCCCACCAGTTTTCTCTCTCATGGCAGCAAGAATTCTCCCATGTCGGTATATGAAAGTTGTCACACGCCTTGCACGTGCAATTGGTTTCTTGAATTCCTTCAAGTTTCCTATGTCCTCCAACATTAGGTCCAAGCAATGTGCAGCACATGGACTCCAAAATAATGTAGGAATCCTATCCATTAGAAGCTTGCCTGCAGCTTTGTAATTGGCACCATTATCAGTAACAACTTGTACAACCTTGTCTCTCCCAATCTCATCAATTTTTTTCTCAAGCAAATCAGCAAGCATGTATGCATCATGTACTTCACTAGATGCATCAACGGACTCTAAAAAATAAGTGCCCTCTGGGCTGTTCACTAAGAAGTTAATGAGATGGCGTCCCCTCCTATCAGACCATCCATCAGACATGAGTGTGCAACCATAGTGTTTCCATGCACGCTCATGTTCCTCCCTCATTGTAGTTGTTGACTTCACAGCCTCTTGTAGCAATGGCTCGCCTAGTTGGTAAGGTGTTGGAGGCTTATACCCTGAACCAAACTGTGTTGTGGTCTCAATTGCAATCTGAAATTGCCTAGCTGCCGCGGCATTGAAAGGTACACTGCACTCATAGAAGAACAAAGCCCACTGCATGTCCACATAGTGTTTGTCCTCCTTGCTTTTTGCACTAGCCAAGATTGTGGGCTGATAAGAGCCTGAAAGTCTCTCATCCACCACCTCCTCTGGTGTTCTCCGCAACATCTCAACTACGGACTTGGCTGTCTTTGGCTGTGCTTTACTATTTGCCTTAAATTGCAAGGTTGATTGTCTTTTTTTGGCTGCTGTACCAGAACTGGGCTGCACCTTGGATGCTTGAGACTCCACAGCAGATGTATCATTCGCCCCATCTGCTGCTGCCACCTCCACCACTTCATCATCTTCTTCATCTTCATCTAGAAACATTGGTCTTTTTCTCTTGTTTGCCTCCAAATAACTTGTCATCTCCTTCCTTAATGCACTGCTAGCCTTGGGACATAACTTTGCATCTCCATATGCCCCTGCCAAATGTTGCTTTAACCTCTTTATTCCTCCACTAACAACCTGACCACATAGGGTGCATTCCACCTTATCTTTATTTTGAAGATCCGGCCAAAATCCATACTTCCACCCTGGATCAGTAGACTTCCGTGGCTTCCGGGTAGGATCACTCTTCGGGTCGTACTCACCAGCCACAGAAGATGGAGCTTCATTTCGAGAAGACATTAGGTTGTCGGTTGTCGCTGGTCGCTACTCGCTGCAATCTTGAGTCTTGACACTTGACAGAAACTATTCGCTGGCTCGCTGCACGGTCTGCAAACCAGGGGATGAGCAGCAGCAGCGCGCCCAGACCCTAGAGCAGAGAGCAGCAGCAGCGCGCCCAGAGAGCAGAGCAGCAGCAGCAGCAGCGCGCCCAGAGACCGCGCCCAGAGCAGAGCAGCCAGCCGCGCCCAGAGCAGAGACCAGCCAGCCGCGCCCAGAGCAGAGCAGCAGCCGCGCCCAGAGCAGAGAGAGCAGCAGCCGCGCGCCCGCGCGTAGGGAGTAGCCGCGCCCGCGCGTAGGGAGCAGAGAGCGCGCGCAAGGAGAGGGAGCAGACAGATTTGCGGCGCGCAGGGAAGAGTTTGCCGCGCGCAGGGAAGAGGGAGCCAAATTTGCGGCGCCCAGGGAGAGCCGCGCGCGCACAGAAAGCCCAAAACGCGAGGCCCAGTACAAACCCTAGCCCAATACAAACCCTAGATGCTAAGGCGTCGCCCACGGAGGCTAAGGCGTCGCCCGGACGCCTACTACGCCAAGGCGGACGCCTACTGTAACGCCCTGAATTTGGGGGTAGAATTTTTTCTTCTTTTCTTTCACCAAATTCAGGCGTTACCCTTTTCTTTTTCTCATTCCCTCGCTAAACCTTGATCTTTTCCAAAGTTATAACGGAGTTCGGCTTGGAATTCCCGTGTAAAGAAAAACCCTAAAATTACTTTATGTTGTTTGATGCACCATGCCGAACCATGCATTCTTTCGATTGCTTAAAAATGTAAGTGCATTCATCTAGGAAGATCGGATTTCAAAAAGGAGAAGAAAACCTTTTCTTTCTTTTTCTTTCTCTCTCCTCCTCTTTCTCTCTCCCGCGCCGTGGGCCGCCCCGGCCGGCCCAGCCGCCCCCGCGCGCCCCTTTGGGCCCAGTTGGCCCATGCCGCCCCCTCCCTTTATTTTTCCCAAAACCCCTCTCTCTCCCTCCCTTCTCTCATTTTCTCCCTAGCCGCCGCCCCCTGCCCCGTCGCCGGTTCGGCCGCCCCCGCCGCTCGGCCGCCCCGTCCCCGTCCCCGGTGAGGTCCCCCTCCCCCTCTCCTCCCTTCCCTCTCCCCTCCTCTCTCCCCCCCCCGGCCCAACCGCCGCCCGCTCGGCCGCCCCCATGGCCGGCTCGGCCGCCGCCGCCCTTGGCCAGTTCGGCCGCCCCCTGCCCCGCGCCCCCGCCGGCTCGGCCGCCCCCTGCCCCGCCCCGCCGGTTCGGCCGCCCCCTGCCCCGCCCCGCCGGTTCGGCCGCCCCTGCGCGCCCAGCCCGGCCGCCCCCTGCGCGCCCAGCTCGGCCGCCCCCTGCGCGCCCAGCCGCCCCAGCTCGGCCGCCCCCCGCCCCTGCCCCAGGCCGGTTCAACCGCCCCCTGGCCGGTTCAACCGCCCCCCCTGTTTTTTATTTTTATTTTATTTTATTTTATTTTATTTCAGTTTATGTCCTTTTATTTATTTTGTTTTAGGCAGGCTAATCATTGTTCATGATATTGAAATAGGAAATTTAATTTAGAATTCCATTACGCTAGTTGATTCATATAATCAATTGTTTATCCAGTTCAATGTTGATCAACTAAAAATGACTAGGTTTCCATTAGTGCATATAACTGAATTCTTTTGTTAGAACCAATTGTAACTAATCATTAGTGCATAAGCTTTAACCCCTGCGAGACCTTTTCCCGTTTCTTTCTAACCATAATGAATGCGATATCGAATGTCATACTTGATGCATATTCACTTTATTTGTTCCCTTGTATGATGTACTGTTTGTTTCCCAATTTGAATGGATGAATGTATGTATGCTTGCAATCGCATAGAGAACGATCCGGTCGAAGAGCCCGAGGAACTCGCAGGAGAAGCCCCTGAGCAGCAGTCGGTTGGTGGAGGCAAGTGTCCTTTGACCTATCTCTGTCCTATTCATTCTTTAATTCACCTCCCGCTTTACACATTTATACCTAAGGATTGACTAGCTCTTGTTATCCATGTCCTTGATTACCTATTTGGGTTGGATTATTATTACCTAGCTTTATGCTATTGCTTAACTCTAATCAATGAACATGATGAGATTATCTATGATACGCTGTTTTCCCTTCTCTTATTATGATGTTGTACTTGTGGTCTTCAAGGGGGCTCGAGCGGTTTCTCGAGTGCCTCTCCGTAAGGATCTGTTCTATGGATGACCGCCCGGGAAAACAGTGCAACCATGAGGGTAGAATGGGGTGCCCTTAGCTGAATAATTAGAGGATCCGGGATGTAGTTCACTTAGCCGTCGTGCCGTCAATGGGGCTCGGTGTATGCGGCTCGCTCTGCCAAGGTTGATTTGTCCCTTGGGGAGGAGTGCGGTACATTTAGGAAACCTAACGGGTGGCTACAGCCCCGGGGAATCTTTGTAAAGGCTACGTAGTGAAACCCTGCCTATTCACCTTGGTAGTGTTTAAGGGTTTGATCGGCCCGAGGCAAGAGGGAATCACGGCTTGTGGGTAAAGTGCACAACCTCTGCAGAGTGTTATGAAACTGATATATCAGCCGTGCTCGCGGTTATGAGCGGCCAAGGGAGCTCCAGTGATTAGTGGTACTTGATCAGAGACATTATGGTACAGGTGGTTATGAGATCGATGGTTCTGGTTATGACTATGGTGCTGGTAAGTGGTATTCTTTCCGTTTGAAAAGGGTATATCGGGCTAATAACTTGGGTTAATGCTAAAACTTGGCTTTCTCTACTAGTAATAATAATCTGACCAACTAAAAGCAACTGCTTGACTTATCCCCACATAAAGCTAGTCCACTACAGCCAAACAGGATACTTGCTGAGTATGTTGATGTGTACTCACCCTTGCTCTACACACCAAACCCCCCCCCCAGGTTGTCAGCATTGCAACCACTGCTCAGGCGAAGATGAAGCTGTGGAAGGAGACTTCCAGGAGTTCCAAGACTACGACGAGTTCTAGGTGTGAGTTAGCGGCAACCCCCAGTCGGCTGCCTGTGAAGGCCGCGTTTATCTACGTTTCTTTTCCGCACTTTGATTTATTGTAAGAACTATATGGACGTCTCAGACGTATGATGTAATCGACTATTATTTCCCTTTTAGTACTATTTTGAGCACTGTGTGATGATGTCCATGTTATGTAACTGCTGTGTACGTGAATAACTGATCCTGGCACGTACATGGTTCGCATTCGGTTTGCCTTCTAAAACCGGGTGTGACATAAGTGGTATCAAAGCCGTGCTGACTGTAGGACCGCTAACCTAGAGTAGAATGGTCGTTCTAAGGACTATAGACCTCTGTCCTTGCCTTGACTTTGATATCCCTTCAAAAGTTGGTCATACCGACCAAACCTATGTTCTACTATATACTATACCTTGTTGAAAATCATGTTTTATCCTAATCCTTCATTTATTTATGGTTCATTATTTGCTGGTCATATTGATTCTGTTCTCACCCTTTTGCTTGCGATGTCTTTTGTAGATGGCTCGTCTTAGACACACTGCACGAAAGTCCGTCATCCCTTTCTTACCCTCCCGCCTTGCTGAGCGTCCGCTTCGCCGTCCTGTGGCCGGACAGTCCAGCCACTTGGAGAGACTGCACCACCGCCTGCATGAGGAGCAGGAACGTCGACGACAGGAGCAGGAGCAGCAGGACTCTTCCTTCTCGCTCCAACAGGAGATAGAGTCTGTGAGGAGCTGCTCCCCTGTGCTTCCTCTGGAGGCGCCCCCTGCACCACCACAGGGCGCCCCGGCCCCTGGAGTAGCTGCTGGAGGAGACCCAGACGACGGAGATGGCGACGACAGCTCGAGCCACGACACCGACTTCTCTGCTAACCATGAGTTGGAAGGATGGTTTGCTCGATCCATCACTCGCGACGCTGCTCGCGGGTGTCACTTCCACGATGCGCTCGATACCCTGCTACGTCGGGCACTTAACCGGCATACTTGGTCCATCGAGTATCGCTGTGTGGTCTACCAGCACTGTCGCGGGGTCTACCCGGACCGCTGGGAGGCAACCTGCTTGGTGCGCCGTCCGGAGAACAGTCTCCAGGGTGCAGAGGCCTGCTCAGAGCACTATTCTATCTCTGAGCGGGACTCAGCTGAGGCAGCCATGCAAGATGCTGCACGGCGTGCGCTTTCGCACTACTGCTCGGTTTTCGGTGGGGTAGCTGACGGTCTTGACCTGAAGTATTACCCCCGCCGTTCATCTGGCAGCACAGGAGGCGTGATTGTCTCACCTGTCGGTGAGGGCAATCCTAGGTTGAGCAGCACAGTCAACCTAGCCGCCGTGCTAAACACGGAGCTGGACCATGCATTGGATGAGCTGAGTAGGGCTCGTGCTGAGATTGCCCAGCTGCGGGCTGAGCGCGCGGAACGTCGTCACCTGGAGGATGGTTCCCCCGCTCCCGTCGGGACTCAGCACCTGTACCGTTCACCTCGGCGTGGACACCAGTCTTATGGCAACCCCGACTGCAAGACCAAGATAACTCTAGAACCATAGATCGTTAGAGTTGGATCTTGTAATTAATACAAAATATATATACATAGAAGTTTCAGTCTTAGCGTTAGTCTCGGTCTTAGTTAGTCTTAGTTAGACAGGATAGTTTGCTATATCCTGTGCATTTATGTTTGTCATGATGAACTATGTTTGGTTTGGATCTTTGTAATGATTGTCGCCAGAGTGTGGGTATCCCCTGCATTTTGGTTTACCTATTATGTTAATGAAGATAGTTATATAGTTGGGAAACCCTTTATTCTACTTTCCTCTTTATCTGAGAAGTTGTGTGGTCTGTGTTGGAGATCAGTGAAGATGCTCATCTGTTCAGTGATGTTGAAGGATTCTATACTCTTTTCTTATGCTGCAAGATTTGTCAGATCAGTTCTGATGTGTGGTTGCATTCTGCAGATGTCAGAGAACAGGCGCAGAGGAGGAAGGCGTGCTCAGCAGGAGCGAGCCGCTCAACAGGAGGAGGTGCCCCAGCAGCAGCACCTGCCGCCCCCGCCCCCGATGTCGATCGAGCAGATGTTTCTGATGCAGACTCAAGCAGTTCAAGCTATCGGTCAGACTTTGGCCGCCATTCAGCAGCAGCAGCAGCAACAGCAGCAGGCCCCACCTCAGCCTCAGATGCCTCAGATGCCCAGAGACAAGCGTGCTGAATTCATGAGAGGTCATCCACCAACGTTCGCTCATTCTTCTGACCCCATGGATGCTGAAGACTGGCTGCGCACTGTGGAGCGCGAGTTGCATACCGCTCAGTGCGATGACAAGGAGAAAGTCTTGTATGGTCCCCGTCTGTTGAGAGGAGCAGCCCAGTCATGGTGGGAGTCTTACCTCGCCACCCATACCCACCCTGACGCCATCACCTGGGAAGAGTTCAGAGGAAGCTTTCGTCAGTACCATGTTCCTGCAGGTCTGATGATAGTGAAGAAGGAGGAGTTCCTGGCTCTCAAGCAAGGGCCGTTGTCTGTCAGTGAGTACCGGGACAGGTTTCTGCAATTGTCTCGCTATGCTCCTGAAGATGTCAACACTGACGCCAAGCGGCAGTACCGTTTCCTGAGAGGCTTGGTTGACCCTCTGCAGTACCAACTGATGAATCACACCTTCCCCACATTCCAGCACCTGATTGACAGAGCAATCATGACAGAGAGAAAGCGTAAGGAGATGGAGGATCGTAAGCGCAAGATCAGTGGACCCCAGCCTGGAAGCAGCAGCCGTCCTTGTTTCTCAGGCAATCAACCTCAGCAGTTCAGGCAGAACCAGCGTCCAACTCAGCAGCATCAGCAGTTCCAAAGGCAGTATCCTCAGCATCAGTACCAGAACCGTCAGAGCAATCAGTCAGGAGGTCAGTTTCAGAAGCAGAATCAGCAAGCACCTCGTCTTCCTGCCCCAGCAAACCAGCAGAACAGTCAGGCAGCATCAGCTCAGGTTGGAAACAGAGCATGTTTCCACTGTGCAGAGCAAGGCCACTGGGTGATGCAATGTCCGAAGAAGGCAGCCCAGCAGCAGTCAGGCCCCAATGCCCCAGCAAAGTAGAATGTGCCTCAGTCTGGAGCAGGCAATCGCTCTCAGCCGCGCTATAATCATGGAAGGCTGAACCACTTAGAGGCTGAAGCAGTTCAGGAGACCCCCGGCATGATAGTAGGTATGTTCCCAGTCGACTCCCATATTGCAGAAGTGTTATTTGATACTGGAGCAACGCATTCTTTCATTACTGCATCATGGGTAGAAGCACATGATCTTCCAATTACTACCATGTCAACCCCCATTCAAATTGACTCAGCCAGTGGTAGAATTCGAGCCGATAGCATTTGTTTGAATATAAGTGTGGAAATAAGGGGGATAGCGTTTCCCGCTAACCTTATAGTAATGGGTACTCAGGGAATAGATGTCATCCTAGGGATGAATTGGCTAGATAAGTATCAGGCAGTTATCAGCTGTGATAAGCGGACAATCAAGTTGGTGTCTCCACTAGGAGAGGAAGTGGTGACCGAGTTAGTCCCGCCTGAGCCAAAGAAAGGAAGTTGTTATCAGCTTGCTGTCGATAGCAGTGAAGCAGACCCAATTGAGAGTATCAAGGTTGTGTCTGAGTTCCCAGATGTGTTTCCAAAGGACTTACCGGGTATGCCACCAGAGCGGAAAGTCGAGTTTGCCATAGAGCTTCTTCCTGGAACCGCCCCTATCTTTAAGAGAGCTTACAGAATATCTGGACCAGAGTTGGTTGAACTTAAGAAGCAAATTAATGAGCTGTCAGAGAAAGGTTACATTCGGCCAAGCACCTCGCCTTGGGCCGCTCCTGTCTTGTTCGTGGAAAAGAAAGATGGCACCAAAAGGATGTGTATCGATTATCGAGCTTTGAATGAAGTCACGATCAAGAACAAGTATCCCTTGCCCAGAATAGAAGATCTGTTCGACCAGTTGAGAGGAGCCAGTGTGTTCTCCAAGATTGATCTGAGGTCAGGTTATCATCAGCTCAGGATCCGACTTTCGGACATTCCGAAGACGGCATTCATTTCCAAGTATGGGTTGTATGAGTTCACAGTGATGTCTTTTGGTTTGACCAATGCACCAGCCTTTTTCATGAACTTGATGAATAGTGTATTCATGGATTACCTCGATAAGTTTGTGGTGGTATTCATTGATGACATTCTGGTTTATTCTCAAAGCGAAGAAGAGCATGCAGATCATTTGAAGATGGTATTGCAGAGATTGCGAGAGCACCAGTTGTATGCAAAGTTGAGCAAGTGTGAGTTCTGGATCAGTGAAGTCCTGTTCTTGGGTCATATAATCAACAAAGAAGGATTGGCTGTGGATCCGAAGAAAGTGGCAGACATTCTGAACTGGAAAGCGCCAACAGATGCTCGAGGAATCAAGAGTTTCATTGGAATGGCCGGATATTATCGGCGATTCATTGAAGGGTTTTCGAAGATTGCAAAACCGATGACAGCGTTGCTAGGCAACAAAGTTGAGTTCAAGTGGACCCAGAAATGTCAAGAGGCCTTTGAAGCGCTGAAAGAGAAGTTGACTACAGCGCCTGTCCTAGTCTTGTCTGATGTGCACAAGCCCTTCTCGGTGTATTGTGATGCTTGCTACACAGGTTTGGGATGTGTGTTGATGCAAGAGGGAAGAGTTGTGGCTTACTCGTCCCGACAGTTGAAGGTTCATGAGAAGAACTACCCAATCCATGATCTAGAGTTGGCAGCAGTGGTTCACGCACTGAAGACATGGAGGCACTATCTGTATGGACAGAAATGTGTTGTTTACACAGATCACAAGAGTCTGAAGTACATATTCACTCAGTTAGAGTTGAACATGAGGCAACGAAGATGGTTAGAGTTGATCAAAGACTATGAGTTGGAGATTCATTACCATCCAGGCAAAGCAAACGTAGTGGCAGATGCTTTGAGCAGGAAGAGTCAAGTCAATCTGATGGTCGCTCGTCCGATGCCTTATGAGTTGGCCAAGGAGTTTGACAGGTTGAGTCTCGGGTTTCTGAACAATTCGCGAGGAGTCACAGTCGAGTTGGAACCTACTTTGGAGCGCGAAATAAAAGAAGCGCAGAAGAATGATGAAAAGATCAGTGAGATTCGGCGACTGATTCTAGATGGCAGAAGCAAAGATTTTCGAGAAGATGCAGAAGGCGTGATATGGTTCAAAGACCGCTTGTGTGTTCCCAATGTCCAGTCCATTCGGGAGTTGATCCTTAAGGAAGCTCATGAGACAGCTTATTCGATTCACCCTGGCAGTGAGAGGATGTATCAGGATCTGAAGAAGAAATTCTGGTGGTACGGAATGAAGAGAGAAATCGCAGAGCATGTGGCTATGTGCGATAGTTGTCGAAGAATTAAGGCAGAGCACCAGAGACCTGCTGGATTGTTGCAACCGTTGCAGATCCCTCAGTGGAAATGGGATGAAATCGGTATGGATTTCATAGTCGGATTGCCTCGCACTCGAGCCGGCTACGATTCCATTTGGGTAGTAGTGGACCGCTTGACCAAGTCAGCCCACTTCATACCTGTCAAGACCAATTACAGCAGTGCAGTATTGGCAGAATTGTATATGTCTCGGATCGTTTGTCTTCATGGTGTGCCAAAGAAGATAGTATCAGACAGAGGAACGCAGTTCACCTCTCATTTCTGGCAGCAGTTGCATTAAGCCTTGGGCACGCATCTGAATTTCAGTTCAGCTTATCACCCGCAGACAGATGGCCAGACCGAAAGGACCAACCAAGTTCTTGAGGACATGTTGAAAGCCTGGGCGTTGCAAGATCAGTCCGGATGGGACAAGCGATTGCCCTATGCAGAGTTTTCCTATAGCAACAGTTACCAGGCCAGTTTGAAGATGTCACCATTTCAGGCGCTCTATGGAAGGAGTTGCAGAACTCCGTTGCAATGGGATCAGCCTGGAGAGAAGCAAGTGTTTGGGCCAGACATTTTGCTTGAAGCCAAAGAGAACATCAAGATGGTCCGAGAGAATCTGAAGGTAGCGCAATCGAGACAGCGAAGCTATGCAGACACAAGAAGAAGAGAGCTGAGTTTCGAAGTCGGAGAATTTGTCTATCTGAAAGTGTCACCGATCAGAGGAGTCAGAAGGTTTGGAGTGAAAGGCAAGCTAGCACCCCGCTACATTGGTCCGTATCAGATTCTTGCAAGACGTGGAGAAGTGGCCTATCAGCTCAGTCTACCAGAGAATTTGTCTGCTGTGCATGATGTCTTTCATGTCTCTCAGTTGAAGAAGTGCTTGCGTGTGCCAGAAGAGCAGTTGCCAGTGGAATGTCTTGAAGTCCAGGAGGACTTGACCTACGTTGAGAAGCCAGTGCAAATCCTTGAAGTTGCAGACCGAGTCACCCGAAGGAAGACCATCAGAATGTGCAAAGTCAGATGGAATCACCACTCTGAGGAAGAAGCAACCTGGGAGCGTGAAGATGATCTGATGGCTAAGTACCCTGAGCTCTTTGCTAGCCAACCCTGAATCTCGAGGGCGAGATTCTTTTAAGGGGGATAGGTTTGTAACGCCCTGAATTTGGGGGTAGAATTTTTTCTTCTTTTCTTTCACCAAATTCAGGCGTTACCCTTTTCTTTTTCTCATTCCCTCGCTAAACCTTGATCTTTTCCAAAGTTATAACGGAGTTCGGCTTGGAATTCCCGTGTAAAGAAAAACCCTAAAATTACTTTATGTTGTTTGATGCACCATGCCGAACCATGCATTCTTTCGATTGCTTAAAAATGTAAGTGCATTCATCTAGGAAGATCGGATTTCAAAAAGGAGAAGAAAACCTTTTCTTTCTTTTTCTTTCTCTCTCCTCCTCTTTCTCTCTCCCGCGCCGTGGGCCGCCCCGGCCGGCCCAGCCGCCCCCGCGCGCCCCTTTGGGCCCAGTTGGCCCATGCCGCCCCCCTCCCTTTATTTTTCCCAAAACCCCTCTCTCTCCCTCCCTTCTCTCATTTTCTCCCTAGCCGCCGCCCCCTGCCCCGTCGCCGGTTCGGCCGCCCCCGCCGCTCGGCCGCCCCGTCCCCGTCCCCGGTGAGGTCCCCCTCCCCCTCTCCTCCCTTCCCTCTCCCCTCCTCTCTCCCCCCCGGCCCAACCGCCGCCCGCTCGGCCGCCCCCATGGCCGGCTCGGCCGCCGCCGCCCTTGGCCGGTTCGGCCGCCCCCCTGCCCCGCGCCCCCGCCGGCTCGGCCGCCCCCTGCCCCGCCCCGCCGGTTCGGCCGCCCCCTGCCCCGCCCCGCCGGTTCGACCGCCCCTGCGCGCCCAGCCCGGCCGCCCCCTGCGCGCCCAGCCGCCCCAGCTCGGCCGCCCCCCGCCCCTGCCTCAGGCCGGTTCAACCGCCCCCTGGCCGGTTCAACCGCCCCCCCTGTTTTTTTTATTTTTATTTTATTTTATTTTATTTTATTTCAGTTTATGTCCTTTTATTTATTTTGTTTTAGGCAGGCTAATCATTGTTCATGATATTGAAATAGGAAATTTAATTTAGAATTCCATTACGCTAGTTGATTCATATAATCAATTGTTTATTCAGTTCAATGTTGATCAACTAAAAATGACTAGGTTTCCATTAGTGCATATAACTGAATTCTTTTGTTAGAACCAATTGTAACTAATCATTAGTGCATAAGCTTTAACCCCTGCGAGACCTTTTCCCGTTTCTTTCTAACCATAATGAATGCGATATCGAATGTCATACTTGATACATATTCACTTTATTTGTTCCCTTGTATGATGTACTGTTTGTTTCCCAATTTGAATGGATGAATGTATGTATGCTTGCAATCGCATAGAGAACGATCCGGTCGAAGAGCCCGAGGAACTCGCAGGAGAAGCCCCTGAGCAGCAGTCGGTTGGTGGAGGCAAGTGTCCTTTGACCTATCTCTGTCCTATTCATTCTTTAATTCACCTCCCGCTTTACACATTTATACCTAAGGATTGACTAGCTCTTGTTATCCATGTCCTTGATTACCTATTTGGGTTGGATTATTATTACCTAGCTTTATGCTATTGCTTAACTCTAATCAATGAACATGATGAGATTATCTATGATACGCTGTTTTCCCTTCTCTTATTATGATGTTGTACTTGTGGTCTTCAAGGGGGCTCGAGCGGTTTCTCGAGTGCCTCTCTGTAAGGATCTGTTCTATGGATGACCGCCCGGGAAAACAGTGCAACCATGAGGGTAGAATGGGGTGCCCTTAGCTGAATAATTAGAGGATCCGGGATGTAGTTCACTTAGTCGTCGTGCCGTCAATGGGGCTCGGTGTATGCGGCTCGCTCTGCCAAGGTTGATTTGTCCCTTGGGGAGGAGTGCGGTACATTTAGGAAACCTAACGGGTGGCTACAGCCCCGGGGAATCTTTGTAAAGGCTACGTAGTGAAACCCTGCCTATTCACCTTGGTAGTGTTTAAGGGTTTGATCGGCCCGAGGCAAGAGGGAATCACGGCTTGTGGGTAAAGTGCACAACCTCTGCAGAGTGTTATGAAACTGATATATCAGCCGTGCTCGCGGTTATGAGCGGCCAAGGGAGCTCCAGTGATTAGTGGTACTTGATCAGAGACATTATGGTACAGGTGGTTATGAGATCGATGGTTCTGGTTATGACTATGGTGCTGGTAAGTGGTATTCTTTCCGTTTGGAAATGGTATATCGGGCTAATAACTTGGGTTAATGCTAAAACTTGGCTTTCTCTACTAGTAATAATAATCTGACCAACTAAAAGCAACTGCTTGACTTATCCCCACATAAAGCTAGTCCACTACAGCCAAACAGGATACTTGCTGAGTATGTTGATGTGTACTCACCCTTGCTCTACACACCAAACCCCCCCCAGGTTGTCAGCATTGCAACCACTGCTCAGGCGAAGATGAAGCTGTGGAAGGAGACTTCCAGGAGTTCCAAGACTACGACGAGTTCTAGGTGTGAGTTAGCGGCAACCCCCAGTCGGCTGCCTGTGAAGGCCGCGTTTATCTACGTTTCTTTTCCGCACTTTGATTTATTGTAAGAACTATATGGACGTCTCAGACGTATGATGTAATCGACTATTATTTCCCTTTTAGTACTATTTTGAGCACTGTGTGATGATGTCCATGTTATGTAACTGCTGTGTACGTGAATAACTGATCCTGGCACGTACATGGTTCGCATTCGGTTTGCCTTCTAAAACCGGGTGTGACACCTACCTCGCCAAGGCGGACGCCATACGCATTCTAACCTGGGCGGCGCCGACGCCTAGCTCCACTCGTCGCCTGGACGCCTAGGCGACGCCTTTTAAACAGTGAAACAAACATAATTTAACGTTATCGGTTACCCATTACGTTACCAATATGTGAACCAAACGGCACATATGATAAATCACAATGAAATAATATATTTGACTCAAACCACATATAAATCAGACAATGGGTAAAAAAACTTAAAATAAGCAATCCAATGTAACTTGATTAATACTTGCACAGCAACATTGATAATCCTACATACGAAACAATTGGAGTAATAACAGCTATAAACATGACAATATAATAATTGTGACTAATTTTACATAGCATAGCACAAAGATCATTCATAGATCAAATGGTTTATGCCAAAAAAATCTTTAATTGAACAAAAAAAACGGGTATAGTAGAGCTAACATCACTACAAAATAGCTTGTACTGAATGTGACAAAATAAAACTATAGAAGTGATCCAAGGATTGTACTGAAACATTCTAAAACTTAATGCTTTATAAGAAGTCACCTCAGGATGCCGGTGGTCCAGAGCATTTAACATTTCATCTAACACATCCACAATCCCTCGAGCGCTTTGAATCTCACTCAGACTGTAAAAAATAATGACGCAGAAAATAAATAAAACTAATATCACACTGCAAAGATTTTGTGAAATAAAAACTATTAACAGTGAAAAAACTTCCACGGTATGAGTTGTTTGGTAAACTAATCATGTAACTAAGAAGTTTCAGAAAGGAACTAAAGAACATGTTCTTTTTGTATTGATGGTAGAACGTCTTCTAAGTGTTTGGTCAAAGAACTGCCAATGCAGTTATAAGACCTTAAGGATAGTTTGGACCCAGTTTCATGAGCATGTGGCCTGCACAATGGGGGGTTACAGAAAATATAATGATAATCAAGGTACTGCCACATTGCTACTCGCTAGTATCGTTTGATGTTGATTAAAACCAACAAGGGGGTAGCAGCAACAACTGAGATAAAACTAATGGGCTTGAAAATGCATTCATCATCCCAGCTACCTAGAAGTGGCCATCAACAGGCTTTATATCAACAGTTTCAAAACATTTAGGGCCTGTTTGGTTCGATGCATAATTTGCAACACTTTGCCTAACTTTTCTGTCTAAGGTTAGTTCTTCAATTCAAACGACTAAACTTAGGCAAAGTTTAGCGCAGTTAGCCGTGAACCAAACAGGCCCTTAGTCCTGCAAAAATGTTGCGTGCTGAGGCATATTTTGCGGATGCCACGTGTTTGATGTTTTACACGACTGCATATTTTGCAGACCTCAGACATGCTTATTTCAACAACTCTACAATGTTTTGTGTTATCTAAAAATCATGTATTTACAGGAAAGTGCGATAAAATGTGAGAAAACATCCAGAATAGAATTTTTTAGAAATTATTAAGCATGGCCTGCAACAAGGAAAAAATAACAAGACAAGGTACAACCTAGATAGAAGCATAAATATGAAATATCAACATAAGATGATGATACTAGCATAATGGTACTCCTTTCAACACTTGGACATTAAACATAAATGGTGACTCCTCGATACAAAAGAAACTAAATCAGAAAGGCTAGAGCTCAGAAATCACATTGGTAAGCACATAAAAGACAACCTGAGGGCAGATGCAGGAGGGGCAGACTGAAGAGAAGCTTGTATAGCAGCATCTTCATAGCTTTGACCTGGAGGTGTATATAGATGTGGATGTCTTAATGGTTGAGTTTGAGGTGGTGTAAACAACGGGACTGAATTTTCCTCGCGAGGCGGAAAATCAACACCAGCAGCCTGCAAAATTTTTGATAGCAATGTACTAATCAAGATTCAGCTAACTAATAAAAGATGCAGTCAAAACTCAGAAAAGATGGAATCAAACAAACATGAAAATGGGAAACAGTACAAACTAGAAAATTTAGATTCCATGACCACACATATATAAATATAAGAACAGGGCAAAGAAAGAGTTTGGTAACAAAAGCTGATGGTACCCTGAGTTCTTGGTAAGCCGCATGATACTGTCGATATTTTCCAGATGGACCTCCAAAAGCCACTTGCCATGTGTCAATCAAACTCAATATCTTCTCTCGGACGCTCAAGTCTGGCTGAAAAGTAGAAACAAATATCAAACATAGAAGCACATGAATGCAGAAAAAACAGTACATCAAACAGGTATTATCATCACCTTTTTCTTTACTATCTTAACCATTTCACTCAATATGTCGCGCTCAACAATCTGTTGATGAACAATATCCCCACAATTTTTGCTTAGAGTCTCTAGCACCTGATGTAAGGGAACAAGTCGGAATCATCACATCAGCTCAAAGGAAAGAAGCATGAACATCAGCAAAAGCTAAGCTTTATGTTCATAATTTTCCAAAACTCAATAATGGAGGTGCCAATGTAAAACCTAAATGACTAAACTCTGTGTTTATGAAACAAGTCACAATGTGGAAACTAGATCCTAAAAGCTTTTCTTCTTGATGTTAGCAAATGAATCTTGCTAATCATGTACGACCCAAACATTGCTAGTTTAACTCACAGTATGTCAAATTTCTGTTTTTCTAAAAAAAAGAGTAAAGGATAAGTCTAGAACTCACATAAAGTGTTAGAATTTGCACTTTCGTATTCTTGCTTGCAAGACGTTTCTTTAGGAGTTTGAGTGTATCCTTTGCTTGTCTGCACTTCAACAAGCTTCTATCAGCATGTTATGAAGCATATAAAATGATAAATGGTAACTGACATAAAAAAATGCAAACTTCCTATTAGTAACTTTGAAAACTCCACATTCAACAATCCAGCACAACTAACAAACTTGGTGATAAGCATCACCCAACCATGAAAAGGCACACAAAAACAGTACAGAGCAACGCATATTATAGTTACATTCCATATCAAAATATTAGTAATATAGAAAATCCATAAGTTGCCACAGAAACACTCTTCAGAGGGGTATGTTAATCAATTTTGGAGTTTAGGTAATTCAAGGCACCCACAAAGACGACAGAAGCTTAAGTGCACTCTAGACAGGATTAAAAGTGACTAAAAATAATAAATTCTCAATTGGTGTAATTCCAAAAGCCATCACTGTTCACATTTCATCACTGGGGTGTTTGGTTCCCTAACTAAAGTTTAGTCTGTATCACATTGAATGTTTAAATATCAATTATGAGTATTAAATATGATACATAAACATTTGCTAATCATAGATTAATTAGACTTAATAAATTCGTCTTGACGCTTAGTCTTCGTCTATGTAATTAGTTTTGTAATGAGACTATATTTAAACTCGTAACTGGCATTCAAACATCCGATGTGACACGGGCTAAACTTAAGATAGGGAAAGCAACCCCCCCACATGATGTCATACCAAACCAGCACCTCAAGAACAAATGCCATAAAAATGGTGACCCTGCACAGCATCATGACTCAACTAACCAACAACAAACTATTCATGATTAAACAAATATCTCACCCTCCATTCCAACAACCAGAAACCTATGATTCCAGATTCCTAATCAAGCGCAAAGAAAAGTACAGAGAAATCAAAACAGGAAAACACATTCAAAGCAACCAGTAATGAAAACACAGTGGAGCAGATTCCAAGTACCATAGAAGCAATCAAGCAGTAACTGCATCATCGCAGGATGACTGAATTTACACGACTGTTCTAAAGCAATGCAAGGTCGAGATGTTGCAACGAATAATAAAAGGAAATCACAAGTAAATCAACGTGAACAAATCAATGGGTTAAATAATGCCATCAAAACCATTTTTGATATAGCAGGATAAATACTATAGCAAATTAGTATCGCATTTTTTACACTGTTCGGCAACAATACCGACCCAGACATATCAAAGAACAGACAAATTATACATTCACATAGTAGATAGGGGGGGGAGACTTCGGTCAGACCCGGGATCCATGTTGATGATGTCGCAGAGCTCGATGTTGACCGCCCAATCCGGGCCGATCAGCATGTCGTTAGTCGCCCTCTCCGCGCACGCCACAGCCGCCGACATCTCTCCCGGCGGCACAAACCGATCACCAGCACCGCCTCCTAAACCCTAAATCCTGCAGCGCAAGACCAAACGAATCAGCGCCAAGATCCCACCTTCCCAGCGATCCTTGAGAAGGAATCCGCCCGAAGAACCCACTTTGACCCGCGCAAGAACCCGAGTACTCACCAAATCTGAGCGAATCGCCACGAGATTCGCCCTTAGGAACCACCAAAGAGCTTGCCTTCCCGATCCCTGGGCGCGGGGCAGCAGCTGAACGCGCACGAACTGGGCCCACGGCACGCGTGGCGCGAGGTTTCGGGCTGGATTCGAGATGAGCAGCTGGTGGGATTGGTTGGACGATTTTGAGGGGGTGCCGCTGCAGCTACAAGATGGGACGAGTAGACCCGGCCGGCGGCAGGAAAGGCAGAAGAGAAAAACGCGGTCATGGACTTTTTTTTTGGTCGATGTGGACACGAGGGCTAACAATAATTCTTTATTACTTTTCCTGCCGGTTTGAAATTTGGGGCACAAATTTTGAGCATCTAGATGAGGGTTCTTGTATTGCAGGTTTGATTTGATACTTGGATCAATTCGATGTATTTGCTGCAAATAGATGGCCGGGGATTTATTTGTCTTTTTTCGATTGGTTGGTCGGGGAGAGGGTTAGGCACTCATCATGTAGACAGTGATGGCATGTGTTTAATTTTGTTGTCTAGGTTAAGGCCACATTTAAGGCTTGTTCGGTTATTTTCAATTCATATGGATTGCAGTGGATTGATACGGATTCGGAGAGATTTTAACTTACTAAGGATTGAAACCCCATCAATCCCCTTAATCCATATGGATTGGGTAGAACCGAATGGATTGGGTTTGTTCGGTTCTACCCTAATCCATATAGATTGAGGGGGATTGAGGGGTTCAATCCTTAGTAAGTTAAAATCTTTCTCAATCTGTATCAATCCCTTGCAATCCATATGGATTGAAAATAACCGAAAAGCCTTTAGTTTGTTTAGTCGCTAGACTAAAACTTTAGTCACTAAAGTCCTTCGTTTGGTTCAAGAATCTAAGGGTCTGTTTGGAAGTAGAGTTTTTCTATGGTTTTTAAGGAATACTATATTATTTATTAATACTCTAGTGTTCTAGACTAAAAGTTGTTTAGGAGATCGGTGAAAAACATAGTTTTCAATACCGTGATTTTGCTAAAACTGTGGTAATTCAGGAGTATTATCAAGACCAAAGTTTTATGTTCTGCGTGCACTGACGCTCATTTTTTTCTCATCCCGACGTGTGTTTAATGTTCTTTTGTCTCATTAACCATCTTATTAGCAGCAAATAGCAGATGCAAAGAAAAATAAACGCTTTGAATAATACCAGGGTGTGTATTCGCTGAAAAAATGTATTCGCTGGAACCAATTTTATTTGTTTGCCAATGGTTGTAGCGATTTGGTTTGAAGTGTAGTCCGTGAGACCGTGACAGAGTTGTAGTTAGTATTTGAATTTGAACTTGTCTCTAGCCAAAAACTGTGCTACCAAACAGCACTATATATCAAAAAATGCTTCGATTTTACACTGGTTTTGCTGAAACTTTATAATTGCGTTATGTGTCCACGAATGGCTGAAAACGCAAATGATAGGGGTGGGCTCAGCTGGGGTGTGATTGGGCCACGACAAGGGCAAGTGGAATAAAAAAATACACTTTACTCTTTTTTAATCATCTCTTGATGATTAGAAAACTAAAGTTTAGTCATTTTATTTTTACCCTAAACCAAACGAGACTTTAATACTCGTTTGCTTTTTTAGGACTAAAATTAATTAAACTTTAAGCCTAAGTTTTGGTTGGGAATTTATTCATCAGTTGGTTTTGGCTCGGACACCACCTTGATGGCGATGTTTATATATATATACATATGTGACGTGATTGATTTTGGTTTGGCATTGGCGAGGTTGTTACTGTCATAGAAAGTCGAATGCTGTAGCTGCGTGGTTGACATGCGAACGGTGCTGATCATCAACTCTACGTCGGATGTGTCGTTGCTTAAAAATGCTTAGCTTGCAAGTAACTTTAAGTTCCCTGTGTTCCTTACATTTTTTTTACTTAGGCCATGTTTGATTCCTCTAGAATTATATAATCTAGCTTATGGATTACATAAGCACCAATTGCAATTTTTATGAATTATTATAATATAAGTATCTAGATTACATAATATATTCAATAATATATGATTCATTCTTAAATATATGACGTCGTTGACTTTTTTTAAAAAATTTGACTACTCGTCTTATTTAAAATAAATCATGAGTTATCATTTGTTTTATCACTTAAGGTAGTTTGAGTATGGCTTAAAATTTTATATTTTCGAATAAGTATTTTGAATAAGACAAGTGGTCAAAGCTTTTGAAAAAAAGTCAACATCGTCATATATTTAAGAACGGAGGTAGTATTATTTACCTCTCAACTTATTTAAGCTGGATTATATAATCTAGAGGGTAAACAAAGAAGGACTTATTTACCTCTCAACTTATTTAAGCTAGATTATATAATCTAAGGACAAACAAATATGATTTTATTTACCTCTCAACTTATTTAAGTTGGATTATATAATTTAGAGGTAAGTGTTGCTTTGTGTAAATATAGCAGATAAATTTGCCAAAATATTTGAGAGTATCTCATTTTTTGTTAATTTGTTGCTACATTATGATATAAAATGTTGCTAACAAATACAGACCAATTTGTTGTATAATACGCACAGATATTTAAACGACGCAGTAGAAAGCTAGGAACAAAGTCCGCTGGTTGGACGGACTCGTGGTTGGACTCTGGACCATAGCAGATATGTCTCCAGCACTCGATCACTGACACCGCCCGGCGCCCGCTTCCGTCAGCTAGCCGAGAGCTGCGCATTTGACGACGATCGGCAGCGTGAGTGGACCCACTGATAATCAGTTGATGATACAGAAACACAGAAGAAACAAGGTGCTGACACTATGGCCATTGAGATGCTATGCTACCACTCACCACCAGGGCCGGTCCTGAGATTTCAGGGACCCGGAGCGAAACCAAAAATTGGAGCCTTTAAAGCTTTATCTATAACTAGTTGAGTGCCCGTGCGTTGCAACGGTATACAAAATATTCAGCAAAATATTATTACACAACAATTACATAAAAAATACCACATATCTACTTTGACGCCTTCATTTGTTGTGAGCCAGATTTTGCTGCTCCACCATAAGTGTAACCGCTCGATTTGTTTCCAGCTCAATCACTCGTCTTCTGTTTGCAGCAAACTCAGCCCTGAGATGTTCAGTGTAGAGCGTCAACGACTTGTGGAATTCTGCAAAGCACTTGTCATGGACGTATCTGCGGTTGCTCCCAGTCCCAGCAGACGACCCAACGACTGTCCCAGACATGTAAGCCCTGCAAGCGTCGAGGATGGCACGCTCATGCTCGTGGAAGTGCCACAACACAAGGGTCTCAAAATGCTGCAGGGAAGGAGATGAAGCTATATCAATCAATCAATCAATCAAGAGATGAAGTATCCATTCATATATATTCAGTTCACCATTGGAGGCTTCCGGAGTGAATACAGCATCGTCTTGCATGATCTGACGAAGGCCGTCTGATTGTAAGCCAAGGAACACCTCTCACCACCTGTCGTTTCAGCCGAGTTCTTGTATCCTGGCTCATTGAAGTATGGCCTGTCATTCAGCACGAGGCCCTGGATGGAGACCAGAACCTGCAGCATGGTGGAGCTCGACTTGCCACTTGCCCCACTTCTCGCACCCCTTGCCCCACCAGGTGTTCAGAAGGCTCAGGCACACTTTCTCGCTCTCGTACAGGTCCGGGTTCAGCAGAAGTCCGCCACAATGGTAGTATACTTTCTGAACACACGACATCAATCAAGTACTGCTGCTCACTTTGAATGGAAGAAACTATACAAGAGAGGCAGAGACAGGATGATGGAACCTAGTGCTTTATGGAGAGGACTATGAGGAACATGAGGAACCTAGTCTTTTTTTTATATATAGATCATCATCATCCCTACTCTGTGACATCACAAATTCTGTTCGGGGGAAATGAAATGAACATGAGGAACCTAGTGCAAGCTATATCATTTGAGTCCAGCAGAATGTTCGATATCCAGTCCCAATTGCTGGCCATGAATCAAATAAAAACAAAATGCATTCGTGAATCAATTGCCAGCAGAATCAGAGGCTCAAATATATTGCCATATGTTGAATCAAAACATTTGAATGCCAGCAGATTTGTTCGGTTCACTGCTGAAATTTTTTGACAGTTGTAAAATCATTTGTGGATATTTTCGCTCATACATGCAGCATGCAGTAATTTGGAAGATGAGGACACCGCCTAGTTAAGATATTGTAGGGGGCCTCTCCTGTAGCATTTCATTTTGGCACATGCTAATCAACAAATGGAGCATGGAGCACTAATAGGCAAACCGGGGATTGCCCAATGATGAGCGAATGAAGCCCCCTGTACTGTAAGATCGGAGACTACTAACAGTTTTTGTTTTTTCCAACTAAAAGACATGAGAAAGCAAACGGAGAATCTGCGACGCTATTGAAATCTGTCTTTTAACACTGACAATCTGCTCGAGCTTGTAGTCGAGACTCGTGAATGCCCAACCCTACTCTCTCTCGAGCATCTACAGTGTGACGATAGAATCCCTGTACTGTGTGTCGTCTAAGGATCACTGAGCACCGATGGTAAACCTGGAACGATCACTGTTCATCGTCGCAGGACCTGCATATGGCGAAAGACGACAGCATTTGCGGTCGATGCAGTTCTATTGGTTTTCTTTCGAGCGTGGGTTCCTCAGAGCTGTTCCGACCATGAATCACGCTGCGCAGCGGCAGCTACAGTCCCGACCTGTACAACAGATCCAGAACAGTGAAGAAATCGAGAACGCCGACTGCTCAACAAACAGTGGAGACTGGACAAAAGAGCGAAAGAAATTGAAACACCTGCGCAGCAAACTGTGTGATTGGGCAAAAGGGAAATGAATTCAACAAGGGAAGAAAAAAAATCTTTCACAGGAAAGAAGGTGCTGGTGTTCTCCACTGAGAAAATTTTGTGGATTTGAAAGAAGCTGTTGCATGGATCTCATTCTGCCGTCGGTCAGTCTATCAGCACCACACCACACCATACCACTGGTGCCAAGAGCATGCTGCAAAGCCACACTGTGCCTCCAACGTTGCCGCCTGGCATTGCCAAGAATCGGTTCCAAGGGGGAATGATGATCCTGGCAGAAACACCCAATGTGTCCCCAATTTTTTTTGGAAAAGGGGCGACATCTCTCCAACAGGCCCCCAATGTGTCCCCAATTTTTTCGCCCCTCCCGAATTGGCAGACTTCCTCTCGCATATTTGCGCGAACCAAGAATGCCCCCAATCCATCCTCGCAGGAGCCTTCACTCGAACGTATCGGCGCGCAGGAGCCCATCAGAATAATAAACCAAACAATTCAACAAAGGTTTCTGCGGCAAAATGGGGAATGCATGTTTCAACCCACGCATAGTTCATCCGAACAATACATCAAAAGGGAATACAGGAAAATACAAAGAAAGAAACCAACACTAACAATGCTTGGGTTTTAGGGTTAGGGTTTAAGGGCGGCAGGGGACAGGGGAGAACCTGGGGCCGGAGGCGAGCCTTCTTGGAGATGGCGGTGAGAACAGCGGAGACGTCGGGCTCCGTCTCCTGGATAGGCTGGTCCGCGAACTTGCGCGCCACCGCGCGCACCTCGTCGGGAGTGACCTTGGGCGGCGTGGGCAGAGGAACCCCGTAGCGGAGGCGGCCGAAAGCTAGAGGTGCACGACGGCCGAGAAGGGACAACACGAGGCGTGGAAGGCGAGGAGGAAGTGACGGGCGGGCGAGGAGGAGTGGATGGGTGGGCATCGCGCGAGCACAATTCCATCTCCGGGCACGCAGGGTGGCGGCGCGTCGCGGATCTGGAGCTGGTCGATCATGGCGGCCATTTGGAGATTTGGTGGCGCAGGGGATTTGGTGGCGCAGGGGATACGGGGCGTTGCTGGCGCGGAGCTTTGAGGGCGCGGCAGGGAATGCGGACTGCGGGCTTGCTGGCGCGGGGATTGCGGGCGCGGCGGAATTGCGGGAGTAGCTGGCGCGGCGGCGGGGACTGCGGGGCGGCTGCCTGCGGGGCGGCGGCGGGGACTGCGGGCGCGGGGAGGGAGGCGTAGCGCGCGATGGCAGAACACAGTGTGCACGCCTACACTGCTAACATATAGAGTAGTAGAGATTTTTTTTACTTTCTTCTAAGTAGATCGACAAATTTTTTATATGTTAAAAAACTCAAATATATCAAAATAAATTCAAATATGTTTACATATTACCTAAAAAATTTCTTCTAATTATCGTGGTGTCCAGACAGTTGAATTGATATGGGCCTAATTAGATTAGTTTTACCTGGACCTGGCCATAATACATATATACTCTGTATGTATACCTGTGGTGGGGCTCCTGGAATTTTGGGGCCCGGTGCGGCCGCTCCGGTTGCCCGCCCTCAGGACCGGCCCTGCTCACCACATCTTTCACACTCAGGACTGAGTAGTGAGTAGCACCGACCAGTGATTTTCTAGAAAAATGTTGCCACCATATAAAAAAAATTCTGTTTCTCTCTTTTCCCTGTTTCCAGAGGGAACATGCCTTTTTTTCCTTTCAAGAAACAGATATTTTAAATGTCTTTCGTACCTTACTGCCCTACTTGCTGAAGACTAGACATTTTTTTGGTTTGTGATGGATTTGTTTTCAGTTTTATGTGTTTTTGGTCTCCTTAAGGAGTTCTTTGTATCACGTCTCTTTGAGCTTTGTTCTTTTCTTTTTAATATAATGATGTGTAATTCTATCATCCGAATAGAAACAAATATTTTTGAGTAGGTAAAAAAAGACAAATCATTATCTGAATACAAAAGGGATGAAAAGTCATTTGACCATGGCCCAAGTGGCAACAAATTAGGACAGCTTCTCAAGAAAGGCCTAGCAGATTATTCTTTAAGAAAAAAAAATCTTTCTATAAACTTTTACAAAGACCAGTTTTTCCTTCTCAACTAAAAAAAAAACAGACACGGACCCTCCTCTATCTTCCAAATTCGTGCACATGACCCTAATCCTACGGCATCCATTTCCTAAACCCAGCTTGAGCATCTGCAGTAGTTCTCTAAATAGGTTTATTGTAATCTCCAACAGGTCACATAAATAAACAAAAAATTAAACTAGGCCAACCCAAACTCGTTCAAAGGCCAACCATCATTTCCAATCTCCTTGCATCCAAGTACAACTGCACGGTAATATAGTCTTCATACTTGTGCGCCATCGTCTGCTATGCCTGTACGGCCATGGCGTCGCCTGCGCCGACTGCAAGAACTGTGGCGTTGCGAGCGCCGATCTTCAAAACCGTACCTGTACACCGGTGATCTTGCTTGGAGTCAGGTATTGCCATACCTTTCCGGGAAAGGTTTAGCAGCTGTCACACCCGGTTTTATAAGGCAAACCGAATGTGAACCATGTACGTGTCAGGATCAGCAATTCACGTACACAACAGTTATATAACTGGACATCATCACACAGTGCTCAAATAATAGCATGAAAAGGTATAATAGTCGATTACATCATGATGTCCGAGACATCCACATAGTCTTTAACAATAATCAAAGTGCGAAAAATAAACATAGATACACACGGCCTACACAGGCAGCCGACTGGTGGTTTGCCACTAACCCACGCCTAGAACTCATCGTACTCTTAGAACTCCTGGAAGTCCTCCTCCACGACTTCATCTTCACCTGAGTAGTGGTTGCAACGCTGACAACCTGGGGGGTTGGTGTGTAAAGCAAGGGTGAGTACACATCAACATACTCAGCAAAATGTCCCGTTTCGCTGTAGTGGACTAGCTTTATGTGGAGTTAAGTCAAGCAGTTGCTTTTAGTTGGTCAGATTATTATTTACTAGTAGAAAGTCGGGTTTTAGCATTAACCCAAGTCATTAACCCGATGTATCCTTTCCAAACGGAAAGAATACCACTTACCATTACCATAGACATAACCAAAATCATCATCCCCATGACCACCTGTAAACCATACATCTCTGATCAATTATCTCTAATCAATGGAGCTCCCTTGGCCACCCATAACCGCGAGCACGACTGATATATCAGTTTCATAACACTCTGCAGAGGTTGCGTACTTTACCTACAAGTCGTGATTCCCTCTTGCCTCGGGCCGATCAAACCCTTAAACACTACCAAGGTGAATAGATAGGGTCTCACTATGTAGCCTTTACAAAGATTTCCTGGGGCTGTAGCCGCCCGTTAGGTTTCCTAAATGCACCGAACTCCTCCCCAAGGGGCGAACCAACCTTGGCAGAGCGAGCCGCATACACCAAGCCCCATTAACGACACGACGGCGAAGCAAACTACACCCTAGTTCCTCTAATTACTCAGCTAAGGGCGTCCCACTCTACCCTCATGATTGCACTGTTTTCCCGGGCAGTCATCCAACGAACAGGTCCTTACGGAGAGGCACTCGAGAAACAGCTCGAGTCCCCTTAAGGGCCACAAGTACCATCATCATAATCAAAAGAGAAAACAATGTATCATAGATAATCTCATCATGTTCATTGATTAATGTGAAGCGCTAGCATAAAGCTAAACTGAAATAACCCAACCAGAATAGGTAAACAAGGACAAGATAGACAAAAGCTAGTCAATCCTTAGGTATAAATGTGTAAATGCGGGAAGTGAATTATAAGAATTAGTAGGACATAGATGGGTCAAAGGAAACTTGTCTTCACCAACCAGCTGCTGCTCAGGGTTTTCACCTACAACTCCTTCGGACTTCACCAACTGACCGTTATCTATACGAGTTCAAGCATACATTCCACACATTTAATACAAAAGAACAATACACCATACAATGGAATGCAATAAATAAACAGACGTTCGACGCAGGGCTCACACTTACGACTAAGCGAGAAAGAAAAAGTAATGGTTGAGGCTACGGTCGAGAAGCGATCACGTTACACGATTATAAATTAAACTACTCGTTTAAACAGAATGGTATTAATTTGGCCATTGCGTTTAGCATAAGGTAAAGTCATGTTCCACGTTTAACCATTATAAGCAGATAAAGGTGAATTAAAGGAAATGGTCGCGCGGCGAGACGCGCGACACAACATTTAAATTGAATTAAGAAATAAACGACTCGTCGCGCGACGGAGCGCATAACGAGACACTTGCAATAATTATAAAGAGACGTTAGACGTCGCGCGACGAAGCACACGACGGCATACGTCATCCAAACTGAATTTAGAATGGAACGTCGCGCGACGTCATACATTAAACAATCCTGAAATTAAAATGGATCATCGCGCAACGAAGCGCGCGACGCAACACGCTCATTAAACTAAATTTAAAAACTAATTAAACCGAGGTTCGATCGCCACGCGCGCTGAGGCTGCGCGCACGGGAACGCGCTGCGCGCGCCGGGGCACGAGGCCGGGCGAGCCGCCGGGGAGGGCGCGCAAGGGGGCCGCAGGGAGCCGCGCGAGGGGGGGGGGGGTGGCGCAGGGGCTTCGCTGGGGAGGGCGCGCGGGGGGGGGGGGAGCCGCACCGGGGGCCGCACAAGGGGCCGCGGGGAGCGCCGCTGGGGGCCACGCGAGGGCGCCGCGGGGGGGCGCGAGGAGGCCGCGCGGGGGCGCCGTGGATGGGCGCGTAGGGGCGCGCATGGGGGAAGAAGAAGGGGAGGGGGAGGGGAAGAGAGAGAGAGAGGGAGAGGGGAGGGGAGCTCACCTCGAGGTCCAACTCCGGCGATCACCGTCTCCAAAACCTAGGGCACCACGGGGAGAGAGAGCTGGGAGAGAGAGGTTGCTGCGCGGGAGAATTGAATGAGGGAAAGAGAGACAAGGGGAGGACACGGGCGCCAGGGGCGCGCGGGCCGAGCTGGGCCGGGCTGGGCTGGGTCGGGTCAGGCTGGGCTGGGCCGCACCGCGGGTCAAAACCCCGTGGCACGCACAACCACAGATCGGAAATCAATCCGTGAAGCAAAATCCCAAACGGAACTAAGCAACACACACGATTAAGCACGAAATCAGAAAAAGAAATATGATTCGACATGATGCAACACTCATGACCACTTAGGTTTTGTTTACACATGACACGGACACCAGTCGCTATATTGTTTTGAAATTGGGAAGAAGGAGCGAAATGAGAAAAGAAAAGAGAGTAACGCCTGAATTTGGTGAGTAAAAAGAAGAAAAAATTCTACCCCCAAATTTAGGGCGTTACACCAGCCCTGTTTGAGGCTTGATTTTTCCTATTTCCCTCTAATTTTAAGATAGGAGAAGTTTTAAGAGAGCTCTTAGAGATGCTTTTAGTTCACTACTAAAACTTACGTAATGCAAATAATCAGTGCACTTGCCTTTTACAATTCATGATTATTGGTACTATTTTTTTAGTTTGGTTGATAAAACTTACTATGCAAATAATCAGGGCACTTGCCTTTTATACGTTCCTACCTTCTAATAGGTGAGGATAGGTCCTAATCCCACCCACTGTTGTGTAGATAGGGTTAGTTTCTATGCTCTACTCTAATCTGAGACAGAATTTCGGTAGCACCTTCCCACTGTTCTCCGGATACACGTTCTGGCAGGGAGAGTGTTTATCCGGAGAACAACAGGGATGTGACGCTGAAACTCTGTCTCGGACTGGAGTAGAGCATGGAAACTAACCCCATCTACGCACTGCGGGTTGTCCAAAAACGTGGAAAATTTGAAACAGATATATTTGTAGACATGCAAAGATCTGCATATTTACGTCGTATTTCTTTGAAACGGAAGACACCTAACTGGGTTACGTGAACTACGACCATGATACGAAAATCGAGGTTATACCTAGGGTGGCGGTGGTGAAGTTAGGTTAGCGGGACTGTGGCAGGTCGTTGCAGTGGCGACGAGCAGACCTATAGTGGCTAGGAAGACCTCTGCAAAAAATAAAAAATAAACACAAGCCTGTCAACACAAAATTTTGGGAACACCTCCCCTGCATGGGGAGGTTTCCAAAACTTGCAAATAAAAGCAACATCACGATGGTTGACACACACATATACAAACGACACGATGGTTGCCAATCACAGATATATTTTCAATCGATGTCGGAGAATATATCAAATCCACCACATAGATATGTATATCTAATCGACATCGCTATCCACATAATATTAAAACTACCACACAAGATTAAAGTCCAAAGCTAACTAGAGACTAGAGAGCTACGTAGCAAAACTAGGTTACTACTCAACTAAGCAAACAATTAGTTACTACTAACTAACAAACTAGGTTAAAACTGACTAGAGAGCTACCACTACTCAACTAAGCAAGCAACAAGCACTACACAAGCTATTCTTATGCAAAACAAGAGGTTCTCACCTTGGGTTGGGGCTTCAACCACTGCCAGTCTTCTATAATCTATACAGAGAATAGGTCGCAAATCAGGGGTGAGCTCGGGCCAGGACGATGCTGATGGGCTGGACGACAGTGTGACAAAGTCGGGGGCGTGGAGGCGGAGGCGGAGTCGCGACGAGAGAGAGAGAGAGAATGAGCGCCGGTTATGTGAAATGAAGACAACTTTGCCAAGTGCCTTCGATCCGACACTCGGCATTTTTTTTAAAAAAATCAACTTTGCTGAGTGCCCGTGATTCGGCACTTGGCAAAGAATTTTTTAGTTTTTTTTTTAAAAAAAACTTTGCTGAGTGTCCCCTTATGACATTCGATAAAAATATTTTTATTTTTAAAATAAATTCTTTGCCGAGTGTCCCTGTAAGACACTCGGCAAAGTGACTTCTTTATCGAGTGTCTTCTACTTACACTCATCAAGTTTGTTTCCTTTTTTGCCCCCAAACATTTTGTGGTGTGTTCATATTGTATATATACCTACATATTCAATTTTGGCACAACTATCAAAGTGTTATTAGCTTTAGTTTGTTTAATTGAATTTATTCGGTTAATTCAGATTTGAACTGCAAGTCACTCGAAAAATGAAAAACAATGAAAGAAAAAAAATGATATTCATGTTATTTAGCACAAGTTAAGGTCTATTTCAGAAATAAACCAAAATTTTCGAACATCATGCTTACGAAACAAGATTGCGAACTTGCAATCGAGTGGTTTTAAAATTGTTTAAAGCACAAACAAAGTTAGAAAATTATGAAATTTGTCGAGATGTCATGATATCATGAAACTAAGTGTTCGAACCGGTTTTGAGCCGGCGGACTGTCCGGCCCTGAGGCCGGACGGTCCGCGGTCCGGACGGTCCGCGCCTGTGGGCCGGACGGTCCGCGCGTGCGCAGAACAGATTAGGGTTCCGAGTTTTGTGCTACGGTTGTTAGCTATATTCGCGGGATTAGCTCGGAATCAGTTGTGTAAAGGGTCCAGCCCCCCTCCTCTATAAATAGAGAGGTCTACGGCCGATTTGTAATAATCAACAATCGAATCAATACAACTTTTATTCGCATTTTATCCTAGGAGTAGTTCTAGTCTAGTTTAGGTTTAGCCTCCCAATCCCCAAATTCTCCGCCTCTCCTCGACTCTACGTCGATTAGAGGAGTCTAGGTCGGCCTGCCCGAGCCTAGACACCACCTAGGATCTCTACTCCCCGACGGGGTCCCTCCCGGGAGCGAGATCTAGGCGCCGTCGGCGATCTTCCGCCGTCCCTGCGTACGTGCGGACCGTCCGGCCCCAAGGCGCGGACCGTCCGGCCGTCAGGCAGAAGTCCCAGCCGCGCACCAGGCCGCGGACCGTCCGGCCTCAGGCCGCGGACAGTCCGCCCTTGCGCAGAGAGCACCACCGCGCCTCGCACCAGGCCGCGGACCGTCCGGCCCCTGCGCGCGGACCGTCCGCCCCTGTGCAGAGGGCACCGCCACGGTTCTTGTTGAGTGTTTGGCGCTCCGAAAAAGCGTCAACATACTTTTTGGCGACTCCGCTGGGGACAACATATCTAAGCTCATCAAATCGGCCCTCAATGGCCGGTTCAAGGGATAGCTCTGATATTTCTCCAAGCAACATCATAGAGCCGACTTGGGAAACCTTGCCGGCTGACGAGCAGCTCCAGTTCGAGGAGCACAAGGAGCGGATGATCCAGGAGGCAAAAGCAAAGTTCTTGGCCAACTTCAAAGTGGACAGGAACAACAAGGTCGTCCGACATCGGGCGACGGATCCGGCTTCGCTCCAACCCACGCCAGATATCCCCAATGTAAGTAATACCAACGAGCTACAATCTCTTAGAAATTATGTAGAAGAGCAGCGTGAACAAATGCAGAACATCATAGGGGGTATGCAAAGCGATGTTAAAAGACTAGTACGTGCATTCGATAAATCTAACATCGCGAATTTTCCTTCACACGAGGTTGAGTTAGGAGATAACGCGTGTAACACATCGGCTACAGGTTGTCACGACCAGTCACAACCCCTTTATGGGATGCCGATGGACACATACCCTAAGCAACCGCAAATCGGCAGCAAACCAGCCGATCTGCACATGCCCGGACCGTCCGGGCCAGCAACAGTCGGGCCTATTTTTAATGAGTTACCTAGATATGCGCCCGAGCCACCACACACGACACAGAACCCAAACTACCCAGTCGGACGGTCCGCATACAACGACGGACGGTCCGCATATAACCACGGACGGTCCGGGTACGTATCCGGACAGTCCGCGCATGAGTCCTTTGAGGAGGATTATTACATGAATCCTCGCCCGTCCCAACAACACTTCCCATCACACTATGCGATGCACCAGCCCATTAATTCAGGATCCAAAGCCCAGGAAAGCTTTTCGGCCCCACCTAGAAGGCCGGAAAGAAGCGATCGAACCTATGACCCATATAGGGCAAATGAAAATGCACCACGTAACACAAACCAATGGGGGGAAAGACAACATGCTAATGTCCAGCCAACCCCACCTATGTTTGACCAGAGAGCCGGTGGTCTCGCACCGGCTGCCATTGATATAGTAAGGGAAGAAATAGCCGGGGCGTTCCGAGATAAGCTCGGAGTAAGCATGGTCCCTGGGGGGCAATCATATCGGAAACCTTATGACAGTCGATTTGATCACCACCCATACCCACAGGGAACCAGGATACCCGAATTCGCAAAATTTTCGGGTGATCAAGGGAAAAACACACGTGAACATATAGGCCAGTTCTTAGCGCAATTGGGAGAATTGGCCGACACAGAGGCATTTCGCGTACGTTTATTTTCATTATCGCTAACAGGAACCGCGTTTGCATGGTATGCCACTTTACCTCCGAATTCCATTTCATCATGGGGGGATCTAGAACAAAAATTTCATGATCATTTTTTCTCCGGTGATTATGAATTGGATTTGGTAGATTTAGTGTCATTGCGACAGACAAAAGACGAATCGGTTAATGATTACATCCGGAGATTCCGCGATACAAGAAACCGATGCTTTCAAATTCATTTAGCAGAAAAACAGCTAGTAGGATTAGCCTTTAATGGTTTACGATATTATTTAAAAGAGAGATTAGAAGGCATCCAATTTTTTACACTAGCACAGTTACACCAGAGGGCTTTGGCTTGCGAAAGCCGGAGCAAAGAAACTGCTAAAACAATTTGTCACAACGTACATGTAGTAGAATGCGATCAAAGTAGCTCAGAAGACGAATCAGCAGAGGTGTATGCTGCTGAAATGGTTTGGCCAAAGCAGGCCAAATCTTCGGCTTGTGCCTCCTTACAGCCGGTTCAAAAGAAACGGCAAGAGGAGGTTAAGTTTACATTTAATGTTGGTAAGTGTGATAGAATATTTGATGAATTACTTAAAAATGGCAACATTAAAATAAATCACACTGTTCCATCCGCCGACGAGCTAAAACGTCGTGCATATTGCAAGTGGCATAACTCATTTTCTCATGCCACTAATGATTGTAATGTATTCCGTCGACAGATTCAATCGGCCATTAACGAAGGACGATTGAAATTTCAGGAAATGCAGGTGGATACAGAGCCCTTTCCGATGAACATGATTGACTTCGAGGGCAAGAAAGTCCTAGTTCGGCCAAACACAGCCGATAAAGGCAAAGAGACAATCATCGGCAATGCTAAAGAGGCCGATGGGGATCGTAAAGTTTCTTGCAGGAAAGTGGTGGCCGAGAAGACTCCCGATGGAGGGGAGACCCTAAAGGTGACCATCACAGCCTCCAGTACCGGGGGGCAAGCGCAGACAGGGAGACAGATGCAGGAGCCCGTGCTGCGTATCCCGGACGGTCCGGCACGTAGGCGCGGACGGTCCGGGACCCCACCGGACGGTCCGGAGAGCTCCGGCGGACGGTCCGGTCATACTCAGGATCCACAACGTCCACGTACTTTCAAACCACGACGACCAGAGATAGGTACGTGGAAAACAAATACATTTAAAGCAGCTGGTCGGTTGGTTAAAGCCGGCCCAACTTTTGATCAATTATTGTCTAAATACGTAAAAAAGAAGGCCGGCCCCAGTGACCGGCCAGCAAAGCGACCCCGCTCACCCATTCATGAGCAGCGCCAGGTCAGGCCGATTGGACCACCCCACCAATCGGAAGAAATGAAAGGTCATACTATACAAGTGAGACCTAACATGCCTGCATGGACACCTCCACCTCCATATCCACCTATGCCATATCCGTACACATATTTACCTCCGCCATATGTCCCAAATCAAATGTGGGGCATGCCACCATATCCATTTGGGATGCCACAGTATCCCGCCTGGGGGGCACCCCAAACATCTGTTTTCAACAGGTTGACGCCACCAGTACAAGACCGATTGAGCACTGCTCAATCCGGTCACCAGGCACAAACCCAACAGGATTGCCGGACTACTCGGCCTCCTAGGCCGACCAATCCGGCAGGGGGGCATATGCCTGCAACAAAAAAGGACATCATCAAAATAGGCACTGCAGATGTTGTCATACAAGAAGATAATAAAGGGCCGATGATTTTCGGCGAATCGGCCAACACGACCGAAAAGGATACGACTACCATCAAAACAGTCGATCCAAAATACTCCATGCCTCGATGGTGCCCAGCGGGATTGACACGATCCCAAAAGAGAAAATTACAGCGCCTAAGAGCAAAGGAGAGCCAGGAGAAGGAGGCGGAAAAGACATTTAATGACACACATCCACTATACCCGCCACCGCAAAAGAAATGGAGACCGAAGGCCGTTGAGAAAAAACAAACGGCCACAGAAATAGAAAGTCAATCTGCACCAGGCGCGGACCGTCCGGCCCCTGCGCACGGACCGTCCGCCGTTCACCAGGAAGTCTCTGGACAACCTGCACCAGGCGCGGACCGTCCGGCCCCCGCACGCGGACCGTCCGCCGTTCACCAGGAAGCCTCCAACGACACGACAACATCAATGGAAGAGGACGACCTGCTGGGAGAAGACCTGGTCGACTACGAGGCTTCTCCAGAACGCCCAGGTATGGATGTAAATATTATTACATTTTCTGCCGATTGTACTATTATCGGCGACGATGAACCTGTTGTTGCCCAGTTTGATTTTGGTCCTAAAGAAGCCGCCTTTACTAAACCAAAGGAATCGGTAAATCATTTAAAGCCGCTCTTCGTGCGCGGTCACATTGATGGGATACCGATTGCTAAGATGTTGGTAGACGGAGGGGCGGCTGTAAATCTAATGCCTTATTCATTGTACAGAAAGTTAGGTAAACAAGATGACGAACTTGTCAAGACCAACATGACCCTCAGCGGTGTTGGAACTGATAGTTCGATCAAAGCCAGGGGAGTCACGTCCGTTGAATTAACCATCGGGACTAAGACCCTTGCTGCTGCATTCTTCGTCGCTGATGTAGAAGGAAATTACAGTTTAATCCTAGGCAGAGATTGGATTCACGCCAATCAATGTATACCTTCTACATTACATCAGATGCTGATACAATGGGTAGGCGATGACATAGAACAAGTACATGCTGATGTATCGGCCTGCATCGCTGTGGCCGATGCCCCTGTACTCTGGACTTATGAGACTGCTACATGTCTCACAGGAGTAGACTTTTCTGATTATCAATTCATAAGTATAGATAAGAAAGGTTTCATCCCTGTAATGCTAGAGCCGATGGAGAATCGGCTAAATCCTAAATAAAGTTAAATGATGAATACGCACAAAGTTCATGAGTCTTTGGTCACGGACAGTTCGGCCGCCAAGGCCGGATGGTCTGGTCTTTCACAAAAGAGTTCGGACTTTAAGACCGAACATCTACCACAGCGAAAAGACAGTATTACGGATGATCTGGTCCCCGAGACCGGAAAGTCCGCCATCACACAAAGATCATCTGGTTCCTCTGTGGGGGACATGATAGAGGAATTCAGAGATCTTGATAAACTAGGACAGGGGTTTACATCGGCCGATCCTTTGGAGGAGATTGACATAGGAGATGGTAAAACTCCACGGCCGACTTTTGTAAACAAGACCCTGGAGACCGATTCTAGAAATGAGATGATCGGTCTATTGAAGGAATATTCAGATTGCTTTGCTTGGAATTATACTGAGATGCCTGGATTAAGCCGAGAGATCGTAGAGCATCGGTTGCCTATTAAACCTGGTTTCAGACCTTTCAAGCAAAAAGCCAGAACATTTCGTCCGGATCTTCTCCCACGCATCAAGGACGAAATCCACCAGCTACTGGAAGCTGATTTTATCAGACCTTGCAGATACGCAGAGTGGGTCTCCAATATTGTGCCGGTGGAGAAGAAGGAGACAGGTAAACTTAGAGTATGCATTGATTTTCGCAATTTAAATAGAGCAACTCCTAAAGACGAATATCCCATGCCCATAGCCGACACATTAATCAATAATGCATCGGGAAATAGAATTATTAGCTTCCTTGATGGTAATGCCGGATATAATCAGATTTTCATGGCCGAAGAAGATGCGTCTAAAACGGCCTTTATATGTCCAAGCTTCATTGGTTTATTCGAGTGGGTTGTCATGACATTTGGTCTGAAAAATGCTGGTGCTACTTATCAGAGGGCTATGAATTTGATCTTCCATGAATTGTTAGGAAACACCGTGGAAGTTTACATTGATGATATTGTAGTCAAATCGGCTGAGTTTAGTTCTCATATAGCTGATTTGCGCAAAGCCTTTGATAAAATGCGACGGTATGGTTTAAAAATGAACCCACGTAAATGTGCTTTTGGAGTGTCGGCTGGTAAGTTTTTAGGATTTGTCATCCATGAACATGGTATAGAAATAGACCCTGACCGAATCAAGTCTATTCGGAATGTGGGGCCTCCGACGTGTAAGGTCGAAGTGCAGAGGTTTCTCGGCAAGGTGAATTATTTACGAAGGTTTATTTCTAACTTAGCCGGGAAGATTGATGCCTTCACCCCTATCCTTCGGCTTAAGAATGATGCTGAATTCACTTGGGGGGCAGAGCAGCAGGAAGCATTTGATCTCATTAAAAAATACTTGTCTTCGGCTCCCGTGTTAAAAGCACCACAAGTAGGAGCACCATTCAGATTATACATTGCAGCTGAAGACAAGGTTATTGGGGCTGTTCTGACACAAGAAACTGAGGGGAAGGAGCATGTGGTGACATATCTAAGCCGAAGGTTGGTGGATGCTGAAACAAGGTACACTTTTATTGAAAAGTTATGCTTATGCTTGTTTTATGCATGCACCAAATGTAGATGTTATTTACTGTCTAGCCATTGCACTGTTTCTGGTCAAGCCGATGTAATCAAGTACATGTTGCATAACCCAATTATGAGTGGTAGAATTGGTAAGTGGGCTTATGCACTCATAGAGTATGACTTGGCTTATGAACCATTGAAATCTATGAAAGGCCAAGTCGTAGCGGATTTTATTGTAGAACATCGGGTTAATGATTTTCATGAACTAGACATATCATACCTCACTATTACTCCTTGGACTTTATATTTTTATGGATCGGTTTGCAATGAAGGGCAAGGAATTGGCATTGTGCTTGTTTCACCAAGTAATGTCTCCTTTGACTTCTCTAGCCGATTGGAAACGTATTGCACTAATAATCAAGCTGAATATGAGGCCCTCCTATTCGGTTTAGAACTGTTAAATGGTATGGAAGTAAAACATGTGAAGGTATTTGGTGATTCTCAGCTGGTTGTCCAACAAGTGTTAGAAGAATATCAATGTCTTGATGGTACTCTAAATAGTTATCTTGAGAAATGTTGGAGCATAATCCATTCTTTTGATGAATTCAGTATTCAGCATATCTCTAGAGTTGAGAATCATAGGGCTAACAACTTGGCACAAGATGCATCGGGTTATCGGATAAAGAGAGGGAAATTTCACAAAACTGAAAATCTGATAACCAGTGCAGAGCCAAATTCCCAGGTCGCGGACCGTCCGCGTGTTGACGCCGGACCGTCCGAGGTTACCAGAAAGGTTCTCTTAATCGATTCGGCTGACAATGAAGCCGATACAAGTGATTGGAGGACACCTATACTTAATTATTTGCAAAATCCCAATATCAGGACAGATAAGAACATTCGGCGAACAGCTTTCAAGTATGTTTTGATGAGTGATGAGCTTTACCGCCGAACGGTTAATGATGTCCTGCTTAAGTGCTTGGGCCCAGATGATGCTATATTAGCCATGGCCGAAGTACATGAAGGGATTTGTGGTACCCATCAATCAGCTCCAAAGATGAAGTGGTTGTTGCGAAGGTCTGGTTTTTATTGGCCTAGCATGACAGCTGATTGTTTCAAGTACTACAAGGGGTGCCAAGTGTGTCAAAAATTCGGCGACCTACAGTTGGTCCCTGCAGCCGAATTACATCCTATCATCAAGCCTTGGCCATTCAGAGGATGGGGATTAGACTTTATTGGAGAAATTCATCCTTCATCATCAAAGGGGCATCGGTTTGTGTTAGTTGCCACTGACTATTTCACCAAATGGACTGAAGCCGTTGCTCTAAAGAACATGACGCACAAGGAGGTAATTGAGTTCATAACTGAGCATATTATTCATAGATTCGGCATTCCCCAGACCTTGACTACGGATCAAGGTACTTCTTTTATGTCAAAGGAGGTACGTGAATTTGCTGAATTATACAGAATTAAGCTGCTTAATTCGTCTCCATATTATGCTCAGGCCAATGGACAGGCCGAGTCTAGTAATAGGACGTTGATTAATTTGATAAAGAAAAAGGTATCTGATAATCCTAGACATTGGCATAAGATTTTGTCTGAAGCTTTATGGGCTCATAGAATATCTAAGCATAGTGCTACTAAAGTATCTCCTTTTGAGCTTGTCTATGAGCAGGAAGCAGTGTTACCTGTGGAAATAAGTTTGAATGCTGTCAGGTTTGCCAGACAAAATGATCTAACTACTACTGATTATTATAATTCAATGATGGACAATATTGATGAGGTGACCGACAAGAGGATGATAGCTTTGGGAGCAATAGAAAAGGACAAGATCATGGTAGCTAGGGCCTACAACAAGAAGGTCAAAGCAAAATCATTCCAAATAGGAGACTTGGTGTGGAAGACCATTCTGCCTCTAAGGAATAAAGACCGAAAGTTCGGGAAATGGTCGCCAAGCTGGGAGGGTCCTTATAAAGTGAAACAGGTGATGTTTGGTAACGCTTATTTACTACAAACATTACAAGGCAAGGATTTACCTAAGGCTTTGAATGGGCGTTTCCTCAAACAGTACCATCCTAGTATGTGGCAAGATGCCTAAGAAAACCGATGTGATCACATCGAGTTAGTTGCTTTTGGTTCGCCCAGCTCCACCAAAAGGCAGGGGGGCATATGTTCGAACCGGTTTTGAGCCGGCGGACTGTCCGGCCCTGAGGCCGGACGGTCCGCGCCTGTGGGCCGGACGGTCCGCGCGTGCGCAGAACAGATTAGGGTTCCGAGTTTTGTGCTACGATTGTTAGCTATATTCGCGGGATTAGCTCGGAATCAGTTGTGTAAAGGGTCCAGCCCCCCTCCTCTATAAATAGAGAGGTCTACGGCCGATTTGTAATAATCAACAATCGAATCAATACAACTTTTATTCGCATTTTATCCTAGGAGTAGTTCTAGTCTAGTTTAGGTTTAGCCTCCCAATCCCCAAATTCTCCGCCTCTCCTCGACTCTACGTCGATTAGAGGAGTCTAGGTCGGTCTGCCCGAGCCTAGACACCACCTAGGATCTCTACTCCCCGACGGGGTCCCTCCCGGGAGCGAGATCTAGGCGCCGTCGGCGATCTTCCGCCGTCCCTGCGTACGTGCGGACCGTCCGGCCCCAGGGCGCGGACCGTCCGGCCGTCAGGCAGAAGTCCCAGCCGCGCACCAGGCCGCGGACCGTCCGGCCTCAGGCCGCGGACAGTCCGCCCTTGCGCAGAGAGCACCACCGCGCCTCGCACCAGGCCGCGGACCGTCCGGCCCCTGCGCGCGGACCGTCCGCCCCTGTGCAGAGGGCACCGCCACGGTTCTTGTTGAGTGTTTGGCGCTCCGAAAAAGCGTCAACACTAAGATTAACAATATAGCCGGCTGCTCGCAGTAAGGATCCTTGTAGCCTATCTTTCAGCCCATCCGTATAGTAGTTTTAGCTCTTCGCAATTAATATATGGCCTACTTGTTCTTTCACAATATTTCTTAGTTTGTTTCTCTTCTCTCTCGACTTGCAGCCTTTTATTATATTTGCTCTAAGAAATTTGAGGAATACTGGTGTGAGGAACCGGAGGGCAGGAGGACAAGAAGGCAGTGGTGGCGCCCCAACCTGCCAACCGGAGGAAGAGGCATTGACCGGAGCAATAGCTGTCCGGAAAACTGTTGGTGGACGATCTCGTCGGATGAATCGACGGGAAGACCCATGCTGTCGTCGTTTGGCCAGGACACGGCAGCAAGGATGCCATGGCAGCGCAACAAGAGGTGCGATTTGGAGATGCACCCATTCCGCTAGCTAGATGATTCTCATTTCGGCATTGGAACGGTTCAACAGTCGTGTGGCAAGTGGACGTCCATGGCCGTCCTCGTCCACCTGCGACCTGTCCATCTTGAGATTTCAACGATTCAACAACAGTCCCGTCCCAATTTGTTTCCGGAGACTGTTGACCGCGTCTGCACTACTTTTTTCTTTCTACATGTTTTCATTTTTCTGTATTTACGCATGTATTTTGTCATCGTCGATCTATTTTCCAGAGAGCCGTGTTTGCTTCTCTTCTCGTGCCAACTGCCATTCAGCACCGTTTGCTTTGCTTCACCGTTGGAGTAATTATTTTTTTCTCGACAATCGATTAAACCGTTTGCTTTGTGTATTTGTTTGCATAGTAATTATCGGATTGCAGTCATTAATAAACTAGGCGTCTGCCTTCGCCGTTTGCTTCACATTCGCATACACACACCAGTCTCACGCGACGTTGGATCGCCTGCTTTCTAGTAAATTCTAGCGGGTGCGACCAATTGGTAGCTGCTAGTATTTGCCAAATGCACATGCTTTTGAAATTTTCGTTGCAGCCAGGGAAGGAAGTTTCCCTGTGCCGTTGCAAGTCCCTTTCTCGCCATTAATTTATTCAAGGTCCCTTGACTTAGACGTTACTCTTTATTATCAAGAAAGTATACCAGATGACAGGCAAGCACGCACTAGCCATCAGAGTTAGCTGTTGACGCCAATCTAAGCGTCAATCACTGCTATGAGTATCGACGGTGGTGCTCTTTATAGTAGCACAGACGGTCCGCGGCTGATGGCGGTACGGTCCGTGACCTGTTGCAGAGACTAGGGTTTCTGCCGACGAGCCGGATGGTCCGTGCGTGCGCAGAGGCGACGAAGTTCGCCAACAACATCTGGACCTCGCTCGCGGGAGAGACCCCATCGGGGAAGAGAGATCCTAGGATTTGTTTTCGGACCGACAAGTCATCCAAGACGCCTCTATACGACGTAGAGTCAGAGAGAGGTAAAGATTAGAGAAAAAAACTATGTTACTATCTACTCCTAGGAGAACTATGTAAAGAACGGAAGATATATTGATTGTTTGATCTATTGTTGGTGTTTCAATCGGTCATACCCCTTTTCATATATATAAGGAGGTGGTCTAGGTCCGTTTCTAGGCGTCATGCAACAGCTCCTGCGAGATTAGAGGGATAAACACGCGAGAAGATAGGAGTTTCATCGCCCGATCTAATCCTATCACAGACCGTCCACGCCTATAGCCAGACTTTCTGAAGGCCAGACTGTCCGGGCCTCAATGCTGGACTGTCCGGCCATGCACAGTGCCAAAAATGGTGCTCAACACATGCCCCCTGCTTTTTGGGGAAGCTGAGCGAACCAAAAGCACTGGTGCAGGCTAGATTTAACTCGATGTGACGACATCAACTTTCCTATGCGTCTTGCTACATACTAGGATGATATTGCTGTGTGATCTTGTAAGGGCCTTAATCGAAATGTCGACCCCGGCGTCGCTAAGCGTCATATTAGTCCTGATCAGCCCGTCATCATGCTTACCTAATTTTCTGCATGCTTGGGCGAGGCTCCGTAGCCGACCAGATCCTCTCCCAGCAGGTCGTCCTCCTCGATGTTACCTTCGTCCATAGGTGTTGGCGCATCGTCGGAGGTTTCCTGGCGAGGTGCGGACTGTCAGGACTTAGGGGTCAGACGGTCTGCTCTATGCTCGGACGGTCCGACTGTTGGAGCCGGATGGTCCGTCTTATCTATAGAGAGCTATGTAGCTGTTGTTTCATCTTCTGTCTTCGTGGCCGCTTGAGTTGTTTCGATAGCCTTTGATCTCCACCTATTTTCTAGTGGTGGGTACTATGGATGTGTATCATTAAACATTTCCTCTGCTTCTTTTTCTCTACTCTCCTTTGCTCTCAGACGCTGCAGTTTGCGCTTTTGAGACCGTGTTAGACCCGATGGATACCATCGAGTCATGGAGTATTTCAGGTTAACAACTTTGTTGGTTGCTCTCGTGTCTTTCTCCTCATTTATCTTGGCTGATTTATCAAAAATCATCGGCCCTTCATTGTTCCCTTGTATGATGACATCTGCTGTAGCTATATTGATGATATCTCTGCCTGTCATCCTCTTAGCGCTCGTAGATATTTTCTCTCCATGTTCCCCTGTCGAATCGGTCGTCCTTCGTGGCCGAGTAATCCGGCAATCTCGTTGAACTGTGTTTGGTGACCAGATTGAGGTGAACCCAATCGGTCTTGCACTGGTGGTGCCAACCTGTCAAATACAGAAGTTTGGGGTGCCCCCAGGCGGGATATTGTGGCATCCCATATGGATACGGTGGCATGCCCCATATTTTATTGGGTACATAAAGTGTTGGAAGATATGCATATTGATATGACACAAGTGGGTATGGGGGTGGAGATGTCCATGTAGGTACATTGGGTCTTAGATGACTATCATTACGAGCTTACTCTTCTGATTGGTGAGAGGATCTAGTCGGTCTGACCTGTCGTCGCTCGTGGGTAGGTGAGCGATGTTTCTGTGCTGACCGATTCTTGTGACCAGCCATCCTTTTCACATATTTAGATAATAATTGATCAAATGTCGGGTTGTCTTTGACCAGGCAACCAAACATTTTAAAAGTATTCGTCTTTCACGTACCTATTTCTGGTTTGAAAGAATCACGATGCCCAAGAGGGGGGATTGGGCTTTTCTAAAATTCCAACAAAAGTTAAACCCTAATCATGAGCCCAACTTCACCTAAACTACTATCAATAAGTAAATGCTATGAGATAGATAATAACCCTAAGTCATTATTACAAATACTAACTAAGCAAATACACAAAGTAAAATGCTCAAAGTAAATGTGGAATGTAAAGTAAGGGCAAGAAGACTCCTCCATTTTTTTCCTGAGTTATCAAAGAGTCGTCACTCTTCCCTAGTCCTCGTTGGAGCACCCGCGCAAGGGTATCGCTCCCCCGTGGTCCTCGCAAGAACCAAGTGCTCACTATGGGATAATCCTTTGCCTCTCCGACACGGTGTGAAAGGAAATTAGGCTTACACCTTTATTCCTAATTGATTTTGGTGGTTGAATTGCCCAACACAAATAATTGGACTAACTAGTTTGCTCTAGTCTATAAGTTCTACAGGTGCCAAAGGTTCACAATAAGCCAATAAAAAGACCAAGAAAAAGGGTTCAAACAAGAGAGCAAGGGATAACCGAAGTGGGCCCTGGTCTGGCGCACCGGACTGTCCGGTGTGCCACCGGACAGTGTCCGGTGCACCAGGGAACTCCAAGCTGAACTCAACACCTTCGGGAATTCTCAGAGGCGCTCCGGTATAATTCACCGGACTGTCCGGTGCCCCAAGGGAGAGCAACTCTGAACTCGCCAGCTTCGGGAATCCGCTCCGCTATAATTCACCGGACTGACCGGTGTGACAGCGGAGCAACGACTACTTCGCGCGCAACGGTCGACTGCAACGCATTAAATGCGCGCCTGCGCGCGCAGAGGAGCAGTGCACGCGCGGGTGGCACACCGGACAGTCTACAGGACTTGTCCGGTGCGCCACCGGACAGCCAGGCGGGCCCACAAGACAGTGCTCCAACGGTCGGAACCCTACGACCAGGTGACGTGGCTGGCGCACCGGACAGTGTCCGGTGGCGCACCGGACTGTCCGGTGCGCCATGCGACAGCAGCCTCCACCAAACGGCTAGTTTGGTGGTTGGGGTTATAAATACCCCCAACCACCCCACATTCAAGTCATCCAAGTTTTCCACCTTCCAACTACTTACAAGAGCTAGGCATTCAATACAAGACACACCAAAGTGATCAAATCCTCTCCCAATTCCACACAAAGCTTTAGTGATTAGTGAGAGAGATTTGTTGTGTTCTTTTGAGCTCTTGCGCTTGGATTGCTTCTTTCTTTCATTCTTTCTTGCGAACAACTCAATTGTAACCGAGGCAAGAGACACCAATTGTGTGGTGGTCCTTGCGGGGAAGTTTGTTCTTGTTTGATTGAGAAGAAGAAGCTCACTCGGTCCGAGGGACCGTTTGAGAGAGGGAAAGGGTTGAAAGAGACCCGGTCTTTGTGACCACCTCAACGGGGAGTGGGTTTGCGAGAACCGAACCTCAGTAAAACAAATCCGCGTGTCACACTCTTTATTCGCTTGCGATTTGTTTTGCACCCTCTCTCTCGGACTCGATTATATTTCTAACGCTAACCCGGCTTGTAGTTGTGATTAAGTTTGTAAATTTCAGATTCGCCCTATTCACCCCCCTCTAGGCGACTTTCAATTGGTATCAGAGCCCGGTGCTTCATTAGAGCCTAACCGCTCGAAGTGATGTCGGGAGATCACGCCAAGAAGGAGATGGAGACCGGTGACAAGCCCACTACAAGCCACAGGAAGGCTTCATCGGAAGAGTCCCGCAACAAAAAGAAAGGGAAGGAGAAGAAATCTTCTTCCCACAAGTCGCATCGGAGTGGCGACAAGAAAAAGAAGATGAGGAAGGTGGTCTACTACGAGACCGATACTTCATCACCTTCCACCTCCAGCTCCAACGCGCCGTCCGTTACTTCTAAGCGCCATGAGCGCAAGAAGTTTAGTAAGATCCCCCTACGCTATCCTCGCATTCCTAAACATACACCTTTACTTTCCGTCCCATTAGGCAAACCACCAACGTTTGATGGTGAAGATTATGCTAGGTGGAGTGATATGATGCGATATCACCTAACCTCACTCCACAAAAGTATATGGAATATTGTTGAGTTTGGTGTACAGGTACCATCCGTAGGGGATGAAGATTATGATGAGGACGAAGTGGCCCAAATCCTACACTTCAACTCCCAAGCCACAACTATACTCATCGCCTCCCTAAGTCGAGAGGAGTATAACAAGGTGCAAGGGTTGAAAAGTGCTAAGGAGATTTGGGACACGCTAAAGACCGCGCATGAAGGAGACGAGATGACCAAGATCACCAAGCGGGAGACGATCGAGGGGGAGCTCGGTCGCTTCCGACTTCGCCAAGGGGAGGAGCCACAAGACATGTACAACCGGCTCAAAACCTTGGTGAACCAAGTGCGCAACCTCGAGAGTAAAAAATGGGATGACCACGAAATGGTTAAGGTTATTCTAAGATCACTTGTTTTCCTTAACCCTACTCAAGTTCAATTAATTCGTGGCAATCCTAGATATACATTAATGACTCCCGAGGAAGTAATCGGGAATTTTGTGAGCTTCGAATTGATGATTAAAGGCTCAAAGAAGATCAACGAGCTAGATGGCCCCTCCACGCCCGAAGCACAACCGGTGGCATTCAAGGCGACGGAGGAGAAGAAGGAGGAGTCTACATCAAGTAGACAACCCATCGACGCCTCCAAGCTCGACAACGAGGAAATGGCGCTCATCATCAAGAGTTTCCGCCAAATCCTCAAGCAAAGGAGGGGGAAGGATTACAAGCCCCGCTCCAAGAAGGTTTGCTACAAGTGTGGTAAGCCCGGTCACTTTATTGCCAAATGTCCTATTTCTAGTGACAGGGGCGACGACAAGAAGGGGGAAAGAAAGGAAAAGAAGAGGTACCACAAGAAGAAGGGTGGCGATGCCCATGTGTGCCGCGAGTGGGACTCCGACGAGAGCTCCACCGACTCATCCTCCGACGAGGACGCTGCCAACATCGCCGTCACCAAGGGCCTCCTCTTCCCCAACGTCGGCCACAAGTGCCTCATGGCAAAGGACGTCAAAAAGAAAAAGGTAAAATCAAGATCCTCCACTAAATATGAAACCTCTAGTGTTGAGGGTAATGCTAGTGATGAGGAGGATAACTTGCACACCCTTTTGCCAACCTCAACATGCAACAAAAGGAAAAATTGAATGAATTAATTAGTGCTATTCATGAGAAGGATGATCTCTTGGACTCTCAAGAGGACTTCCTAATTAAAGAAAATAAGAAGCATGTTAAGGTTAAAAATGCTTACGCTCTTGAAGTAGAAAAATATGAAAAACTATTTAGTGAGCTAAGCACTTGCCATGAGACTATTAACAACCTTAGAAATGAAAATGCTAATTTGTTAGCTAAGGTTGATTTAAATGCTTGTGATGTTTCAATTCCCAATCTTAAAAATGATAATGATGATTTGCTTGCTAAGATTGAAGAATTAAACATTTCTCTTGCTAGCCTTAGGATTGAGAATGAAAAATTGCTTGCTAAGGCTAAAGATTTTGATGTTTGCAATGCTACCATTTCCGATCTTAGAAGTAAAAATGATATTTTACATGCTAAGATTGTTGAACTAAAAACTTGCAAACCCTCTACATCTACCGTTGAGCATGTTTTTATTTGCACTAGATGTAGAGATGTTGATATTGATGCTATTCATGATCATATGGTCTTAATTAAGCAACAAAATGATCATATAGCAAAATTAGATGCTAAAATTGCCGAGCATGAACTTGAAAATGAAAAATTTAAATTTGCTCGTAGTATGCTTTATAGTGGGAGACGCCCTGGCATCAAGGATGGCATTGGCTTCCAAAAGGGGGACAATGTCAAACTTAGTGCCCCTCCTAAAAGATTGTCTAACTTTGTTAAGGGCAAGGCTCCCAAGCCTCAGGATAACGAGGGCTACATTTTGTACCCTGCCGGTTATCCCGAGAGCAAGATTAGGAGAATTCACTCTAGGAAGTCTCACTCTGGCCCTAATCATGCTTTTATGTATAAGGGTGAGACATCTAGCTCTAGGCAACCAACCCATGCTAAGTTGCCCAAGAAGAAATCTCCTAGTGCATCAAATGAACCTAGCATCTCATTTAAGACTTTTGATGCATCTTATGTTTTAACTAACAAATCCGGCAAGGTAGTTGCCAAGTTTGTTGGGGGCAAACACAAGGGATCAAAGACTTGTGTTTGGGTACCCAAAGTTCTAGTATCTAATGCCAAAGGACCCAAAACAGTTTGGGTACCTAAAACAAAGAACTAAACTTGTTTTGTAGGTTTATGCATCCCGGGGCTCAAGTTGGATCATCGACAGCGGGTGCACAAACCACATGACTGGGGAGAAGAAAATGTTCTCCTCCTACGAGAAAAACCAAGATCCCCAAAGAGCGATCACATTCGGGGATGGAAACCAAGGTTTGGTCAAAGGATTGGGTAAAATTGCTATATCTCCCGACCATTCTATTTCCAATGTTTTTCTTGTAGATTCCTTAGATTACAATTTGCTCTCCGTATCTCAATTATGTCAAATGGGCTACAACTGTCTTTTTACTGATATAGGTGTCACTGTCTTTAGAAGAAGTGATGATTCAATAGCATTTAGGGCTGATTTGGTGATCAGTGATCCCGAGGAGATCCATGGGGGAGAAATTCCCTTGCAATTCAATTTTGAATAACAAGGGGATTCCTCCCCCATGGATCCCCTCGGGATCACTAACCACCAAATCAGCCCTTAAGGGAGTGTTAGAGGGTCAGCTATACTTGGTAGATTTTGATAGAGCTGAACTCGACACTTGCTTAATTGCTAAGACTAACATGGGTTGGCTCTGGCACCGCCGACTAGCCCATGTTGGGATGAAGAATCTTCATAAACTTCTAAAGGGAGAGCACATTTTAGGATTAACAAATGTTCATTTTGAGAAAGACAGGATTTGTAGCGCATGCCAGGCCGGGAAGCAAGTTGGTGCTCATCATCCACACAAGAACCTCATGACAACTGACAGGCCACTGGAGCTCCTACACATGGACCTATTCGGCCCGATAGCTTACATAAGCATCGGCGGGAGTAAGTACTGTCTAGTTATTGTGGATGAATATTCTCGCTTCACTTGGGTATTCTTTTTGCAGGAAAAATCTCATACCCAAGAAACCTTAAAGGGATTCTTGAGACGGGCTCAAAACGAGTTCGGCTTAAGGATCAAGAAAATTAGAAGCGACAACGGGACGGAGTTCAAGAACTCACAAATTGAAGGCTTCCTTGAGGAGGAGGGCATCAAGCATGAGTTCTCTTCTCCCTACACCCCACAACAAAATGGTGTAGTGGAGAGGAAGAATAGAACTCTATTGGACATGGCAAGAACCATGCTTGATGAGTACAAAACTTCGGATCGGTTTTGGGCCGAGGCGGTCAACACCGCCTGCTACGCCATCAACTGGTTGTATCTACATCGAATCCTCAAGAAGACGTCATACGAACTCCTAACCGGTAAAAAGCCCAATATTTCATATTTTAGAGTCTTTGGTAGCAAATGCTTTATTCTTGTTAAAAGAGGTAGAAAATCTAAATTTGCTCCTAAGACTGTAGAAGGCTTTTTACTAGGATATGATTCAACACACAAGGGCATAAAGAGTCTTTAACAAGTTCTCTAGACAAGTTGAAGTTTCTTGTGACGTTGTGTTTGATGAGACTAACGGCTCTCAAGAAGAGCAAGTTGATCTTAATGAGATAGGTGATGAAGAGGCTCCGTGCGTCGCTCTAAGGAACATGTCCATTGGGGATGTGTGTCCTAAGGAATCCGAAGAGCCTCCAAATGCACAAGATCAACCATCCTCCTCCACGCAAGCATCTCCACCAACTCAAAATGAGGATGAGGCTCAAGTTAATGAAGGAGAAGATCAAAGAGATGAGCCACCTCAAGATGAAGACAATGATCAAGGGGGAGATGCAAATGATCAAGACAAGGATGATGAAGAACCAAGACCGCCACACCCAAGAGTCCACCAAGCAATCCAACGAGATCACCCCGTCGACACCATCCTCGGTGACATTCATAAGGGGGTAACCACTAGATCTCGTGTTGCACATTTTTGTGAGCATTACTCTTTTGTTTCCTCTATTGAGCCACACAGGGTAGAGGAAGCACTACAAGATTCGGATTGGGTGGTGGCGATGCAAGAGGAGCTCAACAATTTCACTAGGAACGAGGTATGGCATTTAGTTCCACGTCCTAATCAAAATGTTGTAGGAACCAAGTGGGTCTTCCGCAACAAGCAGGACGAGCATGGTGTGGTGACAAGGAACAAAGCCCGACTTGTGGCCAAGGGATTCTCCCAAGTCGAAGGTTTGGATTTCGGTGAAACCTATGCACCCGTAGCTAGGCTTGAGTCAATTCGTATATTATTAGCCTATGCTACTTACCATGGCTTCAAGCTTTACTAAATGGACGTGAAGAGTGCCTTCCTCAATGGACCGATCAAGGAAGAGGTCTATGTTGAGCAACCTCTCGGCTTCGAAGACAGTGAGTATCCTAACCATGTTTATAGGCTCTCTAAGGCGCTTTATGGGCTCAAGCAAGCCCCAAGAGCATGGTATGAATGCCTAAGAGATTTCCTTATTGCTGATGGCTTCAAAGTCGGAAAAGCCGATCCTACTTTATTTACTAAAACTCTTGACAATGATTTGTTTGTATGCCAAATTTACGTTGATGATATTATATTTGAGTCTACTAACGAATCTACATGTGAGGAATTTAGTAGGATCATGACACAAAAATTCGAGATGTCAATGATGGGGGAGTTGAAGTACTTCTTGGGATTTCAAGTAAAGCAACTCCAAGAGGGCACCTTCATTAGCCAAACAAAGTATATTCAAGATATTCTAAGCAAGTTTGGGATGAAGGATGCCAAGCCCATCAAGACACCCATGGGAACCAATGGGCATCTCGACCTCGACACGGGAGGTAAATCCGTCGATCAAAAGGTATACCGGTCGATGATAGGCTCCTTACTCTATCTATGTGCATCTCGACCGGATATTATGCTTTCCGTATGCATGTGTGCAAGATTCCAAGCCGAACCTATGGAAGCTCACCTTACGGCCGTAAAACGAATCTTGAGATATTTAGTTCATACTCCTAAGTTTGGGCTTTGGTATCTTAGGGGATCCACTTTTGATTTAATTGGTTATTCGAATGCTGATTGGGCGGGGTGTAAAATTAATAGAAAGAGCACATCGGGGACTTGCTAGTTCTTGGGAAGATCCTTGGTGTCTTGGGCTTCAAAGAAACAAAATTCTGTAGCTCTTTCTACCGCCGAAGCCGAGTATATTGCCGCAGGCCATTGTTGCGCGCAATTACTTTGGATGAGGCAAACCCTTAGGGGCTATGGTTACAAATTAACCAAAGTTCCTCTTCTATGTGATAATGAAAGTGCAATCCGCATGGCGGATAATCCCGTTGAGCATAGCTGCACTAAACACATAGCCATTCGGTATCATTTTCTAAGGGATCACAAACAAAAGGGAGATATCGACATTGCATACATTAACACTAAAGATCAATTAGCCGATATCTTTACCAAGCCATTAGATGAACAAACCTTTAACAAACTTAGGCATGAGCTCAATATTCTTGATTCTAGGAATTTCTTTTGATGTCTTGCACACATAGCTCATAAATATACCTTTGATCATGTCTCTTTCATATATGCTATGACTAATGTGTTTTCAAGTGAATTTCAAACCAAGTCATAGGTGTATTGAAAGGGAATTGGAGTCTTCGGCGAAGACAAAAGGCTTCCACTCCACTCCATAACTCATCATTCGCCGTTGCTCCGAGCAACTCTCCGTCTTTGGTATAATCTTCACTCATATGTTCTATTTGCCAAAGGAGGAGAAAGTATTTCTAACGGGCTTATATTTAACTCTAAGTATCCGTTTTTGGCGATTCATGCCAAAGGGGGAGAAAGTATTAGCCCAAAGCAAAAGGACCGCACCACCACCTAATTTTAAAACTAATGATTTTCAAATTGGTATCTTATTATGTTCAAAAGGGGGAGAGAGTAGTATTTTCAAAATTGATATCTTAAAACCCTCTTGAACACTAAGAGGAGAATTTATTAAGGGGGAGTTTTGTTTAGTCAAAAGAAAATGCTTCTCATAATCTTATTCATTTACCTTTGACTGTTTGCAAAAGGACTTTGAAAAGAATTTACAAAAAGAATTTGCAAAAACAAAACATGTGGTGCAAGCGTGGTCCAAATATTAAATTTTTTTAAGAAACAATCCATGCGTATCTTATGAGAATTTCTATTGGCTCAATTCTAAGTAACCTTTGCACTTACATTTATGCAAACTAGTTCAATTATGCACTTCTATACTTGCTTTGGTTTGTGTTGGCACCAATCACCAAAAAGGGGGAGATTGAAAGGAAATTAGGCTTACACCTTTATTCCTAATTGATTTTGGTGGTTGAATTGCCCAACACAAATAATTGGACTAACTAGTTTGCTCTAGTCTATAAGTTCTACAGGTGCCAAAGGTTCACAATAAGCCAATAAAAAGACCAAGAAAAAGGGTTCAAACAAGAGAGCAAGGGATAACCGAAGTGGGCCCTGGTCTGGCGCACCGTACTGTCCGGTGTGCCACCGTTAGGGATGGATCCGGATATTTATTCGGATATCAATTTTTTGGTCTTCTTTCTTCGATTGTGAACGAATAACATATAGAATTTACTATGTAAATTTATATTCTTGTTTTTAGCATTGAGGATATTAATCTTCACAAAAAAGAAACATTAAATTCGTTCTAGATATTTTTAAATAATTGATATAAAATTCGGATGTCTATCCGAATACGGATTCAGATGTTTTTTCACCTTTTTTGTTGTAGGGAGAAAATAATGTACTTAAAAAATATACAAAAATTTATTAAACACTTTATAATATTCTTCATAACATTGCCAAAAATTAGTTTTAAATTATATGTATATCTATGCTAAAATATTAGATTTGTGATACAAGTCGGAAGTTTTAGGAACATCCCTAGCCACCGGACAGTGTCCGGTGCACCAGGGAACTCCAAGCTGAACTCAACACCTTCGGGAATTCTCAGAGGCGCTCCGCTATAATTCACCGGACTGTCCGGTGCACCACCAGACAGTGTCCGGTGCCCTAAGGGCGAGCAACTCTGAACTCGCCAGCTTCGGGAATCTGCTCCGCTATAATTCACCGGACTGTCCGGTGAGTCTCCGGACAGTGTCCGGTGCACAGCGGAGCAATGACTACTTCGCGCGCAACGGTCGACTGCAACGCATTAAATGCGCGCCTGCGCGCGCAGAGGAGCAGTGCACGCGCGGGTGGCACACCGGACAGTCTACAGGACTTGTCCGGTGCGCCACCGGACAGCCAGGCGGGCCCACAAGACAGTGCTCCAACGGTCGGAACCCTACGACCAGGTGACGTGGCTGGCGCACCGGACAGTGTCCGGTGGCGCACCGGACTGTCCGGTGCGCCATGCGACAGCAGCCTCCACCAAACGGCTAGTTTGGTGGTTGGGGTTATAAATACCAACCACCCCACATTCAAGTCATCCAAGTTTTCCACCTTCCAACTACTTACAAGAGCTAGGCATTCAATACAAGACACACCAAAGTGATCAAATCCTCTCCCAATTCCACACAAAGCTTTAGTGATTAGTGAGAGAGATTTGTTGTGTTCTTTTGAGCTCTTGCGCTTGGATTGCTTCTTTCTTTCATTCTTTCTTGCGAACAACTCAATTGTAACCGAGGCAAGAGACACCAATTGTGTGGTGGTCCTTGCGGGGAAGTTTGATCCCGTTTGATTGAGAAGAAGAAGCTCACTCGGTCCGAGGGACCGTTTGAGAGAGGGAAAGGGTTGAAAGAGACCCGGTCTTTGTGACCACCTCAACGGGGAGTAGGTTTGCGAGAACCGAACCTCGGTAAAACAAATCCGCGTGTCACACTCTTTATTCGCTTGCGATTTGTTTTGCACCCTCTCTCTTGGACTCGATTATATTTCTAACGCTAACCCGACTTGTAGTTGTGATTAAGTTTGTAAATTTCAGATTCGCCCTATTCACCCCCCTATAGGCGACTTTCACGGTGGATCCCTCACGACCGCATACAATATCCGAGTCAGGTCACCAACAAGTCCTCTACGGTGATCACCGAACTCCAATTGCCACCAAGTTGTCTAGGTGATGCCGATCACCAAGAGCAACAAGCTATAGACTTTCACTTGACCAAGAGAAGCCTAATGCATGTGGTGTGTGCTCTAGGTGGCTCTCATGCGCACTAATGAGGTCCTAACATGGGATTATGATTTTGCTAATCACCTCACTATGCTTTGTGGGCTTGCAATGCACTAGCAATGAATACAAGTGTATATGGGCAGCAAGACACTTAATGTGGCTGGTAGAGGGGGTATAAATACCCCCACCGACAAAAAACTAGCCGTTATTGTAGGCTACTGCGCATGAGCGCACTGGACAGTCCAGTGTGACACCGGTACGCCAATGGTGCGCATCCAACGACTAGTTCTGACAGCTAGTCGTTGCTCTGACAGTGCATCAGACAATGAACAGTGATTGTCCGGTGTGCACCGGACAGTCCGGTGCCTGGCTAAAATTCGAGCCAGCGAACATCGCACGCTTGGGTTTCTTTGGGAGCAAAGGGTTGCTCCCGGGGCACTCTTGGGCCCACTGTTAGGGGGACACACCTGACAGTCCGGTGCATAGTCCAGTGCCCCTAGGTCACCGAGTCCAAGTTCTTTTCCTTAGTTTTTTCTAAACCGTTTTCGTTCCAACTTGTGAGTGAGTTATAGAGTGACACCTAGCACTAGTTGTGAGTGTGAACATGTACCAACACTATACTAGATTTCTCTTGGTCAAACTACTCATCCACAACCCCTCTTTATAGTACGGCCAAAATAAAAATAGAAGTCATAACTCTATACCAAGTGTCCATAACTCCTTCGACACTTAGAATATGAAGTCCTTCCTCTTTTGATTTGCCTTTTTTAGCTGTCGCTTCAAGTTCTCATCTGAGGGATTGTTTTCACCGTTGAAGAGCAACTTCCTGTAATGTGACCTAACTTACCATTTGCTCTGCAAAACAAACATTAGTCACATATAATCTTACGTTGTCATTAATCACTAAAACCAACTAAGAACCTAGATGCTTCAATGGTCGTCGAGATTTGAAGGTACGTAGTTGTCGTTGTTCCTCGGTGTTGTCGGACTGTCTGCCTGACCCGCCTGGACTGTATGGCGGTGTCCCGGACCGTTCACGTCTGCGTGCCAGACCGTTCGCGGTGCGAAGATTAGGGGGCCACGCCTGGCCGCCTTCCAGTGCCTGCCCCCATCGTTGGAGGCTGTGATGGTGGTCTTTAGTGTTTCCCCTCCATCTAGGATCTTTTCTGCACCACTTTCCTGCATGAAGCTTTTATGTTTTCAACGACCTCTCGTGTATTGCCGATGATGACCTCCTTGCCCTTATCAGCGGCACTAGGCCGAACCTGGATTTTTGTATTATCAAAGTTGATCATATTTATTGGGAAGGGCTCTATGTCTACCTGCATTTCCTAAAATTCCAATCGACCCTCGTTAATGTCCGATTGATCTGTCGTCAAAACACATTACAATCATTAATGACATGAGAGAAAGAATTATGCCACTTACAATAAGCACGATGTTTAAGTTCGTCGGTAGATGGAATAGTATGATTTATTTTAATGTTGACATTTTTGAGTAATTCATCAAATATTTTGTCACACTTGCCAACATTAAATAAATTTATCCTCTTCTTGCTGTTTGTTTTGAACCGGCTGCAAAGAGGAACAACCTGAAGATTTAGCATGTTTCGGCCAAACCAACTCAGCGACGTGCACCTCTTGTGGTTCGTCATTCGAGCTGCTCTGATTACAATCTACTATATGTATGCTGTGATGAACTGCTTTAGTTGTGTCTTTGCATCGGCTTTCGCAAGCCAAAACTTTTTGGTGTAATTAAACTGCATAAAAAATTGAATGCCTTCTAATCTCTCTCTTAAGTAATAAGACATTCCATCAAATGCTAATCCAGCTACAGTTTTTCTTTAAAGTGAATATGGAAACATCAGTTCCTTGTGTCCCAGAATCTCCAGATGTAGTCATTAACCGATTCATCCTTCCCTTGTCGCAGAGCTACTATATCTACCAGGTCTCACTCATAATCTCCAGAGAAAAAGTGATCATGAAATTTTTGTTCTAAACCCCCCATGAATAAATAGAGTTAGGCGACAACGTGGTGTACCAAGCAAATGCATTCCTAGTTACAGACAATGAAAATAAACGGACGTGAAATGCTTCTTTATCGGCCAGTTCTTCAAACTGTGCTAGGAACGAGCCTATGTGCTCGTGCATGCTTTTACCTTGCCCACATAAAATTTTTGCAAATTCGGGTATTCTAGATCCCTAGGGGTGTGTGTGGTAATCAAATCGGCTGCCATAGGGTTTCTGATATGACTGCCCCCCCGAGGATCATGCTAACTCCAAGCTTATCTTGGAACGCCCCAGCTATCTCTTCCCTTACTATGTCAATAGCGGCCGATGGTAGTCCACCGACCCTTTGGTTCAGCATAGGTGTGGGTGTTGGGGTATTATGTCATCTTCTTGCCCACAAGTTTGGGTTCTGTGGGGCATTAATGCTTGCCCTTTGTGGCTCATATGGTTAGTCGTCTCTTTCCGGCCTTCTCGGGGGGGGGGGGGCAAAAAGTACTTGCCCCCACGTGTATGGGATGTCGTATTATGGTACTAGGGTGTCGTGGGGTGTAACAGAAGGTTTGGCTAGGATGGGTGTAAAGATGAAGAACGTTAATTAATATTATGTTATGTATAATCCATGTCGGACTGTCTGGTTTGATACGCAGACCGTCCGACTGTGTGCGCGGACTGTCCGGCCATGTAGCCGGACCGGCCGATGATATATTCGGACTGTCCAGCCAAATGCACGGTCGATCCGAAACAACCTGTTAAGGTTTGCGTAAAATGTTGTGGCCCTGGCGTGGATTCTGGTAACTGGGTTCAGAAAACAGGGCCGACCACCACTGGTCCGGACGGTCTGCACTAAGGCGCAGACGGTTTGGTCATGCGTAGATCGGTGGATTTACCCCCGATCTATGCAGGAGGTTATGGTTGTCCAAGATATATGTCCATCGACATCCCATAAAGTGGTTGGGATTGGTTATGCCAATTTGCAGCCGATGGATCGTGTGCATTTTCCCTAGTCTTATCCTTGTGCGATGGAAAATTAGCAACATCGGATTTATCGAATGCACGTGCTAGCCTCTTATAATCCTCTTGCATAACCCCCTAGTATTTGTTGCATTTGTTCTCGTTGCTCATCTACGTAAGACATCTACGTAAGATCTCAGAGATTGGATTTCGTTTGTTTCAGTTACTTTGGATGTAGCTGTAGTAGGTTGGAGTGAAGCCAGATCAGTCGCCCGCTGCCAGACGACCTTTTGATTTTGGTCCACCTTGAAGTTGGCCAGGAACTTCGCTTGGGCCTCCTTGATCATCTGCTCCTTGTGCTCCTCGAACTCTTATTGATCCTCGGTCAACAGTCTCCATAGTCAGCTTGATAATGTTGCTGGGAGAAACGTCAGAACTATCCTATGAACCGGCCATCGGGGCCGATATGATAAATCTTCACGCCCTGTTGCCCAGCAGAGTCGCCCAACAGTGTGTTGGCACCGATCTGGACGCCAATCACTGCGATGAGTACCAGAGGTAGCGCAGACGATCCGCGACCGAGGGCTGGATGGTCCGCGACCTGACACATAGGGTTTGCTTTCTACCGATGAGCAGGACAGTCCATGCATGGTGGCCAGACGGTCCGCCCATGCGCAGAGGCGACAAAGTTCGCCAACAGCACCTAGACCTTGCTCCCAGGAGGGACCCTGTCGGGGAGGAGAGATTGTAGGGTTTGACTTGGGATGACAAGCCACCCAAGACACCTTTGTACCACTTAGAGTCGCAGAGATGTGAAGATTAGAGGAAGAAATTTATGTTACTATCTACTACTAGGGAAAAATGTAAAGAACGAAAGATATATTAATTGTTTGATTGATTTTTGGTGTTTGAATTGGCTATACCCCTTCAAATATATAAGGGGCATGTCTAGATCTGTTTCTAGGTGTCGGGGACCATAATTAGGGGTACCCTCAAGACTCCTAATTCTCAGCTGGTAACCCCCATCAGCACAAAGCTGCAAAGGCCTGATGGGTGCGACTAAGTCAAGGATCGGTCCATTCGAGGGACTCGATCACGCCTCGCCCGAGCCCAGCCTCGGGCAAGGGTAGCCAACCCCAGAGGATCTACGTCTCGCCCGAGGCCCCCTCCAGCAACGGACATACTTTCGGCTCGCCCGAGGCCCAGCCTTCACCAAGAAGCAACCTTGGCCAAATCGCCACGCCAACCGACCAAATCGCAGGGGCATTTAATGCAAAGGTGGCCTGACATCTTTATCCTGACGCACACCCTCCAGTCGACAGAGCCGAAGTGACCGTAGTCACTTCGCCGCTCCACTGACCGGTCTGACAAGAGGACAGTGCCGCCTGCGCCGCTCCGACTGCTGTGCCACTCGACAGAGTGAGGCTGACAGCAGCCAAGTCTGGCCCTAGGCGCCATGGCAAACTCCGCTTCGCCCGACCCCAGGGCTCGGACTCGGGCTCAGCCCCGGAAGACGACGAACTCTGCTTCGCCCGACCCTAGGGCTCGGACTCGGGCTCAGCCCCGGAAGACGACGAACTCCGCTTCGCCCGACCCTAGGGCTCGGACTCGGGCTCAGCCCCGGAAGACGACGAACTCCGCTTCGCCCGACCCCAGGGCTCGGACTCGGGCTCAGCCCCAGAAGACGACGGACTCCGCTTCGCCCGACCCCAGGGCTCGGACTCAGCCCTGGCCTCAGCCGACGGTCTCCGCCTCGCCCGACCCAGGGGCTCGGACTCGACCTCGGCCTCGGAAGATAGACTCGACCTCGACCTCGGAGGAGCCTCCACATCGCCCAACCCAGGGCACGGACCGACCACGTCAACAGGAGGTGCCATCATTACCCTACCCCAAGCTGACTCAGGCTACGGGGAACAAGACCGGCGTCCCATCTGGCTCGCTCCGCCAGACAAGTAATGATGGCGCCCCGCACGCTCTATGACGATGGCGGCTCTCAGCCCCCTTACGGAAGCAAGAGGACGTCAGCAAGGACTCGACAGCCCCGACAGCTGTCCTTCCGCTAGGCTCCAGCGCTCCTCCAACGGCCACGACACCACACGAACCGGGTGCCAAGACCTCTCCGGCTGCCACAATGGCATGTACTTAGGGCGCTAGCTCTCTTCCGCTAGACACGTTAGCACACTGCTACACCCCCCATTGTACACCTAGATCCTCTCCTTGCGCCTATAAAAGGAAGGACCAGGGCCCTCTTACAGAAGGTTGGCCGCGCGGGGAAGGACGGGAGGGCGCTCGCGTGAGGCCGCTCGCTCCCTCCCGCGTGGACGCTTGTAACCCCCTACTGCAAGCGCACCCGACCTGGGCGTGGGAAAAACACGAGGGCCGCGGGATTTCCACCTCTCACGCCCGTCTCCCTCCGGCTGCCTTCCCCCCTTCGCGCTCCGTCTCGCGCTGACCCATCTAGGCTGGGGCACGCGGCGACAATTTACTCGTCGGTCCAGGGACCCCCGGGTTTCGAAACGCCGACAGTTGGCGCGCCAGGTAGGGGCCTGCTGCGTGTTGATGAATAGCTTCCCGTCAAGCTCCAGATGGGCAGTCTCCAGCAACCTTTCCAGCCTAGGACAGTGCTCCGTTTCGGGAGTCTTGAGTTCATGTCCCTCGACGGCAGCTACGACATGATACTCCTTCCCCCGCCGTGCGACAGCGACAACGACGGCCGACAGCCCGCCTGTCGGCGGCGGAATCGACGACGTCTTCCCCGCGTGGTGGAAGAACAACATTCGAGCTCACCCCGTCCCCTCCCCCACCGACGGAGGAGGAGGCGGGGCAACCAAGGCCAAGCAGGAGGCGGCACCTCGTCGGCTGTCGAGCGAGTCGACGGCGCCGGCGCCCCAACGGGGGGCACGTCGGGCATCGACCTCGCGTCTGAGACGAAGACGAGCGCCGTCTCCCTGCAACACGCCAATCCCAAGCAAACGGACGACGCCAGCACGCTCGCGAAAGGCTTGCTGGGCGTCACCCTCGTACCTGAGACGACGGTGCAGTCAGACCCTGACGTGACTTCGTCACCGCCCATCGACCAAGAGGTACCCACCGATTCCCATCTCACGCCTTTTGGATTCAGCCTCGACCCGCCAAGCGACTTCGCTTTGGTGGACGCTCTCATAGAGGCGACTCCAAACCCTCTGGGGTATCGTATGCGGTCACCCTGGGACCAGCTGACGGACGTCTCAACCTACGGGCCCTCGGGGTCCGAGGAAGATGACGAGCCCGACTTTTGCTGGGATTTCTCCGGACTTGGTACCCCCAGTGCCATGCGGGACTTTATGACCGCGTGTGACAACTGCCTTTCCGATTGTTCTGACGGTAGCCGCAGCCTCGACGATGAGGACTGCGGCCCAAGTCGTGAATGTTTCCACGTCGATCTAGGGGGTACCAACGAAGGCAACCATCTTGGTGTGCCGGAGAACGGTGACCTCCCAAGGCCTGTGCCTCGCGCTGACATCCTACGGGAGCTAGTTGTGGTCCCCGTTCCGGCGGGGGGTCATGACCCACAGCTCGAGCAAATCCGCGGGGTACAGGCCAGGCTCGACGAGGGAACAGGAACACTTGAGCTGATCCGCCGGGACGTCGGGCAGGAATGGGCGGGCCAACCTCCGGCCGGAGAAGTACGTCATCTCCCCTAGGGCTTCCAGCACTGCATCGCCGACGATGTCAGGGTGAGGCCACCACCCACTTCCAGTGGAGTCGGCCAGAACCTGGCTGCAGCAGCAATGCTTCTCCGCGCGATGCCGGAGCCATCAACCACCGAGGGGCGGCGAATTCAGGGAGAGCTCAAGAATCTCCTGGAGGACGCCGCGGTCCGACGGGCCGAAAGCTCCGCCTCCCGAAGGCAGGGGTACCCCTCGGAACATCGCGCCGCGATTTCCCGATTCATGCGGGAAGCCTCGGTCCACACCGGGCGCACACGCAACACAGCGCCTGCGGCCCCAGGTCGCCTCGGCAACGAGCACCATCACCGCAACCGTCGGGCCCACCTCGACGAGAGGGTGCGCCGAGGCTACCACCCCAGGCGTGGGGGACGCTACGACAGCGGGGAGGATCGGAGTCCCTCGCCTGAACCACCCGGTCCGCAGGCTTTCAGCCGCGCCATACGACGGGCGCCGTTCCCGACCCGGTTCCGAACACCGACTACTATCACAAAGTATTTGGGGGAGACGAGACCGGAACTGTGGCTCGCGGACTACCGGCTGGCCTGCCAACTGGGTGGAACGGACGATGACAACCTCATCATCCGCAACCTCCCCCTGTTCCTCTCCGACACCGCTCGCGCCTGGTTGGAGAACCTGCCTCGGGGGCAGATCTCCAACTGGGACGACCTGGTCCAAGCCTTCGCCGGCAATTTCCAGGGCACATACGTGCGCCCTGGGAACTCCTGGGATCTCCGGAGCTGCCGACAGCAGTCGGGAGAGTCTCTCCGGGACTACATCCGACGATTCTCGAAGCAGCGCACCGAGCTGCCCAACATCACCGATTCAGACGTCATCGGCGCGTTCCTCGCCGGCACCACCTGCCGCGACCTGGTGAGCAAGCTGGGTCGCAAGACCCCCACCAGGGCGAGCGAGCTGATGGACATCGCCACCAAGTTCGCCTCTGGCCAGGAGGCGGTTGAGGCTATCTTCCGGAAGGACAAGCAGCCCCAGGGCCGCCCACCGGAAGATGCCCCCGAGGCATCAACTCAGCGCGGATCAAGAAGAAAGGCAAGAAGAAGTCGCAAGCGAAACACGACGCCGCCGACGCAGACCTTGTCGCCGCCGCCGAGTACAAGAACCCTCGGAAACCCCCAGAGGTGCCAACCTCTTCGACAAGATGCTCAAGGAGCCGTGCCCCTATCATCAGGGGCCCGTTAAGCACACCCTTGAGGAGTGCACCATGCTTCGGCGCCACTTCCATAGGGCCGGGCCACCCGCGGAGGGTGGCAGGGCTCGCGACGACGACAAGAAGGAAGATCACCAGGCAGGAGAGTTCCCCGAGGTCCGCGACTGCTTCATGATCTACGGTGGGCAAGCGGCGAATGCCTCGGCTCGGCACCACAAGCAAGAGCGTCGGGAGGTCTGTTCGGTAAAGGTGGCGGCGCCAGTCTACCTAGACTGGTCTGACAAGCCCATCACCTTCGACCAAGCCGACCACCCCGACCGCGTGCCGAGCCTGGGGAAATACCCGCTCGTTGTCGACCCCGTCATCGGCGACGTCAGGCTCACCAAGGTCCTCATGGACGGAGGCAGCAGCCTCAGCATCATCTACGCCGAGACCCTCAGGCTCCTGCGTGTTGATCTATCCTCGGTCCGAGCAGGCGCTGCGCCTTTCCACGGAATCATCCCCAGGAAACGCGTCCAGCCCCTCGGACAACTCGATCTTCCCGTCTGCTTTGGGACACCCTCCAACTTCCGAAGGGAGACCCTCACGTTCGAGGTGGTCGGGTTCCGAGGAACCTACCACGCAGTACTGGGGAGGCCATGCTACGCGAAGTTCATGGCCGTCCCCAACTACACCTACCTCAAGCTCAAGATGTCGGGCCCCAACGGGGTCATAACCGTCGGCCCCACGTACCGACACACGTTCGAATGCGACGTGGAGTGCATGGAGTACGCCGAGGCCCTCGCCGAATCCGAGGCCCTCATCGTCGACCTGGAGAGCCTCTCGAAGGAGGTGCCAGACGTGAAGCGCCACACCGGCAACTTCGAGCCAGTGGAGACGGTTAAATCCGTCCCCCTCGACCCCAGCAGCGACGCCTCCAAGCAGATCCGGATCGGCTCTGAGCTCGATCCCAAATAGGAAGCAGTGCTCGTCGACTTTCTCCGCGCAAACGCCAACGTTTTCTTGTGGAGTCCCTCGGACATGCCCGGCATACCGAGGGATGTCGCCGAGCACTCGCTGGATATCTGAGCTGGAGCCTGACCCATGAAGCAGCCTCTGCGCCGATTCGACGAAGAAAAGCGCAGAGCCATAGACGAGGAGATCCACAAGCTAATGGCGGCAGGGTTCATCAAAGAGGTATTCCATCCCGAATGGCTTGCCAACCCTGTGCTTGTGAGAAAGAAAGGAGGGAAATGGCGGATGTGTGTAGACTACACTGGTCTAAACAAAGCATGTCCGAAGGTTCCCTACCCTCTGCCTCGCATCGACCAAATCGTGGATTCCACTGCTGGGTGCGAAACCCTGTCTTTCCTTGATGCCTACTCAGGGTATCACCAAATCAGGATGAAAGAGTCCGACCAGCTCGCGACTTCTTTCATCACACCCTTTGGCATGTACTGCTATGTCACCATGCCGTTCGGCTTGAGGAATGCGGGTGCAACGTACCAACGGTGCATGAACCATGTGTTCGGCGAACACATTGGCCGAACAGTCGAGGCCTACGTCGATGACATCGTAGTCAAGACGAGGAAAGCCTCCGACCTCCTTTCCGACCTTGAAGTGACATTCCGATGTCTCAAGGCGAAAGGCGTGAAGCTCAATCCTGAGAAGTGTGTCTTCAGGGTTCCCCGAGGCATGCTCTTGGGGTTCATCGTCTCCGAGCGGGGCATCGAGGCCAACCCAGAGAAGATCGCGGCCATCACCGGCATGGGGCCCATCAAGGACTTGAAAGGCGTATAGAGAGTCACAGGATGCCTTGCGGCTCTGAGCCGCTTCATCTCGCGCCTCGGCGAAAGAGGCCTGCCTCTGTACCGCCTCCTAAGGAAGGCCGAGTGCTTCACTTGGACCACTGAGGCTGAGGAAACCCTCGGGAACCTGAAGGCGCTCCTTACAAACGCGCCCATCTTGGTGCCCCCCGCTGCCGGAGAAGCCCTCTTGATCTACGTCGCCGCGACCACTCAGGTGGTTAGCGCCGCGATTGTGGTTGAGAGACGAGAAGAGGGGCATGCATTGCCCGTCCAGAGGCCAGTCTACTTCATCAGCGAGGTACTGTCCGAGACCAAGACCCGCTACCCACAAATTCAGAAGCTGCTATACGCGGTGATCCTGACGCGGCGGAAGTTGCGACACTACTTCGAGTCTCATCTGGTAACTGTGGTGTCATCCTTCCCCCTGGGAGAGATCATCCAATGCCGAGAGGCCTTGGGTATAATTGCAAAGTGGGCAGCGGAAATCATGGGCGAAACGATCTCGTTCGCCCCTCGGAAGGCCATCAAGTCCCAGGTCTTGGCGGACTTCGTGGCTGAATGGGTCGACACCCAGCTCCCAACAGCTCCGATCCAACCGGAACTCTGGACCATGTTCTTCGATGGGTCGCTGATGAAGACAGGAGCAGGCGCAGGCCTGCTCTTCATCTCGCCCCTCGGAAAGCACCTACGCTACGTGCTACGCCTCCATTTCTCGGCGTCCAACAACGTGGCTGAGTATGAGGCTCTGGTTAACGGTTTGCGCATCGCCATCGAGCTAGGGGTCCTACGCCTCGACGCTCGCGGTGACTCGCAGCTCGTCATCGACCAAGTCATGAAGAACTCCCACTACCGCGACCCGAAGATGGAAGCCTACTACGATGAGGTTCGGCGCCTGGAAGACAAGTGCTACAGGCTTGAGCTCAACCACATCGCCCGACGCTACAACGAGACTGTGGACGAGCTGGCTAAAATAGCCTCGGGGCGAACAACGGTTCCCCCGGACGTCTTCTCCCGAGACCTGCATCAACCCTCCGTCAAGACCGACGACACGCCCGAGCCCGAGAAGGCCTCGGCACAGCCCGAGACACCCTCGGCTCAGTCCAAGGTACCCTCGGCTCAGTCCGAGGCACCCTTGACACAGTTCGAGGTACCCTCGGCTCGGCCCGAGGCACCCTCGGCTCAACCCGAGGCACCCTCAGCTCCGCCCGAGGTACCCTCGGCCCCCGAGGGTGAGGCACTGCGCATCGAGGAGGAGCGAAGCGAGGTCACACCTAATCGAAACTGGCAGATCCCGTACCTGCAATATCTCCACCGAGGAGAGCCACCCCTCGACCAAGCCGAAGCTCGACGGTTGGCGCGGCGCGCCAAGTCGTTTGTCTTGCTGGGGGACGGGAAAGAGCTCTACCACCGCAGCCCCTCAGGCATCCTCCAGTGATGCATTTCCATCGCCGAAGGCCAGGAGCTCCTACAACAGATACACTCGGGGGCTTGCGGCCATCACGCAGCACCTCGAGCCCTTGTTGGAAACGCCTTTCGACAAGGTTTCTACTAGCCGACGGTGGTGGCCGACGCCACTAGAATTGTCCGCACCTGCGAAGGGCGTCAGTTCTACGCAAGGCAGACCCACCTGCCCGCTCAGGCTCTGCAAACGATACCCATCACCTGGCCTTTTGCTGTGTGGGGTCTGGACCTCGTCGGCCCCTTGCAGAAGGCACTCGGGGGCTACACGCACCTGTTGGTCGCCATCGACAAATTCTCCAAGTGGATCGAGGTCCGACCCCTAAACAGCATCAGGTCCGAACAGGCGGTGGCGTTCTTCACCAACATCATCCATCGCTTTGGGGTCCCGAACTCCATCATCACCGACAACGGCACCCAGTTCACCAGCAGAAAGTTCCTGGACTTCTGCGAGGATCACCACATCCGGGTGGACTGGGCCGCCGTGGCTCACCCCATGACGAATGGGCAAGTAGAGCGTGCCAACGACATGATTCTACAAGGACTCAAGCCTCGGATCTACAACGACCTCAACAAGTTCGGCAAGCGATGGATGAAGGAACTCCCCTCGGTGGTCTGGAGTCTGAGGACAACGCCGAGCCGAGCCACGGGCTTCACGCCGTTCTTTCTAGTCTATGGGGCTGAGGCCATCCTGCCCACAGACTTAGAATACGGTTCCCCGAGGATGAGGGCCTACGCCGACCAAAGCAATCAAGCTAATCGAGAAGACTCACTGGACCAGCTGGAGGAGGATCGGGACATGGCCTTACTACTCTCGGCGCGGTACCAGCAGTCCCTGCGATGCTACCACGCCCGAGGGGTTCGGTCCCGAGACCTCCAGGTGGGCGACCTGGTGCTTCGGCTGCGATAAGACGCCCGAGGGCGGCACAAGCTCACGCCTCCCTGGGAGGGGCCGTTCGTCATCGCCAAAGTTCTGAAGCCCGGAACATACAAGCTGGCCAACAGTCAAGGCGAGGTCTACAGCAACGCTTGGAACATCCAACAGCTACGTCGCTTCTACCCTTAAGATGCTTTCAAGTTGTTCGTATGCCTCGTTCCCACGCAAAGTTTAGTCATCAAGGAAGGGTCAGCCTTGCCTCGGCAAAGCCCGACCCTCCCTCGGGGGCTAAAAGGGGGGAACCCCCTCTGCGTCGAAATTTTCCTCGAAAAAAGATCTTTTCTGCCAGAATGTCTTTCGTGCTTTTCGACTACTTCGAAAGTGGATCCTGAAAACGGCGGAGTACACGTAAGCAGCCAAGGCTGACCGAGCCGAGGGACTCCTACGCCTCCGGGATACGGATACCTCACTCATCACCTTCTGCGATAAGTAACTCGCGTTCGGATAAGTGATTCCGCGGACCGAACAAGTCTTCACGCTTGAAAGTTCCTCTGCCGAAACGATTCTTCGGGCCTTCTCGACTGCGTCGGTGACAGAACCCTATGGACGGGTAAGAGTGCGCGTAAGCGGCAAGGCCGACCGAGCCGAGGGATTCCTACGCCTCCGGGATACGGATACCTCACTCATCGCCTTCCGTGAAAAGCAACTCTCGCTCGCACAGACAATTCTGTTACCGGCAAAAAAGTCCAGATACTCGAAACAAGGGGAAAAGAAACGCAGCTTTACAACACGACGATGGTGTGTTTGGGCCTCGGCGGCCGCAAAAAACACACACTACAAGATAATCCGATCCTACAGGCTCGGATCTTGACAGTTGAAGGGAGCAGCAGCACCCTCGGCGTCAACTACACCTTCGGCGAGGTCCGACCTAGCCTCGGACGGCGACGCAGTCGGAGAATCTCCACTCTGAAGGACGACAACATCACCACGCCCGGGCCATCACCGCCAGGGTCTTCTCCAGGAATCCGGCTCGGGCAGACGGCTCGGCCGATCACCCCGAGGCCTCGGCTAGCTGTCCCCCGAAGACATCAGCCCGATCCGAGGCCTCGTCAACTCAATTCCGGCGACGGTCCCGCCAGTGGACGACCCGGCCAGGCTCTGGCCGACCAAGTCTTCTTTTCGAGCCAACTCTGCCTCTGTCCGTGCTGACACTGCTACCCCTGGCTTCGGCTCATCGAAGAGCGACCGAGGGGTTCCTTTAACTAAGCAAGAGAAGCCTCGGACAGCAAGGCCGACCGAGCCGAGGGACTCCTACGCCTCCGGGATACGGATACCTCACTCGTCACCTTTGCACGGGGCGACTCACGCTTGGTGAAGCGGTTCAGATAACCAACAGGCGAGTCTTAGTGCTCGAAAATGAGGAAAAAACACGGCTCCGCGCCAAAAATACATACATGTTCAGGCCCCGACAGCCGCAATGGACAAAACACCAGCATTCAAGATGCCATTACAAACGGAACTCCGGTTCCGTCCCCGCGGGAATGAACAACCTCCACACCAGGGAGCCTGCGGGGCGACAAGTTCCGGGCGACTCGCCAGCGACCTCTGCAGCAGCAGCTATGGTCCCAGGACGGACGCGGCCACCGGAAGGCTCTCGTTTGCGTCCCCGCTCAAGGGACGCGAACCAGACATCAAAGCCAAAGAGCCGGAGGTCGGCCCGTAGGCGGCACTAACGGCCTCAACGGTGGGGAAGCTTCCCCCGGCTGCCACCACGTCAGCACCGACGACGGCGTCCGCCTCTCCACCAACGCCGCACCGGCGAACGCGGGCCGCTCCGAAGCGCACCGGCAGGTCCTCGCTCCTGTCCTCGCCATGAAAACGAGGAAGAGGGTGGAATGTTGCATCCTAGCTGGGCAGCAACAGTTCGCCTTCCTCGGCATGGCTGGAGGATGCCTCCTCCGCAGAGCTGGGGGATGGTTTCCGCCACCAGAAGCTGGAAGAGGAGGTGGCCAGCTGACCCGTGCGGGAGGTAGAGCCCCGGCTCGCCTCGCTCTCCGCCCCAGCAAGGACAGTAGGCATCCTTGAAGCTGAGGGAGGGGCGGGGGCCGTAGCCCAGCTTGCTTCTCCCCATCCAGGGGTTGGTGGTCACCGTCTCAGGTGACCACCGGCGAGGGGGTGCAGCCGGGCCGCGTGATGAAAATCCTTGAAGCCGAACGATGGCTGAAAGGTACCAACTTCCATGAAGTTGCGTTCCTCCAACGACAAGGCGGAAGGATTGCGGGTGTCCCCCATCCGGGGGCTCGGAAGGTGGAAAGACACGACACATAAGGGAGCGCGAAGACACGGTCGCCTTTCAAGGGGGTCACCCTCCTTTTAAAGGCGACTCTCCCTACTTGCGTCCCCAGCCGTCGTGGGCTGAGTCTTCTCCAACACGCTCCAAGGTCCTCCCCCTACGGCGCGGGGGCTGGGTCCCACACGTCATGCAAACTGGCCCAGGGCAGAAGAAGCCAAACCGCCGCGCGCGGTGCATGCAACCGCCCAGCGGTTACAAGCGTTCCTCCACTTTCGCCCAGACCAGCGGGTGAAAGGGCGGACAGCCGTGCGGGCAGCATGCAACCGCGCCAAGTGGGCGCGCCCCTCCGACTTCCAACGCACCCAGCATGGAGGCCCAGGCCCACGCGTCATGCAACCGGCGCGCCGGTTGCTGCGTGCGAGCAACTGCATCGCCACTCGCACCACTACCACGCCTCCTCGACTGCGGAACCAGTGCCGCGACTCGAGGCAACCCTGCGTACGACCCAGCAGTGCCAGCCTGGCGCGACGGTCAATACGGCCAAAAATGGGCCGGCAGTAATGGCGGCGGCAGGCGGGCAGGAGCAGCGGTCACGTCGTCAGCCAAGCTTATGTCCCATCCAAGGGCAGTGAGAGAACCCTCTCTCACGGCGTGAAGACGGTGCGCCCGTGTTCCGTTCCTCGAACGGCTCACGCACGCGCAACGGCCACCTGGCGAACCACTCGCCCCATCGCATTAACTCCGCGGCGGGACATGCGGCGCCTCTGGCAGGAGAAGCAAGCGACGCTTCGCCTTCGCTATAATGACCGCGTCAAAAAAGGTACGCCACGTCATTCGATTTCGTATCCTTTTCCTTTTCCTCTTTCTCTCTCTTACAACAGGGACCGGGAAAGGGGGATACCCCGAAAAGGATCCTTCTCCGTGAAGGAAACAGGCCCCGAGCCTCCCTACTGATCAGAGGTTCGAAGGATGGCCCCTCGGAGGGGTTCAACAGCCGCCTCAGAGCGCTTGGGTTCTGCGCCCACTACTAGTCAGAGGTTCGAAGGCCGGCCCCTCGGAAGGGTTCAACGGCCGCCTCAGGCCACTCGGGCTCCGCGCCCACTACTGATCAGGGGTTCGTAGGCTGGCCCTCGAAGGGTTCACAGCCGCCTTAGACACAGAGCGAGGGATGACCCTGGGTACGTTCGATACATAACCAAGGCTCGGGCTACGCTCCCGAGGTACCCTAGGACATTTCCGAGACCAGCGGGAACGATCTTGTAACGGAATCCCATCAGAGGGAGGCATCGAGCCCTCGGACCCCGTCGAAAGGGGACCGGGTCCGGCAGATCACCCGCAGGTACTTTTGAGCGCGCCTCCGGGCCTCTAGCCGACCCCTAACAAATGGGGCACGAGCGTCCACTCGGATTACCCGCCAGCAGCTCACCGGAGACACCATGTTCGGCGCCCTCCGAGGGCAACATGGCGCTTCCCCCCTCCTCCTTGCGGAAAGGCGACGCAGGGGCGTATGTAAAAAAGTCGAGTCTGTCCTCCACCGTCCTCTCGCCCTGTGTAGAGGCTCGGGAGCTGCTCTCGCAAACCCGGCTCCGGCCAAACCGTTGACAGCGTCAACATACCAGCCGAGAACTTGGGATCCGACCGTGCACCCGGGCTACGACCAGCTCGCATGAGGGAACGACCAGACCAGCCGAAGCATTGCGCGAGGCATTAAGACCTCCACTCCTCCGAGGCCTCGGGGCCTACACCCGGCGGGTGCGCTCGCGCGCACCCACCAGAACAAAACGCAACCGAGAAAGGCTGGTCCCCTTGCAAAAAAGTGTGACAAAAGCCTCCAAGCGAGTATTAACACTCCCTTCGAGGCTCGGGGGCTACTGTCGGGGACCATAATTAGGGGTACCCTCAAGACTCCTAATTCTCAGCTGGTAACCCCCATCAGCACAAAGCTGCAAAGGCCTGATGGGTGCGACTAAGTCAAGGATCGGTCCATTCGAGGGACTCGATCACGCCTCGCCCGAGCCCAGCCTCGGGCAAGGGTAGCCGACCCCGGAGGATCTACGTCTCGCCCGAGGCCCCCTCCAGCAACGGACATACTTTCGGCTCGCCCGAGGCCCAGCCTTCACCAAGAAGCAACCTTGGCCAAATCGCCACGCCAACCGACCAAATTGTAGGGGCATTTAATGCAAAGGTGGCCTAACATCTTTATCCTGACGCACGCCCTCCAGTCGACAGAGCCGAAGTGACCGTAGTCACTTCGCCGCTCCACTGACCGGTCTGACAAGAGGACAGCGCCGTCTGCGCCGCTCCGACTGTTGTGCCACTCGACAGAGTGAGGCTGACAGCAGCCAAGTCCGGCCCTAGGCGCCATGGGAAACTCCGCTTCACCCGACCCCAGGGCTCGGACTCGGGCTCAGCCCCGGAAGACGACGAACTCCGCTTCGCCCGACCCCAGGGCTCGGACTCGGGCTCAGCCCCGGAAGACGACGAACTCAGCTCCGCCCGACCCCAGGGCTCGGACTCGGGCTCAGCCTCGGAAGACGACGAACTCCGCTTCGCCCGACCCCAGGGCTCGGACTCGGGCTCAGCCCCGGAAGACGACGAACTCCACTCCGCCCGACCCCAGGGCTCGGACTCGGGCTCAGCCCTAGAAGACGACGGACTCCGCTTCGCCCGACCCCAGGGCTCGGACTCGGGCTCAGCCCCGGAAGACGACGAACTCCGCTTCGCCCGACCCCAGGGCTCGGACTCAGCCCTGGCCTCAGCCGACGGTCTCCGCCTCGCCTGACCCAGGGGCTCGGACTCGACCTCGGCCTCGGAAGACAGACTCAACCTCGACCTCGGAGGAGCCTCCACATCGCCCAACCCAGGGCACGGACCGACCACGTCAACAGGAGGCGCCATCATTACCCTACCCCAAGCTGACTCAGGCTACGAGGAACAAGACCGGCGTCCCATCTGGCTCGCTCCGCCAGACAAGTAATGATGGCGCCCCGCACGCTCTATGACGATGGCGGCTCTCAGCCCCCTTACGGAAGCAAGAGGACGTCAGCAAGGACTCGACAGCCCCGACAGCTGTCCTTCCGCCAGGCTCCAGCGCTCCTCCGACGGCCACGACACCACACGAACCGGGTGCCAAGACCTCTCCGGCTGCCACAATGGCATGTACTTAGGGCACTAGCTCTCCTCCGCTAGACACGTTAGCACACTGCTACACCCCCATTGTACATCTGGATCCTCTCCTTGCGCCTATAAAAGGAAGGACCAGGGCCCTCTTACAGAAGGTTGGCCGCGCGGGGAAGGACGGGACGGCGCTCGCGTGAGGCCGCTCGCTCCCTCCCGCGTGGACGCTTGTAATCCCCTACTGCAAGCGCACCCGACCTAGGCGCGGGACAAACACGAAGGCCGCGGGATTTCCACCTCTCACGCTCGTCTCCCTCCGGCTGCCTTCCCCCCTTCACGCTCCGTCTCGCGCCGACCCATCTGGGCTGGGGCACGCGGCGACAATTTACTCGTCGGTCCAGGGACCCCCGGATTTCGAAACGCCGACACTAGGTATCCTTCAAGAGCTTCCACGAGATTAGAGGATAAACACGCAAGGAGATATGAGTTTAATCGACTGATCTAATTTTATCGCGGACCGTCCGCATTTATAGCCGGATTGTCCGGGCCTCAATGCAAGACCGTCTGGTGCCCAGTGTTATAAATGATGCTCATACCAAAAAAAAAAATCACACACTATATGATTGGTTGCTAGCACCTGCGGCGGGTGGCTTGCGCGAGCCTGGGCAGCCAGAAACGCCGCTAGCTCACTTCTCTGCGCATGCTGGCAGGTGGGTGAAAAAATATCTACACTGTCTCCACGCATGCAGGATGGAACCATATCATGAGAAAACCAATCACTAACTGAAGCCTGATCAACGGCTCTAGTCGGCCTGGACAAGGATGGTCTGGCAACCAATCACAAGGACAAAAACCTTCTCTGTCCTGCATCCTGAACCGCGTGAAAATAGCCCCGTTATTTAAGGGGTGTTTGGTTTCTAGGGACTAATGTTTAGTTTCTTCATTTTATTCCTTTTTTATCTATAAATTGCTAAATATAGAAACTAAACTAAAGTTTTAGTTTCTATATTTAGCAATTTTGGAACTAAAATGGAATAAAATATAGGAACTAAACATTAGTCCCTAGAAACCAAACACCCACTTAGAAATCCACAACTCCAGACTGGGAACAGCACATAAATACCATCATTGTGCGGGAGGCGTTGATCAAACAAAACCAAGCGGTCGAGCTAGATAAGACAACCATGAAGATGCACGAGGTCGAGGAGCCTCCAGCGGAGATCACCCGCGACGCCCACCCGGCGCACGCGCTGAGGCTGGTGGCCACCGACGACGGCGCGCCGTTCCGGTGCGACGGGTGCAAGGAGCCCGGCAGCGGCCAGGGGCGGCGGTACAGGTGCGGCCACGGCTGCGACTTCGACCTGCACGTGGCCTGCGCGCTGGCGGGGCCGACTCTGAGGCACCCCCTCTTCGGCGAGGGCCTCGAGTTCCAGCTCCTCCCGGAGGCGCCGCCGCCCGTCGACAAGACGTTCTGCGACGCCTGCGGCCTGCGGGCGCCCGGCCTCGTCTACCACTGCTTCGACAGGGACCTGGACCTCCACCCGACCTGCGCCGCGCTGAAGCCGGAGAGCGCCTTCCCGGGCGGCCACCTGGCCCAGCTCGGCTGGGAGGCCGCCGAGCACCGCTGCGTCGCCTGCGACGCCGCCGCCGCCGCCGCCGGCAAGAGGTTCTGGGCGTACCGCTGGGCCTACGGCGGCACGCACGGGTACCTGCACGTGGCGTGCATGAAGAAGATCGCCTTTCAGAGCTGGGAACAGGCCTACCAGGCCAGCGTCGTCGGCGGCGGCCTCGTGGAGGCGAGCGTGCCGACGATGACAGCCGTGCTGCACAGGAAGCGCACCGACGAAATTACGGGCGGCGTTAAGATTATCGACACCGGCATACGCGGGCAGTACCTTTCCAGTTCAACTTGGGGTACTTAAATAATTGGTACTATCGCTCTAGTTTATTACACCCAAAATACTGCTGGCACATAAGAGGGCTAGCTGCCTAGCTATAGTGCCGGCCTGTGAATCAAGCCAACGACTTTGTGTACCGTTGCCACCTCAGCTGTGTTTAATAATTGGGTTTTTTAAGCTGGTGCCATCAGATTAAGCCTTTTTTTTACCCGGTGTTCATAACTGTTTGGAGCTATATATCGTTACTAGGTAGGTGCCCGTGCGATGCCACGGTATACAAAATATCCAGCAAAATGTTATTGCACAACAATTACATAAAAAATACCACATATATTATCGATCTCAATATCTCATAAATTCTTTGGCAACAATCAATACATAACTAAATTGATACAGATCAAATTATATTACAATACGACAATAATGTCATCTTAAAAAATGCAGAGTTCAAAAAGGGTTCCATTCAGGTGCTACAAGTCCATAAAGAAATAAGAAATCATTGATGTAGTACTTGAAAGGCACACTGCTTCACCAGCTCTCTGTAGAATGTCCATGTACAACCTCACACATCAGAAAAGAGAAGCAATAATTTTCTCTCCTTCATATAAGCAATGACTCATGACTACTGCAGAAGTACCTGTTGGAGAAATATTTACTCCTAAAAGTTGGCTTAGCTCAAGGGCCTTTCATGCTCTGGAACACCTACCTAAAAAGTTGGCAAACCTTTATAACCTCAATAAGAACTTCGGCAACACAATTAGAAGGGCCACACTACATAGTGCCTTTATCCAACCCTTAACTGTGATTACTGATAGCCATGTAAAAGGTGTAACAAAAATTATAATAGGATGGACTGTTCACAGTTAATATAACAGTTATCTACAACGTTAAAAAGTTGATAATAAACCTTTCCAGAATAAGATTGTCTCATAGATATTAATTTTCAGAAAACCTGTTAAGTTGAATGCAGATAATGCAACATAAGTCGGAATAATCAAATACACGAGTCTAATGAATGTCACATAATTTGGCAATCTAGTTAAGGACAATGTCTATCAAAGAACAAGTTTTGTCGAATACATTCTTGATATATAGCAGGAACTTTTTAAAAATATCCCAAAACATGGAGCTAGTATGCGACAATTATAGCAAAACAACGTGTGCAGATGGCACAGTGAACTACTCATCGTTCGTTAAAAACAGAAACAAAATCTTCAGGGTACCTGAAAAGGAATAATAACTGTGATGCATAATCTTTAGATGGCACAGTGATCCCAGCAGCGAGCCACAACAATAATCAACTCCTGAGGCAAAAGCATCAGCCAGTTAGTCACCTCCTCACAAAACACGGTGAGAATAACAAGAATTTTGTTACACCAAAAACATGAAGTAAGACTACAATGAAGGTGATATATAACATGTAAAAAAGACCAAAGGAGCGCTCGTCCATGAACTCCAATCCACCCATCGTTTACACTTCCAATGCAAATCATATCCCTACACCCAGACACATATCATGACTTACTGTTATTACCCTATGTGTTCAATTGTTTTACACACCAAAACAGTCACAAATATAATTTAACAAACTCTGTTTATTCCTAATGCAATCACACGCTCCTATCCGTTTGTGTGAAAAAAGTATGTGTTCATTATTTTCCAATGACTTGTACCGTACATATATTATATTTGATACCCATAAAAAAATAAATTTAATATCAGAGTGAGAATATGGTCCACATATCAGATATTAAATCGAAAAGAACAAATATTAGTATACTACACCTTATCTTACCCAAAAGGATGAGAAAGATATGAACCTGCATAGAGATACCTTTGCACTGCCATGCTTGAGGCAACTGATTCCTAGCTTTAATCCTTCCCTTGTCTGTATGATCCGAATGATAAGTGGCTCTTTCAAACTTTTCTTCTTAGCTTTTGTGTTCTTTGGTAGCTCCGAAGCATTTGATGGTTCATTTCCATATATAATTAATGCTCCTTGAGTAAGAAGGGGGATAAGTTGACAAATAACGTCTAAGGCTGAGGTCTACCAAAACAGACATGGGTTACAATGTGATAAATTGATACTTGGTTCATAGAAGAGGGCAGGGAAAATAAAATTGCACACCACAGGATACAATGTGATTACCTTATCTGCAATGGGGAGCTCCCCAAGTTCAGAGATAAAGGTCAATTTGGAAAACCTATAGCAAAGGCTGAATGCAAGGGTTATGATTTTGATCTAGGTACTAATCCTACATGATTTGTAGTTGTGTTCATGTCTGTAGCATTCATTTGATGCCCACAATTAGTTTTTGTATATATTGTTTATGCCTTTCACTGGTAGGAAAATGGTGGGACAATTATGGGACACAAGTTCCAATTTTGCAAAGAATGGTTGTAAGAATTCTCTCTTCAATGCCTATATATTCCGGTTGTGAAAGAACTTGGAGCTATTTTGTATGGTTAAGATTCTAGCTCCAAGTTATATTATTAATATACACCACTTGTTATTTCAGGTTTGTCATTTGTGAAGTATCAACAAGCTTAGATTTGCATTTGTATTTTTATAGAATCATACAAAGAAAAGAAACAAGCTAACAAGTGTTTGTGCAATACAATAACAGGATGAATGGGAAAAAATAAAAAGCCAAAAAGAACCAAAAGATTTGGCATGTAGGGTTGAGGAATATGAGAAACTTCATAAGAGTTCAAGGCTGTCCCAAAATGAGAGATGTTAGTGAAGATGAATTTCAGCCTGAACAAGAGCCAACCAATGAGGAAAACATTTACTTTGAGTCTGACCAGGAGAATGCTGCCCCAATTTAACCAATGAGGAAAACATTGACTTTGAGTATACCGGCCCCATTACTGCACATGCATGGTTGCTTATTTTATTTGCTTTCGCTTATGACTTAGAACTAATTTATCTTTGTGCCTCTACTGCCAGCCAGTTTGTAACTTTTGTGTGTGGGTAGTCCCATGAGTAGTCGGCCTGACTTGTGGCTGTTTTGTAATCACAGTGACATTAATTCCCCCTATAATTCTAACAAAGTGAAAAACTGCAAAAGATATGCTTAGCTCTAGCTTATTACCACTGTTCATAAGATGTTCGAAAAGAATAAAGAGCAAATAAAACTTCTAAAAATACATGACAAGGATTCTAGGATGTATATTGTACCAACCAGCAGGAACTTTGCACGGTCAGATCCTGGAATAGCTAAAGTTCAGTGGAGTACAGTTCTAGTAACAATTGTTTTACTGACGTTGTGTTGCCCGCTGAAATGCGTAATCAACGACTACAAGAAATAACATATATTGGTGAGACCACGAACTATTCCTGTTGTAACTTATAGGAAGCTACGCATCCAAGTCACGTGCAAACATTTAGTTTGGCAGTTCTATACACACATGAGAAGAGAAAATGGCGAGTTTGAAGCCATTCAATGCAATAATATAATTGAACAAACCTCCGGCTCCTATTGTGTGGTGAAGAAGTTTGGCAACACAACCATGGAGACAAGAGATGAACCTGACAAACTGTTTTATAGTGGTTGTTTTCTTATTTATTTCAGGGGTCCAATGATACAGAACTGTTGGGGACTTGTTCTCAAACGCTATGGGTTAAGAACAAGGCAACACAGAAAATGTTAATCGATAAAGTCCTTCGTCCTTCGAAGCATTATTTCCCTTAGGATATAATGATTTTCGGAGGAAAGTTATGAAGGACGTACCTTCATAGACACATCATACAATGATGAAGAATGAAACACAAGAAATATGAAAGACAACATGGATAATTATACATTATTATCAACTAGTTATTATTGCGAAAAACAGTAATAACATCGAATTACAAATGTACCTTTCAGCTTGAAAGGAGATGAAAGTACAAGTGTGACGCAAAAGCAAATGTCAAATCAGCGTGAACAGTACGGGGGTACTGTTCACCTATTTATAGACACGGGACACAGCCCATACAAAATTACATTCATGCCCTTTACATTTGGATAATATCTATAGTGTTCTGATGAATAATATCCAGGCTTCATGAAGATATTTTCTGAAGCTACACTTCCGAAGATCAATAGTGTATCTCCTTGTGACATCATGATTTTTCCGTTTTTTTCAAAACATTCTTCTGAAGATCGATATTGTGTCCGCTTCTTGTGCCATATGCAACATGATGTATGATGCTTATGCTATGCGAAATGATGCGATGATGTTATGTTGTGTAAGATGGTGTTTATTCCGAAGATACACACATCCCTGCGATAAAACACATAATCTTTTATAAGCCTCCCTTAGGAGCTTCTTCGCCTTTTACTTCAGCGGAATCAGCGTTTATTTTTCGCTGTAAGCCTCCCTTAGGAGCTTCTTCGCCTTTTACTTTCAGCGGTATTCGCGTTGACTTTTCGCGCTTCGCCTTTTACTTAGGCGGTATCAGCGTTGACTTTTCGCTGTAAGCTCTGCATTCCCTTTGGAACGACTTTGGAGCAAAAAACTTACACTGCGCTCCCTTTGGAACGGCTTTTTGTGACTTCGGCAAACTTACTCTGCGTTCCATAGAACGACTTTTTGTTGCTTCGAAGGATTGTTTGGTAATTCGAAGGTCCTCCTTGTTATCGCAAATCTTTATGCTTCAACGGCTTAAGCCCGTGAAGAAAATATATTTTCCTTGTGGCAAAGAACGAAACTATTACATGAAATTTGAAAAATGTCCTTTATTACACGGAAAATAAAACTGAATGAAAAAGACTGCTATCAAGGTAGGATATTTGTCAATAGATGTGCTTCGACTCTGGCACAGTGCTGTTGACTGTGCGAGCTTCGGACTGTTCTCTGAAGACCCTTTGGTGTGGGCCATATTGGCTCCCTTCTGGCTGTTGGCCCTGTTGCAGCGGTGGTGGAGGCGGAGGCAGCTGCCAAGAAGCTTGAGGTTGACTCGCCGAAGCAACAGAAACTGCAGGGTGGTTGCCTACATATTCTGGGATGTAAGGCGAATGATACGAAGCAGTGTGCATGACCTGCTTCGGCTGAGCCTGTTGTGCTGCAGCTTCGGCTATTTCCTTTTGCTTCTGGATGGTAACATGGCACATCCTGGTGGTATGGCCTTTGTTCTCACCACAGAATAAGCAAAAAATTCTTCTTGGTTGATCTCCAAATCTTCCACCGAAGCCCCTGGCGCCTCTGCCTCTTGGAGCTGGTGGTCGGAAGGAGCCTTGCTGTTGCCCCGAAGCCTGTGAGGAGCACTGTGGCCTTTGCTGCTGGCTTCCCCTATCATCATTTTGAGTAGAGTTATGGATTGACCTAACGTGCCTCGGATAGAATCTTCCTCCGAAGCCCCTGGTCATTTCAGAAAACCTGAAAGCCTCCTCCCTTCTTTGGCGAAAATCATTATCGGCCCGAATGTACTCGTCCATCTTCTGGAGCAGCTTCTCCAAAGTTTGAGGAGGCTTCCTAGCGAAGTACTGAGCTGAAGGTCCTGGCCAAAGCCCCTTGATCATGGCCTCAATAACAATTTTGTTGGGCACTGTTGGCGCCTGTGCCCTCAAACGCAAGAATCTCCGGACGTACGCCTGAAGGTACTCTTCGTGATCCTGGGTGCACTGGAATAGAGCTTGAGCAGTGACCGGCTTCGTCTGAAACCCTTGGAAGCTGGTTAACAACAAGTCCTTCAGCTTTTGCCATGAAGTAATCGTTCCTGGTCGAAGGGAGGAGTACCAGGTTTGAGCAACACTCCTGACAGCCATAACAAAAGATTTGGCCATGACTACAGCATTGCCACCATACGAAGATACTGTTGCTTCGTAGCTCATCAAAAACTGCTTCGGGTCTGAGTGGCCATCAAATATGGGAAGCTGAGGCGGCTTGTAGGACGGAGGCCAAGGTGTAGCCTGCAGCTCAGCGGACAGAGGAGAAGCATCATCGAAAACAAAATTCCCATGATGGAAATTGTCATACCAGTCATCTTCATTGAGGAAACCCTCCTGATGAAGGTCTTGGTGCTGAGGCCTTCGGTGTTGCTCATCCTGAGTAAGATGACGAACTTCTTCAAAGGCTTCGTCTATCTGCCTTTGCAGTTCAGCTAGCCTGGCCATCTTTTCCTTCTTCCTCTGCACCTATTGATGAAGCATCTCCATGTCTCTGATTTCTTGGTCTATCTCATCCTCTGGCGGTGTCGGGCTAACAGCCTTCCTTTTTTGGCTTCGGGCCTCCCGAAGAGAGACAGACTCCTGATTGTGGTCCAGCGGTTGGAGAGCTGCAGTGCCAGTTGCTGAAGCTTTCTTCGGCGCCATAGCGAAGGTTTATGATCGCCGAAGGCGTTCAAAAACTCAAAGAGTGGAAGTGAGTTCACCGGAGGTGGGCGCCAATGTTGGGGACTTGTTCTCAAACGCTATGGGTTAAGAACAAGGCAACACAGAAAATGTTAATCGATAAAGTCCTTCGTCCTTCGAAGCATTATTTCCCTTAGGATATAATGATTTTCGGAGGAAAGTTATGAAGGACGTACCTTCATAGACACAACATACAATGATGAAGAATGAAACACAAGAAATATGAAAGACAACATGGATAATTATACATTATTATCAACTAGTTATTATTGCGAAAAAACAGTAATAACATCGAATTACAAATGTACCTTTCAGCTTGAAAGGAGATGAAAGTACAAGTGTGACGCAAAAGCAAATGTCAAATCAGCGTGAACAGTACGGGGGTACTGTTCACCTATTTATATACACGGGACACAGCCCATACAAAATTACATTCATGTCCTTTACATTTGGTAATAATTCTATAGTATTCCACCGAGGTCTGAATAGCCTTTTCATCTTTAAGTCGGTTTCATTTTCTGCTAGCACGCCGAAGCTTTCCCGCTCACATCTTCGGCGCTGTATCAACCTTCGTATTGGGCTTTTCCTACTGTAATTCCAACTCGGGTCCGAAGGTACCTGTTCACACATTATGCTCCAGAAGTACTGTTAAATCCTGTTTTTGAGGACCTTCGTAAGCCGAAGGCCCCCAACAAGAACTAAGCTGAGAAATATTGTGCTTCTGTTTTAGAGAGTTCGTGAACAGAGGTCGTGGACTACCTGAGAAAATGAGGACAACAAATACCCAATTTCCATAATAAGATTTAATGTACTTGACACTGCATATATTCGTTTGAGCTGGTATTGTAGATGTTGAATTTGGCATATAAGACATTGAAGTGCAAATAACATAGGTCAGATTTATCAAGATCAAGTGTATGTTATGTATTAGCCATTAGCTCATGCAATGCTAGCATAACTACCTGGAATAGCATCAAAAACAGTATTGTATGGTGTGCCTTTCATCTGCATCTGTCTCCTAACAGTGTCCAGCGGATAACACATCAAAGTTGCAAATGTTGCTGAAAGAAGAGCGGTTGCTAGAGATGTTTCTGGTCTATTCTTGTACTTCTCTGGTACAGATTTCTTCATCCTTGTACACCAAAAGAGAATGCAATATAAAAAATGTGAGGTAAATATTTAGATTTGTGTAAAGCTTTCACGTGTCATAGTATTCATATGCAGTAGAAGGAATCTCACAGGTCAAAAACACAGAAGTTCACAGCAATGTAAGGTGCAATTGCTACAAGAGATGGACCCAAGCCTCCATAGAAGGAGGCCAGCCCTTCTTCTCTCAGCATGTTAAGAGCAACCTACAAAATCATCAGGCTATGCCAGTTTCCAGAAAAAAAAAGTACATAAATTTGCACTTACAAGACTGGTTACCTGAGATAAAGTGATGTGTCCAGATTGAACTGCTAGCCTGAGCCGGAGAACATCCAGTGGGTAAGTTACCTATAAGCAAGTACAAGTAGAAAGTTCTGAATGTGCTAAAAATGGTGTTCTGTGGATTTCGATAAAAAATATGTATCATGAAAAAATAGACCAAAGAAGAAACCAACTATATTCAAATTCCATATCTAACAAAAACAAAAATACAGGGACATTTGCTAGTGAGTAAGCAAATAAAATAAATTACAAGTGTAGATGTCATGCCCGCGCAAGCACCAGCGGCAAGTCTCCCAAATACAGAAAGCTCTCCATCCTTTCTCCGGAAAATTTTCTGAATTAAAAGCAGTAACATTGTGACTTACTGACTTGTGAGAGAGAGAAATGAAGAACTCACTATCACAAAGAATGTAAAAATAAATTGATGACTAAGTGTAACCGTGAGTAACTATGACCTTGTAAACTTCATACGAGAAGAGTTGCACTGCACTATAAGGAATTATGCGAATGACCTGGACAAGTTAATGGGAGATGGATAGGAATCAGCACAGCACAGCAAGATAAACCAATGGATGATAGGGAACATCAAGCACCTGTGGAAGGTTTCCTTTCCAGTAACCCTTAAGCCATCCTTCTTTCCAATGTCCCATAGCCTGCATAATTGCAGAAATATTATATTACAATATATTATCTAAAGTCGTAACCATTTAACTCCAGATAGCACCTATCATATGTTTTTTTAAAGAAAGCATTATAATTCACAATTCAAGCCCATCTAAACGATTAGGATTACTGATTCAGTAGGATGGTTAGTACCCATGTTAGAATTGCACAATAACTACCTGAACATATTTGTGGATCCCTATTTTCAATAGGCATGTCAGAAAGCAACATGACATAGACTCGGAAAAGAGACCGCATCCAAGGACATATGAAACAGGTTCGCCCATTAATTCATTAGTGATTTGTATATTAAGCTTTCTTATCTTTGCTGATATTATATTAAGCATAGGATTTCTTTCAATAATGCATTCATTTGTTAATTGACCAGTATAAATCGTATCCCTAACATCGATGCAAGAAAGTTATCAGGAACCTCGTAACCTGTTAAAGTCTTAAAGGAATTCCCTCTATAAACTCTGGTGTATTTCAGAATATTTCTCTGGTGTACTTCAGAATATTCCACCGATGTGAATTTTAGGACGGGAGATGAGACATTTCATCAGTCAATGATTCGCGCTAGAACTGGATTTCGAAGGCAAGAGAGATAGTCATCGAAGGACGTACAGTAACTGTGGCTCAACTATGCCAGTGTGATGTTCCAGAATATCAGTCCACGGTGGATTCATCCCAAGTGTAGACCTGGCAGCATAGACGGCAGCGGCTGCGGTCACCGATGGAGGGTAAACCAGCATCGCGTAATGGACCAATGCCAGCTCGGAGTAGAAGAATGCCATGTTCTCAAGCTGCGCCAAAAGCACCGAAGAAAATTTCAATATCTAAATGTGTGGTGTGGTGCTAAAACAACATTACTTGGACAACTATACCTCTGTGTCACACATTGCGGCTTTCAGGTACCTAACAATGAACATGTACATTATTGGAACCGTCAGGTTCCAATGGAGCCTGTCCAGGATGGCCTTTTCCTTGGTCAGAACCTGGTCTCTGGTAAATGCGTTGTCACAGAGGCACATCAAGTCCTTAACCTGTAAAATATCGCTGCTTGTTGTGTAAGCTAATCGTAGAATGGACTATAGCATGTTTTAGAAACAAAATCAGCCAGCCTACCAGTGGAGCCCATATCTCTTCGTACTTACTTGCTATCAGCATGGCACTTATGCCGACGAGCTGCAGCTCCTTTCTTGGTACACTCTCCATAGATAAGTACTGGTCGATGATGTAGACGGTCAAGTAAAGTGTCTCTGGCATTAGAGTAAGCCTGTACTGTACCTCGATAATCCAGTCGATAAGGATAGCTCTCATTCTCTCACTGATTTCAGCCTGTGAGCTCATGTAGCTGCTGAGAGGAAGGCAGGTGTCCTACACAAGCAAAACATGCCACAGATCAACAATCATCAGAAATGGTCACTTCGACAATCCACTAAATCAGCAATTGCAGCATGATAAAAATTACCGCTTGGAATTTTTACCTCAGTGCTCTTGTAGAATCTGTAAATGTCCTCAACATATTCAACGATCTTGAGCACCATGGTCTTGTGGTCCTTGAGAAGGATGTGCAACTTGAGCTCCCGGTGCAGCACCTTGGGGTCGTGGACGAAGGCCACGCTGTTGCAAAGCTGGTACGTCAGGATCTGCGGACACAAACGTGGATTAGACATTCGCACAAACACCTGGCGTGCAGGGCGTTGGGATGGAGGAGGAAGGGCAGGAAACCGCGTTGACCTTCATTGTGGCCGTGTGGATCTTCTCGTGGTTGCTTCGTTGCCCTCCGATGAACTTCTGGCGGCGCTCTGGTGTGTACTTCCTAGCAGTGGATGAGGCGGAGCTGGAGAGCGTGAGGCGGAGGTTACCTGGGCTTGGAGGTTGAGGGGGCGAGCGGGCGAGCGGCGACTGGGTAGACCCAGGTCTCGCACGATCTGGGGGAAGACGGCGGGGCAGACCAGGTAGCGATGGTGAGGCGGTCGGCTTCCGTGCTGCCGAGCCCGAGCCAGGAGGCCAAGGCCGAGGCCGGCTTGACCGTCTTCTTCTCCGGCTCCTCCGCGGGGGACGACGGGCGGGCGTAGGGCGCGCGCTCGACGAGGCGGTCCTTGCGCTTGGGGTGGTAGGGGGCCGTCGCCTGGCCGATAGGGAGCCCGATGGCCCACCGGGAGAAGGCGGCGTGGGTGCGTCGTGCCTTAGTGAGAGGGTCGGCGGTGGATAGCACGAGCGCCCCCATCTCCAGTAGCGACGAGGCCACGTCGTCGTCAGCCGCTGGCTCATCAACATCAGAGGCGCAAGGACTGTTTGGGCCCCACGTGCGGAGGTCGCTGGGAGGCGCCAGGCGTTGAGGTCTGGCCATGGAAGCGACGAGATGGGGGCGAAGAACTTGGGGAAGAAGAAAAGGAAGGAGACGGGGGCGAGAACGAAACCGAGGAGGAGCTAGAGGCACCTAGAGCGGGGGCTCTGCGGCCAACCAAACCGCCACAATGCGAGCGGCGGCGGTGTGGGGGAGGTGGACAGCGGTGTGGGAAGGCCGGAGCCGTTGCCGGCGCGAATGAAGCCTGCTGTCGACGAAGAGGGGACGAAGAGGGGAGCGGAGAGAGGAGCAGTTGCGATCGAGGGACGGAGGAGGCTTGAAGGGGAGGCGACGAGACGGACGGTGATGATTTGACGCATATAGATGGACGGTGCAGATTGGCTGAAGGCAGAACCATGGGAGGCAGCCTACCCCTTACAGCCTTAATAGGTAGTATAGAAGTGTGTATCTTCACAAGTGGCTTAATATTAATTAGGAATTCACCGAATTATAAATTTGGACATCCTAGTACACACCAGAATTGTAAAGATAACATATCGGCTCAACAAACGTCGGGATAAAAAACCGATACAACAAGGCATTATTGTTGTTGTCGGGCTTCTAAAATCGGTACTATGTCCGCACCGTTCCATCCTAAATCATCGCGTGTATTGACTTTGGCTGAGCGTCTGTTTGGTTGCCTGTACGCGAGGAACGGTGGCTGCATGAGTGAATGCAAAATACGTCATTCTAAGGAGGTGTTTCAATGCACTAGAGCTAATAGTTGTTAGCTAAAAGTATACTAGTAGAATTAGCTAGCTAACAAATAGTTAGCTAACTAGTAGCTAATTTACTAAAAAGAATTAATAGCTGAACTATTAGCTAGGGTGTTTGGATGTCTCTAGCTAATTTTAGCCACTAACTATTATCTCTAGTGCATTCAAACATCCCCTAAGACCATTTACCTGTATCTGTACATACGCTAGAAATGGCCGTACCTGTCCAGCCAGACTCGCGTGGGACTGGATGTGCGAGCGCAGTAAACCAATCAGGCGCTGTAAGAACCGGCAAGGCTGGTTCAAGGGGATGGGTAGGCCAAGTTTGTTAGCTACCCTCTAAATGGGACCGAGTTTCTTCTTGTTAATTTTATGTTCAATACAAGTTATTGGAAAATTCCGGTATCCGAGTGCTAGAGTTGACAAAAAATATTTAGTGAAGTGCTTTCAAGTTTGTTCTACATAATGATGGGTTGTATCGAAGAACTACCAAAGACTTATTGCTCAAGTGTTTGGATGATGGCCAAGCTACACTGACCATGGGAGAAGTCCATGAAGGTATTTGTGGTTCCAAAGGTAACATGGTTACTAAGAAGCGATGGTTTCTATTAGCTTACTAAGACTTATTGGATGATCACCCAATAAGCTAGATCTATATTATAATTCATCGCACTCGTCAAGCACCTCGTCAAGCATAGTAGCGTACTTGGTCTATATGAAAGGGAAATGTGCCCTTGGGCCATTTCTAAGTATTTAGGTGATTTAGTGTTCAACACAAGTGCCTAATTGTAAAAAGGTGGACAAAGTACAAATCAAGGATAAAGGTATGTTTCTCAGACTTAGTACATTGTTTTAGAGACTAATGTATTGTGTCTAAGTGCTGGAAACAGGAAAAGACCAACTGGAAATGCCTTGGCTCGAGCAGCCAAGACTTTGCTGAGTCTGGGAGCACCGGACTATCCGGTGGTGCACCGGACAGTGTCCGGTGCGCCAGGCTGGCTCGAGCGAAGTAGCTGCTCTCGGGAATTCACCGGCGACGTACGGCTATAATTCACCGGACTGTCCGGTGAGCCAACGGTCGGCAGGGCCAACGGTCGGCCGCGCGATCTGCGCGGGACACGTGGCCGAGCCAACGGCTAGAAGGAGGCACCGGACTGTCCAGTGTGCACCGGACATGTCCGGTGCGCCAACGGCTCTCAGCCTACCAACGGTCGACTGCGCCATTTATGGAAAGGAATCGGGCACCGGACAGTGTCCGGTGTGCACCGGACTGTCCGGTGCACCAGTCGACAGAAGGCAAGATCAGCCTTCCTAGATTACTCTCAACGGCTCCTAGCTGCCTTGGGGCTATAAAAGGGACCCCTAGGCGCATGGAGGAGAAGATCAAGCATCTCCTAAGCATTCCTAAGCACCAAGACATCGATTTCGCGCCTTTGATTCTTTGCGATAGCAATTAGAGCTCTAGTTGAGTGGTAGACTCATTGAGTTGTGTTGTGAGCTCTCGTTGCGATCTGTGTGCGTGGTTTCACTGTGATTTCTTGTCTTGAGTGCGTTGCTAATCCCTCCCTTGCTCCGTGTTCTTTGTGAATTTCAAGTGTAAGGGCGAGAGGCTCCAAATTTGTGGAGATTCCTCGCAAACGGGATTGAGTAAAGCAAACAAAACACCATGGTATTCAAGTGGGTCTTTAGACCGCTTGAGAGGGGTTGATTGCAACCCTCGTCCGTTGGGACGCCACAACGTGGAGTGGGCAAGCGTTGGTCTTGGCCGAACCACGGGATAACCACCGTGCCATCTCTGTGATTGATCTTTGTTGGTTATTGTGTTTTGTTGAGGATTCCTCTTTAGCCACTTGGCAATTATTGTGCTAACAATTAACCAAGTTTTGTGGCTCAAGTTTTGAAGTGTTACAGGATCACCTATTCACCCCCCCCTCTAGGTGCTCTCAATTGGTATCAGAGCCGTTCTCTTCAAGAAAGGGACTAACCGCCCGAAGAGATGGATCCTAAGGGGAAGGGAATCGTGATCAACGACAAGGAAAAGGAGTCCTTTGTCAACGAGCCAAAGGATGACAAGCCTACCGACTCGGGCTCGGGCCACAGACGCAAAGATGGGAAGAAGAAGAAGACAAGACGCATCAAGGAGATCGTCTACTACGACGACAGTGATGAGTCCACTTCTTCCCAAAAGTAACACGACGACGACTACGAGAAAAAGAAAACGGTCAATTCGAACTTTTCTTTTGATTACTCTCGTATTCCTCAAAGTGCAAATGCTCATTTATTATCTATTCCACTTGGTAAACCTCCTCATTTTGATGGAGAGGACTATGGATTTTGGAGTCACAAAATGCGTAGTCACTTGTTCTCTCTCCATCCTAGTATATGGGAGATTGTAGAGAGTGGAATGCACTTTGATAGTACGGATAGTCCCATGTTCATTAATGAGCAAATACATAAGAATGCACAAGCTACTACTGTTCTTCTAGCTTCTTTGTGCAGGGATGAATATCACAAAGTGAGCGGCTTGGATAACGCCAAGCAAATATGGGACACCCTCAAGATTTCACATGAGGGGAACGACGTCACCTTGCTCACCAAAATGGAGTTGGTGGAGGGCGAGCTTGGACGGTTCGCGATGATAAGGGGCGAGGAGCCAACTCAAACATACAACCGGCTCAAGACCCTTATCAACAAAATAAGGAGCTACGGAAGCACGCGATGGACGGACCACGACGTCGTCCGACTGATGCTAAGGTCCTTTACCGTTCTTGATCCTCATTTGGTGAATAATATTCTGAGAATTCCAGGTACACCAAAATGTCGCCCGAAGAAGTCCTTGGAAAATTCGTGAGCGGGCGAATGATGATCAAGGAGGCGAGGTACGTGGACGACGCCTTGAATGGTCCGATCAACGAGCCGCAACCCCTTGCTCTCAAGGCAACAAGAAGCAAGGAGGCGCTACCTAGCAAGGTGGCACAAATTGAGGCGGCCGGACTTAATGATGAAGAGATGGCCCTCATCATCAAAAGATTCAAGACGGCGCTAAAGGGTCGCAAGGGGCAGCCAAGCAAGACCAAGACAAAGGGGAAGCGCTCATGCTTCAAATGTGGTAAGCTTGGTCATTTTATTGCTAACTGTCCCGACAATGATAGCGATCAGGACCAAGGGAACAAGAGGGAGAAGAAGAAGAACTATAAGAAGGCAAAGGGCGAGGCACATCTAGGAAAGGAGTGGGATTCGGATTGCTCCTCCTCCGACTCCGACAATGAAGGACTCGCCGCCACCGCCTTCAACAAGTCATCCCTCTTCCCCAACGAGCGTCACACATGCCTTATGGCAAGGGAGAAGAAGGTATGTACTCGAGACTCTACTTATGCTTCTTCAAATGAGGACGAATCTAGTGATGAGGATGAAATAGATTATTCATGTCTATTTAAAGGCCTAGATAGAACCAAGGTAGATAAAATTAATGAATTAATTGATGCCTTGAATGATAAGAATAGGCTTATAGAAAAACAAGAAGATTTGTTGTATGAAGAACATGACAAATTTGTAGAAGCACAAAAATCTCATGCTTTAGAAGTTAAAAGAAATGAAATGCTTTCCTGTGAATTATCTTCTTACCATGAGACAATTTCTAGCTTAAGGAGCATTAATGATGATTTGAATGCTAAGTTAGAAATAGCTAGGAAATCAACAACTTGTGTAGAAAATGTTGGTATTTGCAATAGATGTAAAGATTTTGATATTGATGCTTGTAGTGAACACATAGCTTCTATTGCAAAGTTAAATGATGAAATGGCTAGTCTTAATGCCCAACTTAAGGCTAGCAAAAGCGATTTTGATAAACTAAAATTTGCTAGGGATGCCTACACGATTGGTAGACACCCCTCAATTAAGGATGGGCTTGGCTTCAAGAGGGAAGCCAAGAACTTAACAAGCCATAAGGCTCCCATATCCGCCAAGGGGAAAGGGAAGGCCCTTATGGCAAGTAGTACTACAAAGAACCATGCTTTTATGTGCAATAATAGAAGACAGTCTCATAGGAGTTGTAATGCTTTTGATTCACATGCTTATGATTCTTATGCTATGTATGCTTCTAGTTCTTCCTATATGCATTGTAGAGATATGCCTAGGAAAAATATTCATCATGTGCCTAGAAAGAATTTTGTTCATGCTCCTAGGAAAGTTATGAATGGTCCCTCTACAATTTATCATGCTTTGAATGCTTCCTTTGCTATTTGTAGAAAGGATAGGAAGATAGTTGCTAGGAAATTAGGGGCAAAATGCAAGGGTGATAAAACTTGCATTTGGGTCCCTAAGGAAATTGTGACTAACCTTGTAGGACCCAACAAGAGTTGGGTACCTAAGACCCAAGCCTAAATTTGCCTTGCAGGTTTATGCATCCGGGGTTTCAAGCTGGATTATCGACAACGGATGCACAAACCATATGACGGGGGAGAAGAAGATGTTCACCTCCTACGTCAAGAATAAGGATTCCCAAGATTCAATCATATTCGGTGATGGGAACCAAGGCAAGGTGAAAGGTTTAGGCAAGATTGCAATATCTAATGAGCACTCTATCTCTAATGTATTTTTAGTTGAGAGTCTTGGATATAATTTACTATCTGTTACTCAATTATGTAATATGGGATATAACTGTTTATTTACAAATGTAGATGTGTCTGTCTTTAGAAGATGTGATGGTTCACTAGCTTTTAAGGGTGTACTAGACGGCAAACTTTACTTAGTTGATTTTGCAAAAGAAGAGGCCGGTCTAGATGCATGCTTAATAGCTAAGACTTGCATGGGTTGGTTGTGGCATCGCCGCTTAGCACATGTGGGGATGAAGAACCTCCACAAGCTTCTAAAGGGAGAACACGTGATAGGTCTAACCAATGTTCATTTCGAAAAAGATAGACCTTGTGCAGCTTGTCAAGCAGGTAAACAAGTGGGAGGAGCACATCACAGCAAGAATGTGATGAAGACCTCTGGAGCTGCTACATATGGACCTCTTCGGACCCGTCGCCTATCTGAGCATAGGAGGAAGTAAGTATGGTCTAGTTATTGTTGATGACTTTTCCCGCTTCACTTGGGTGTTCTTTTTGCAGGATAAGTCTGAAACCTAAGGGACCCTCAAGCGCTTCCTAAGGAGAGCTCAAAATGAGTTTGAGCTCAAGGTGAAGAAGATAAGGAGCGACAACGGGTCCGAATTCAAGAATCTTCAAGTGGAGGAGTTCCTTGAGGAGGAGGGGATCAAGCACGAGTTCTCCGCTCCCTACACACCTCAGCAAAATGGTGTGGTAGAGAGGAAGAACAGGACGCTCATAGATATGGCGAGGACTATGCTTGGAGAGTTCAAGACCCCCGAGTGCTTTTGGTCGGAAGCCGTGAACACGGCTTGCCACGCCATCAACAGGGTCTACCTTCACCGCCTCCTCAAGAAGACTTCGTATGAGCTTCTAACCGGTAACAAACCCAATGTATCTTACTTTCGTGTATTTGGGAGCAAATGGTACATTCTAGTGAAGAAGGGTAGAAATTCTAAGTTTGCTCCCAAAGCTGTAGAAGGGTTTTTGTTAGGTTATGACTCAAATACAAAGGCGTATAGGGTCTTCAACAAATCATCGGGTTTGGTTGAAGTCTCTAGCGACGTTGTATTTGATGAGACTAATGGCTCTCCAAGAGAGCAAGTTGTTGATCTTGATGATGTAGATGAAGAAGATGTTCCGACGGCCGCTATACGAACCATGGCAATTGGTGATGTACGACCACAGGAACAAGATCAACCTTCATCCTCAACAATGGTGCATCCCCCAACTCAAGAAGATGAACAGGTTCATCAAAAGGAGGCGTATGATCAAGGGGGAGCACAAGATGATCAAGTAATGGAGGAAGAAGCACAACCAGCACCTCCAACTCAAGTCCGAGTGATGATTCAAAGGGATCATCCCGTCGACCAGATTTTGGGTGACATAAGCAAGGGAGTAACTACTCGGTCTCGATTAGTTAATTTTTGTGAGCATTACTCCTTTGTCTCTTCTATTGAGCCTTTCAGGGTAGAGGAGGCCTTGCTAGATCCAGACTGGGTGTTGGCCATGCAAGAGGAGCTCAACAACTTCAAGAGGAATGAAGTTTGGACTCTGGTGCCTTGTCCTAAGCAAAATGTTGTGGGAACCAAGTGGGTGTTCCGCAACAAACAAGACGAGCACGGAGTGGTGACGAGGAACAAGGCTCGACTTGTGGCAAAAGGTTATGCCCAAGTCGCAGGTTTGGACTTTGAGGAGACTTTTGCTCCTGTGGCTAGGCTAGAGTCCATTCGTATTTTGCTAGCATATGTCGCTCACCATTCTTTCAGGTTGTTCCAAATGGATGTGAAGAGCGCTTTCCTCAACGGGCCGATCAAGGAGGAAGTGTACATGGAGCAACCCCCTGGCTTCGAGGATGAACGGTACCCCGACCACGTGTGTAAGCTCTCTAAGGCGCTCTATGGACTTAAGCAAGCCCCAAGAGCATGGTATGAATGCCTTAGAGACTTTTTAATTGCTAATGCTTTCAAGGTTGGGAAAGCCGATCCAACTCTTTTCACTAAGACTTGTGATGGTGATCTTTTTGTGTGCCAAATTTATGTCGATGACATAATATTTGGTTATACTAATAAAAAGTCTTGTGAAGAGTTTAGCAGGGTGATGACGCAGAAATTCGAGATGTCGATGATGGGCGAGTTGAACTACTTCCTTGGGTTCCAAGTGAAGCAACTCAAGGATGGCACCTTCATCTCTCAAACGAAGTACACGCAAGACTTGCTAAAGCGGTTTGGGATGAAGGACGCCAAGCCCGCAAAGACTCCGATGGGGACCGACGGACACACCGACCTCAACAAAGGAGGTAAGTCAGTTGATCAAAAGGCATACCGGTCTATGATTGGGTCTTTACTTTATTTATGTGCAAGTAGACCGGATATTATGCTTAGTGTATGCATGTGTGCTAGATTTCAATCCGATCCTAAGGAATGTCACTTAGTGGCAGTGAAGCGAATCCTTAGATATTTAGTTGCTACGCCTTGCTTCGGGATCTGGTATCCAAAGGGGTCTACCTTTGACTTGATTGAATATTCAGATTCCGACTATGCTGGATGTAAGGTCGATAGGAAGAGTACATCGGGGACGTGCCAATTCTTAGAAAGGTCCCTGGTGTCATGGAATTCTAAGAAACAAACCTCTGTTGCCCTATCCACCGCTGAGGCTGAGTATGTTGCCGCAGGACAGTGTTGCGCGCAACTACTTTGGATGAGGCAAACTCTCACGGACTTTGGCTACAATCTGAGCAAAGTCCCACTCCTATGTGATAATGAGAGTGCTATCCGCATGGCGGAAAATCCTGTTGAGCACAGCCGCACAAAGCACATAGACATCCGACATCACTTTTTGAGAGACCACCAGCAAAAGGGAGATATCGAAGTGTTTCATGTTAGCACCGAGAACCAGCTAGCCGATATCTTTACCAAGCCTCTAGATGAGAAGACCTTTTGCAGGTTGCGTAGTGAGCTAAATGTCTTAGATTCGCGGAACTTGGATTGATTTATAGCATACTTGTGTTTATGCCTTTGATCATGTTCCTTATGCATATTGTCGCTTAATAATGGTGCTCAAGTTGTACAAACACTCCTTGGACCTCACAAGTCCGTTGCAAAGTGATGCACATGTTTAGGGGGAGATGTGTTACAACTTGACCCTTTGAGACTAATCATGTGCTTGAGTTTGATGATTTAGTCTCGAAGGAGGTTTGAAAGGAAAAAGGTGGACTTGGACCATGAAAGACTTCCACTGCACTCCGATGAGAGGGTAACTTAATCCAAGTTCATCTCATGTACTCTTATTGCCTTTGTATTCTTATTGAAGATTTTGGTGAGGCAATGGGGTTCTTAGGGCCAAGACTGATCCCGTTTTGGTGCTTGATGCCAAAGGGGGAGAAAATAAAGGCCAAAGCAATAAATGGATCAGCTATCACTTGAGAGATTTTGAAAATAGTAGAATAGAGTTTTTTGGTTTGACAAAACTCTTTTGTTGCCTCTCTTGTCAAAAGTTGGCTTCTTGTGGGGAGAAGTGTTGATTATGGGAAAAAGGGGGAGTTGTTGAAATCCTTGATCAAATTCCATTGGAAAACCTCTCTTTATGTCTCTACAAGTGGATTTGACTTAGAGATAGGAATTTGAGTTTGATTTGCAAAAACAAACCAAGTGGTGGCAAAGAGTGATCCATATATGCCAAATTTGAATCAAAACAATTTGAGTTCTTATTTGAATTGATTTTGTACTTGTTCTACTTGCTTTATGTTGTGTTGGCATAAATCACCAAAAAGGGGGAGATTGAAAGGGAAATGTGCCCTTGGGCCATTTCTAAGTATTTAGGTGATTTAGTGTTCAACACAAGTGCCTAATTGTAAAAAGGTGGACAAAGTACAAATCAAGGATAAAGGTATGTTTCTCAGACTTAGTACATTGTTTTAGAGACTAATGTATTGTGTCTAAGTGCTGGAAACAGGAAAAGACCAACTGGAAATGCCTTGGCTCGAGCAGCCAAGACTTTGCTGAGTCTGGGAGCACCGGACCGTCCGGTGGTGCACCGGACAGTGTCCGGTGCGCCAGGCTGGCTCGAGCGAAGTAGCTGCTCTCGGGAATTCACCGGCGACGTACGGCTATAATTCACCGGACTGTCCGGTGAGCCAACGGTCGGCAGGGCCAACGGTCGGCCGCGCGATCTGCGCGGGACACGTGGCCGAGCCAACGGCTAGAAGGAGGCACCGGACTGTCCGGTGTGCACCGGACATGTTCGGTGCGCCAACGGCTCTCAGCCTGCCAACGGTCGACTGCGCCATTTATGGAAAGGAATCGGGCACCGGACAGTGTCCGGTGTGCACCGGACTGTCCGGTGCACCAGTCGACAGAAGGCAAGATCAGCCTTCCTAGATTGCTCTCAACGGCTCCTAGCTGCCTTGGGGCTATAAAAGGGACCCCTAGGCGCATGGAGGAGAAGATCAAGCATCTCCTAAGCATTCCTAAGCACCAAGACATCGATTCCGCGCCTTCGATTCTTTGCGATAGCAATTAGAGCTCTAGTTGAGTGGTAAACTCATTGAGTTGTGTTGTGAGCTCTCGTTGCGATCTGTGTGCGTGGTGTCACTGTGATTTCTTGTCTTGAGTGCGTTGCTAATCCCTCCCTTGCTCCGTGTTCTTTGTGAATTTCAAGTGTAAGGGCGAGAGGCTCCAAATTTGTGGAGATTCCTCGCAAACGGGATTGAGTAAAGCAAACAAAACACCGTGGTATTCAAGTGGGTCTTTGGACCGCTTGAGAGGGGTTGATTGCAACCCTCGTCCGTTGGGACGCCACAACGTGGAGTAGGCAAGCGTTGGTCTTGGCCGAACCACGGGATAACCACCGTGCCATCTCTGTGATTGATCTTTGTTGGTTATTGTGTTTTGTTGAGGATTCCTCTTTAGCCACTTGGCAATTATTGTGCTAACAATTAACCAAGTTTTGTGGCTCAAGTTTTGAAGTGTTACAGGATCACCTATTCACCCCCCCTCTAGGTGCTCTCACTATAATGTGGTAATATGTAACATGTAAAGAGCACACTCATCACATTCTATCTCGCCGGACACTACCACAGAAGCTCTAGCGGACTCAAGCTCCCTAAGCGTGGCCTCGTCCTTACACTTGTACTCTTTCCTCTCATGAGCTACAAGCCTAAGTAACTTGTCCTGACTAGCTACGACATTTGTCATCTCATCTATCTCAGCGGCGAGATCATCGGTGGAAAGCCCTCATAAGTCGAGTCATCACTAATGTCCTTGTTATCGCTACCACCATGTCCTCTTCAAGTGCCATGGTGTAGAGGCCTCCTGCAGTGTTGGCGAAGAAGCAGAGTCCATTGAGCTTGCCCCTGCCTATCGAGCTTGTCATCGCTCGAAGAAGAAGTGTTGTCGGAGTCATGGTCGAGGTTGGTGAGGGAGGCAAGTGAAAGGGAAATGTGCTCGTGGGCCATTTCTATATTGTTTTGGTGATTAGATGCTCAACAAGGTACATTAAGCAAATTGAGCTCGGAAGGCAAACCTATATGGACCAAGTAAAAAGGTAAGATCTGGACACTTAGTCAATTATTTTGTGTGCTAATCATATTTTTCTAAGTGTCAGAGACTTTATGAAGTCAAGTCAAAAGGAGCAAAAGAGAACAAGAAAGAAAAAGAAGAAGTTGTGCTGGACTGCGTAGCACCGGGTGTGCACCGGACAGTCCGGTGCACGGTCCGCTAAAGTGGCTGCTCTTTAGAGCACCGGACAGTCCGGTGCCCTCCACCGGACGGACCAGTGCCCCAGAACAGGAAACCAGCCAATCACGTGATTCTCTGCCCGTGCACTGTTCACTGTCCAGTGTGCGGTGCACCCACGGACAGAAGGCAACCAAAGCCTACCAAATGTAGCTCCAACAGCTCCTAGGTCCCTTGGGGCTATAAAGGGACCCCTAGGCGCATGGAGCTCCACACTAAAGCATTCTTTGAACATCCTAAGACACCAAGACACTGTGACCACACTATTGCTTTGATAGATTGAGATCCGAGCACTTGTTTTGAGTTTTAACTCCGTTGTGTTGTCCCTTGTGCTCTTCTCTCGACTTGTGTGCATGCGTTGTTGTAAATTTGTCTCTTGTGTGTGTTTCTACTCCCCACTTACTCTTGAGTTCATTTGAGATCAAATTGTGTAAGGCATGAGAGATTCCAAATTGTGGAGATTCCTCACAATGGGAAAAGGTTGAGATAAGAAAGAGAACTGTGGTACTCAAGCTGATCAGTGGATCACTAGAGAGGGGTTGACTGCAACCCTCGTCCATTGGGACACCACAACGTGGACTATGCAAGCATTTTACGCTTGACCGAACCACGGGATAAAATCGTCGTGTCAACTGTCTCTTTACTTTATAGCAATTCTACTCTTTCTTATATTTCACTTCACTTAATAATTGCTCTAAGTTTAATACTCACCTTGTGAGAGCAATTAAGTGAAGAAGTTCACTCCTCTCATCCTCTTCATTCGGACTTGGCTCTTGCTTTAACTAATCTAATATTAGTCCAAGTTTATTTTGTTGATCTGTTTTTTCAGGATCACCTATTCACCCCCCTCTACGTGCTCTCAATTGGTATCAGAGTCGTTCTCTTCATCAAGGGACGAACCGCCCAAAGAGATGGATCCTAAGGGCAAGGGGATGGTGATCAACGACAAAGAGAAAGAGACTCTCAACATAGATGAGCTAAAAGGAGACAAACCCACCGACTCAGGCTCAAACAACAAAAGGAAGGATGAGAAGAAGAAGAGACACATCAAGAAAATCATCTACCACGACAGCGACAACTCCTCTTCTTCACCAAGGGACAACGATGATGAAGACTCCTCGTCGAAAAAGAAAACTTTCACAGTGTAGCATAATTGATAAAAAACTTTAAGTTTTGAGCATAAAACCCCTCAGTTATAAGTGTAAATACTGAGTCATTCTGAGAAGTTGATAGCTCTGGTGGATTGTATTCACGATCCTATTTTTATGGCAAGTCTGAAAAATATGGGAGTCGCATGCGGTTTCTATTTTTATTTAGATCCAAAAATTATGGCAGACCGTGAGAGTTTCCATTGCATGCGCACAAATTTTGAATGATATTTTCGTTTTTACTGCACACAAAAAATTGGATGACATGAGTCACGCAGAGCATAAATTCTTATACAAAGTCGCATAAATACTTAAACCGTGTAGCATAATTGATAAAAAAACCTAATATCGGTCCAACTAAGAACGACGTCGGCAATTAGGGGCAGTTTTATGGTAGACGTAAAAAATCTAGCAGTTACGAACGTAAGTGATTTGATTTGATTTTTATAGTAATTACGAACATCATAAATCATGGAACTATATTTTCAATGTGCATGCAAAAAATATGCATGCGGTAAACTGATGTACGAACTCCGTGTTCAAGCATAGAATCCTACAGTTTTTAGCATAAATAATGTATATGATAGGCATAAAACACAATAGTCGAAAGACATAACACTGATCGGATGAGGTTGTCGCCGGAGGACGTTGTCGAGGACACAAGAACAGAGGGAGATCATCACTCGGGCTGCACGAACTACGCTGGATCGGAGGATGTCACGCGCGACCGTCGTCGCGCGCACCTCGCGCCTTCCGTGACGCCGCTCGAACCTCGTGCCTCGTGCGGCGCCGTCGCTACTCGCACATCGGGGGACGCCAGCGTCGTTCGTGGGTTAGGGTGTGCCGCCACTGCTCGGACTTGGGATGCGTTGTCGCTTGCCCACCTGCCTTGAGAGTGTCCGGCACCGTCTGACTTGTGATTCCTCTAGTTATTGGAAGCATATGAGTCATAATATATAATCTATACTACTATATTAAGAGTGTAAGGGGTAGGCTGCCTCCACCTGGTTCTGCCTTCAGTCAATCTACACCGTCGATCTGTCCCTGCTCAATCCTCACCCTCGAAGCAAAAGATAGTGGACACGATCGCCGTATGTCTTACTGTTTTGCACGATGTCCACGATCCTCCCCACAAGCCGCCGCGATGGCCGCGATCCTCACTCTCCCTCCCCCCACGATCTGCTCCCCCATCTCAACAATCCCCGCCCCATCGTCGTGCGTCTCGGCTGTCATCTTCCCTACCGGAAGCAGCGGCTGGGGGCAAGACGGTACGATGGCTCACCTACCGGAAGCGGCACAGCTACGCCACCAAATCGAACCAGACCCGCGTCATCAAGACACCTGGTAAGATCAGCGCACTCATCCCACGTTGTTTCTGTTCGTGCAGGTTGTATAGATAGGATTCCACAACTGGTCGCCTAGACGGTATGACGTCGCGGTACCCAACGCGGCAAAGCGTCTTTGTTCTTCCGCACGCTGCGCTGGTCCTCTTCTCTCTCCATTGGCATGCACTGCGGTGACTGGTGAGTGGTGACAGGCCAGAGCCGACGATGCAGACGGTGCTTCCTTCCGTGGCCGCACGCACGTCGTTCGACGAATTGCCGGAGCCAGCTGAGCATAACCGAAGGTTTTCTCGGCAGTCCTGGCCGGCTCCTCTACCGACGCTGGCTGTCGTCAGTACTCAGTAGCCACGTCTAGCTGGCCATCTTTGCATCCTCCCCACGTGCATGGAGTCATGGACCCTCCAAGAGGCGGAGCTTCCACCTCCAGTGAATTAGAAGAACACAACAGTGGTAGTGTAAGGAGATCTGTAATGTTGTGCCTAATTCAGCACTCTTCTATATAAATTTCCAAACCTATGTGGAGCCTCCATGGCTACCTTTCCTTGCATTGTTCTCCGTTCCTGGATCCTGAACCCTCCAAGTGCCCTGGTGAGCGCTCATCATCCTTTGTGGTGACGATGACAAATGAGAGCTCAAGAGTTTTTGTTGCTAAGTCGAGTATTGAGTAGGCGACCTCATCGGAGCACCAAGGTGTTCCGGCCAAATTTGTGACATTTACACACATGCTGTCACTGTTATTTCTTCATGGAAGCCATTGATGTAAGTGTAATACACATTTTTTCATATAAAAATAGAAGAACTTTACGATGTTCTTTTATATAAATAATAGAAGTGTATCAATGTCCCTTTTCCCAATCTTTGAGCTTCTGTTCTTTTGGGACTTATCAGTTGGCCTCTACCTTGCACATTATTATCTGATTGCTTTTTCTATTTCTCATCAGGTATGTGAAGTACCACGACCTCCATGGAGGCGAACAAGAATCAAGGAAGTCAAATTACGCTGATTTGGTAGTCTTCTGTCTCCATCCAATGTTAATTAATTGTTACATCGTTTATTTAATGGTTTGTCAAGGTTTCACACTCAGAATCACATTTGCACAATTTCCTACTGTATGAATCAGGCAAACAAGGCTTCTACGAATATGGATGGGGCGACTCATTCCATTTTGTCTTGTATGTATAGTTAATAAGTAATCACTGCAACATACTAGCCTTAGGTGTTGTCAACGCATTCTTTTTTTCCTGGATGCATGTAGTTTTTTCAGCATATTCTTTTTTGCATTGCAATAGCAAGTATGTCAAGTATTATGTGTGCAGCAGTGAATTTATCTTCAACACTATTTTTTATAAAACCACCAGGATTCAAGAAATAGTTAGCAGTTCTTTACTTGATATGCATATTTAAAGTGAAATAGAACTTAGACTTTTAGTTTCACTTCATTGCCTTTTTAACTGAAGACAAACAGAAAGTCAGATGTCTGAAAATGATTTTACTTTCCCTTGTGAGGGAAGCTGCGAAGAGGATGGTGAATTTACAGAATAAAAATAAAGGAATTTCTGGTATTTGAATACTTAAACTGCATTTTTCTTTATTTCAAATGCTACATTCATATGGTTTTTTATTCAATGCAGCTCCATCCCATTTTGTATTGTTCCCAATGTTCAATACTATTCTATGCCTTTCAGGCATTGTTCTCATTGGTGAAATTGGAGGTATGGCTGAGGAGGATGTTGCAACATTCATCCAGGTAAGAGTTTGTTAGGGCCTTAGTTTGTATGGAGTTTTTTCTGTATTACATGCTATATTGTTGTATTGATTCTACATGTTGCAACACACATCCCCTCATGGTTTAGTGAAGTTCCATGCAAGTTCTATCTTGAGCACTCAAAATTATGACATATCTATCTATTTTGTATGATCTTTATTGCGGTTCAAATAAGATGAGTATTAAAATTGATGCTTCATCAATATTTTCTTCTAGAGAAAATTAAATTATAGTTGTAAGTGGTATCAATGGATGGAATACAAACTAAAGCTTTAGACATTTTGAAAGCAAATAGCACTTGATGGTTCTGCATACCAGTCATCCATATATATAACCTAGGCAAGCTGAAAAGTGAAATTAAACTGTATGACATATGCTCAACCATCTATAGGCAAAGATACATATAAAGAGTGTCGGCACTCAGTAGTCTTATGTTACATGTATTCTTGCCTTATGAGCATAAACATCGGGAAATAGTTAAAACTTACTGCTACACCAATTACTCATGCCAGCAAATGAAAAGAAAATAATAAGCAGGAGCAAAATAGAGAACACTATACTTGCTGCTCCTCACCAAAAGGGGAAATAGCACCTTTGCTTGTTCGGCATACATGAGCTATATGAGGGTGGCGATCAGATTTGCTTATGGTTGGTGGCCTACTAGGATGGTTGTATGGCCAGTCACTAACTGGAAAGCTAAAGCGGACTCAAGCTTCTCCCAGGTAAGTTTATGCTTCGCTTCTAGCGACGCGTGTTTTTCTTCTTTGTCCTTATACTTGGCCAGGCATGACGAGAAGAGATCATCGTCCATCTTAGACAACATTTTCTTGACATTTACCGTCAGATTCAGGACTTTTGTACAAAATTAAAATGATACTGCATAGTACTGATTATGGAACCTATATGTATGCCAATTAAAAAAGATACTTTCCTACTGTGGTTCACACTTTTTTTGTCTTGCTTGAGTTTTATTGGATGGATACATAGAGTAAGGAAATGGATAGTATTTTGTGAATTTTAATTGGCATACATATAGGTTCCATAAAGACAGGTGATTTTAGCTTGGAGAAATATTATTGTTGGAATGTGAGCCGCATATCTAACTTTAGAAGAGGAAACCATTATTCTTAGAAGTTAGTCTGTTCTTGATCAGAGATCACAAAAAAATATGCTTGTGTTGACAGCAACTCCTCCAGGCCCAAGAAAAAAATGGGTGAACCACCATAATTCCTGACAGATGTGAGTACACTTTCTTTACTGAGAAGGTTCCATTACCCCTAATGTAGGTCCAAGCATCGTTATTTTACTGTTCAATGTAGAGAACTTATTCTGCCATTAAGCTCCTGGTATGTTTTAGAGGGGAAGAAATCAATTGTTATGAATGCTTTCCATAACCATTTTGATAGTAATGCTTCTTCTTTTTGTGATTTAGTTTTTACATGTGATTGTATTTGTAGCCTACATTTTGTTTTGGGGTCTATAGTGGTTTATACCAGTACCTTTTCATGTGACCAGGAATGATCTTGTGGGAATAAAGCTGCTCACAAGTTTTAATGCATGACTCATCACGTTGTGTTGAATGACGGGAGTGTTGAATGACAGTAATGTCACCTGTAAGAACACTTACTGGGAGGCAAGAAAGGTGGCAAGGGATAAATTGAAGAAGATAGTCGCTACATACAAAATGGGACTTGTTGACAAACTCAAAGGTTTGATTTTTGTATCCATTGTTCTTGAGCCATCTGTCAAAGAGTGTTATATGGAACAAATGCATGGTTTTTACTTTGTTATTTGTTTGTTGACTTCTGAATAAAGTAATACTGTCAAAGAGTGTGCATTTTTTCCACAATTCGCAAATTAAGGATCAGACAAAATGACTTGGATACCCCTCAAAAGTACTGGTGGACAATGGTAGACAGTGTTGAGCAGTGTTATACAGTCTACGGTGTCTTTCTTTTGGGAGAAATTTTGAATGCTATAAGGTCTCTTTTTGTGAGGGAAAGTGTACTCACATCTGTCAGGAACTCAATCTCTCTTTGTGAGTAAGACATGCCTCCCATTGCTTACCATTGGATTCATATCAGCAGAGATCCATGTGATATTATAAAGAGAAAGTGTTGAACCTGAAATAATATCTAATATTGAAGTACTTTATTCTATAGTGTTGAAGTATTCTTTACAAATTTTCTTAACAAATAACAAAATATACAAACACTTTGACTATAAATAGCACGCTTCATTTCACTGCAATGCTTATGCTTCCTCTTTCTTCTGTACTCAGCTAAGCTCCATGGCTAGGGACATGTGCACATAGGTGAGAATGGAAGCATTCGCTGCACTTGGTAAAATTCAACGAGTTTCTGAGGGTGTTCTGCTACAATCGCTAGAAAAGAAGGTCATGAAAACTGACAGGATGGGTGTTTCTATCATCAACTGGCAAAAATTACCTCCTAAACTAAAAATTCCCTGTGCTGCTGGGATTTTTCCCATGGAGTTGAAGATGAATTTACGAGGTTCTATCATTATCTTGTAGTATCATTTTTCCTAAAATTGCAATTATTTTATTTTATTGCTTTCACATTACAGGTGAGAAGAACTGCCTGCAAATCATTAGGAGCGCTTGCAAAGTTTTCTACTTAGTAAACAGAGAAGGCCTTGGACTTGTTGATGGACATGATGAATGACGATACAGAAGCAGTTAGGCTGCAGGCTCTAGAAGCACTATTTCGTATGGCAACATATGGATGTTTGAGTGTGCAGGAGAAGCACATGCATATGGTATTAACTATGAACATACTCTGTTCACAAATGCATGACTGGTAGGTATAGTCAATAATTTCTATTGCGTAATTTAAGATCTCCATATTTTAGTTAATAACATGGTCTTTATTTTTCCCATTTCAGTTACCGGGAAAGCTTTAGCTAAACTACAGTAGGAAAGTATCTTTTTTCAATTGAATGGAGAGCTGGATGTTGACCTAGATGATTTTAGCTTGGAGAAATATTTATCTGCAAAAACTCTTGTTTCTTCAAGGTCCTTCCAGATAGATAACTATCATGGATCTGGAATGGTTCCATTGGCTGACCTGTAAGTTTCTTGCTGATTCTGTAATTAGATACTTTATTTACCTGGTTATATCGGAAATGATTCATCACTTCAGCATGTATTTCGGCAACTATTTCTGTGTAGTATTAATCTAGGTGGCTGAAGTGGCTGCATGGCTGTGTGTAATACAACAAATACCAGTAGAGTAGTGTCATGTATGCATCTGTGGATGTATTATGCATTTTTTGTAGAAAAAACTATATTTTTAATCGAGCAAGGACATAGTACCATGCTTTTATTGTTCTCCTGCTCTTACCTGACATTGTGTTGCACAGTGATACAAATAACTTTCTTTTGGGGCAGTGTAGCCACAGATGCCTTTATCCCCTTCCATTTCGATTTTTTTGTTGAATTCAGGTTCTTGATGATGTTCTAATCTACAGATGTGTTAGAAGACGACCGAATCCTGTGTGACTGGCAAGATTTACCATTTAAAAACTATGCCCCCCCCCCCCGCGCGGAAAATGATGTTAATGTCCACCCAGTAAATTTTTTGTTTTGTTTCCTGTCATCTGAAGATCAAAGATCCTAAGAAACAGTTTCTGGTTTATGGGTCTAGCAGAGCCAGAAGTGAGCACCTACAACCCTTTTAAGTTAAGCAACACAAGTTGAATTCATGGGAGCATGTGGACCAAGATCCGTTGTATATACATATGACTTCTCAATGATTTTCAAGTTGTTGTAACTATCCAGTATCGTACAACTGACCTGTTACCTAGGGGGAAGCACCACATGAGTGTTGTTGGTATCCTTGTCTGGTGAGCGAAAATCTCTCTTATCTTTTGTTTCTCTTCTTCGTTTGATTCAGTCCAGTCATTTCCTTAAATTATCTATAGATATGAGGCGGAGGGAGTAATTCTCCTCGAGGTGGAGGAGGATGAAGTGGTGATCGACTTCAAGCCAACTCCAAGTGCCATGTCGACCTCTGCCTCCGCTCCCTGCACACATCCTTCCCAGTCGTCTTCAAGGTCCAGACCTCCTCCCCGCTCAAGTTCCTCGTCAGCACGTTGTGCGGTGTTGTGTCGCCGCTTTCCTCAGTGTCCATACGCGTGGTGTGAGGCATCCCACTTCATCTCTAATCACCCCTTTATGTGCACATCGTCCATATGTGACCCCCTTCTCTATACAATTTCAATAAATTTTACTCTTTTGGGCTCCGTGTAATTTTATTGGTAAAATCTCTACTACTTATTAACGCTGCAAACTTAACCTGTCATTCCGTGTTATATATATTTTTATTGGTATTATATGATTCTGTTGCAACGCACGGGCATTCACCTAGTATATTATATGTGTGGAATGGGGAAGATGCTGTGCCCTTTGATTGTTGTACTAAAAAGCCTTGAATTCCTCGAATTCTTTTTCTTCGTCCAGACCATGAAGGATTGCAACGGTTACTGCGAAGCAAGGACTATAATATATGCATTGGGCCATAGGAATCCAAAAAAAGGGACTGAAAAGAAAAGGCTATCTGTAGATCTCCTGGGATCCTCTCGTTGATCATTTGGAGGACACAGGTTCAAACAACGGTTCGTCAAGAAAAGCAGGCTCCTAAAAAAATGATGCGCTGATGCGTCATCGTCGTCGTCCACAACTAGAGATGGCAATGGGTAAATACCCACCGGGTATTACTATCCCATACCCATACCCACGACACGAAAATAACCCCACCGGGTCACCCATATACACTGGCGGGTATGGATTTACCCCCATACCCATACCCATGTGGGTATGGGTCACCCATCGGGTCACTCGTACCCACAAAAATTAAACAACTATCAAAATATTATACTATACAAATGTCAAGTATATCCATATAAATACTATCACAAATTTTTCTAGCATCATTTAACCATCCATTCAACACACCAAAGATAATTGGATAAAGTAGTAACACTATGATAGTACTACATAGCACATTACATGGTCATTAAATTGTTGTTAAATAGTAAAAAAGTTGGATGACTAAAGTCCAAGTTCATGCTTTGGTAAGTTTATATTGGGTATTTTATACCCACGGGTTAACGGGTATGGGTGAAGGCGGAACGTTCTAATACCCGTTTACCCATTGGGTGAAGGTTTTTGCCCAATAACAGACCCACGGGTATAATATTTAGCTCACATACATACCCTAATGGAGTAAATACCCATCGGGTATCGGGTCGCGGGTACCCATTGCCATCTCTATCCACAACCTCTGTTTTCTAGTATTCACAAAGATTTGTACAGTAGCAACTGAAGCTTCTCAGTACAGTGCAGTGCAGAATGTGACCGAGTCAGGAAAATATTGCAAGTATTAATCCATTGGTGTCACTGCCTCCGGCGTGCCGTCCATATCAATACAGTATTTCTGTACGAGCTGTGCGAACCAGTCAAAACTATTGTACGCTACACATGGCATGTCCTCTCTGTTTATACCATGAAGATCACATGCCAGAACAGAAAGGAAAAGGACGACGACGACGACGATGCCGGAGCCGCCACTACTCGTGTGCAGAAACCAGGCACTGAACAGCATCAATTTTAGGGTACGGTACGGCAGTATGGAGATCTGCTGCTTGCTCGAGCTTCCTTGTGCTAGCTGCATGCGTGACGCCGCTGCTGATGGCTACGACCACCACCAACGTTTCACCGGAGAAACACTTCTTCTTTCCGTGTTTCATGGAGAGGCCGTGTCGTCATCACTAGCTCTAGTCCTGGTTGGCTTCGTTCTTCTTGCCCTTGTTCGCCCTGAAGAAAGCGTAGCACCCGGTCCGCTTCCTGCTCCAAAAACAGAGAAGAGGTTGGTCATGCATGTCAGTGATGACTGATGATTATTAGGCTAGCAAGACCCTGCCATGAGCTCGGTTAGATATGCCCTAGTAGTTCTTATGGGAGTGTGATGATTGGATTTATTGGCAGTAGCGGAGTGAGACATAAAGCATGTGTGCCATGATTAGGCTTCAGGTGGCAGTAAGTTTAGTCAGCCTTGAGCTTTTTTTTTTCGTGAGAAAGGGGCAAGTAGAGGCTGCTTGGATTAGATGAATGATTTGATCTAACTTCCACTTACTCAGCCTCAAATGATGCTACAAAAGGTGCAATTTCATATTCCGCAAGTTAACACAATCAGCAACACGATTATTTGACATCAAGTGCAATAGCTAGCTACCGTGTTTAGCGCTCCATCGGTCCTGGATTCGGCTTCTCGTGGAAACGAATTTCAGCATGTGGTTAAAAAATTAAACACTTCTCAGGTCATGGGTTCGACTTCCCGCGGGAGCGAATTTCACGCTGTGGTTAAAAAAATCGTCTCGTCCGTCCTACGCCAAATCACAGGTCTAAGGCTCAGCCCGGTCGTTCTCACATGGGTTTGGATGCCCTCATTTGTCCCACGCCAAAGCAAGCACAGGTCTAAGGCTTAGCCCGGTCGTTCTCACATGGGCTTCGATACCCTCATCTATCCCACGCTAAAGCACAGGTCTAAACCTTTCCTGGTCGCGATCGTTCTCACATGTGTTTCGATGATGTTATGTATGAGGCAGAGGTTCAAGGGTTTTCTCGACCTGTGTGAGAAAAAGGGGTTTAAGAGTTTTCTCGATATGTGTGAGAATATCTTCTTTATATAATACATTGCCTTTTTTTTTACCCCGCAGATCAGTTTTTTTTTAAGATCACGATGCCGTATCCCTTGTTTCAGGGGATGACGACTAGCAACTACTCACACTTGCCCATAGTTAATGAGATAAAAAAAAAAACTTTCATCATGCAATGCCATGACTTCAAAAGTTAACGTCTATATGTGAAATCTTCTTCTAGCAAAAGAATAAAAAAAAACTGGACTACAGGTAGGAGAAGACGACAGCAGAAAGGATCATCTGGAGTCGTGCTCGTGCTCCTTTTCGGGGTTTATACCAGGGAAAAAACAAAGCTGAGCAGCAGGAATTGACAGCAAAGTTGGATTGCGATGCAACAAGAACTGACTTGAGGCGGTGACTCTGCCGTCTTGACCGGTTTTTGCCGTGCAGTTTTTCCCTTTTTTTCACATCAGACGGACGTATTCAGTGACAAACTTTAGTAGAAGCAACCAAACACCCCTAAATGGCTGTGCTTTGATTCGGTCTATTTACCATCTCCATCCATGGAACTCTCTACAGGTGGTTCAGTGTGTACCTCTGACTTCGGTAGCTTTGGCGTTTCCAAAAGCGTGTTCTTTTTATTTTTATTTTTTGAAACAAAACTACAAGATATACGTTCTAGAAGACTAGCAGAAGTCTAGAACGGCTGCTTTGTCTCCTTCCATCTGTTGAAGAAAGTTTGTTTGCTCCATTTTTTTTAGAAAACAAATTCCTTCTAGAACAGTTTCTTGTCTATTGCGTCTGTTGAAAAAAAGAAACTCCTTTAAGACTAGTTGGACAACCCCATTTTTTCCGAAGAATTCCAAATTTTCAAAAGAAAAATAGTTTATTTTCTCAAGTAAAAGTGGGAATCTCTTGAAAAACAATGGAGTTATCAAACTAGTTTTTAGCTCAATCTTTAATGCCAAAACCGAAATTTCATCTCCTTTTCCTGCTTCCCAAGGAAAAATGAATGATACGAAGATTGAGATATGCTGGTTCCTTCCTCAACTAAAATTGTTTAAATGGCATTTTCATAGTGCGGCCTTTTTTTCTTTCTAAGTACCGCTTTATAACAGCTTTAAGAGCTAACCCGAAGTAGAAGCCAAGAAGATCCATCCACCTTAATTTGGACAGTTGCACTGCAATTCCCCCAACAAATTTGTATACTTTTTTAGAAAAGACTCGAATTTCTAAAGAAATAACAAATTTTCTTTTGCTAAACAACCTGACGTATCATGTATGTATACTGCTAAAAACTTTCCAGATCAGGAAGCGGAACTAAATAAACCATGGCTGAAGCAAATAAGAAGGAAATGGAAAGGAGTTAGTTACCTGCTCCAGCTCCTGTCCGGCGCTCTCGGATTGGCGGCGCCATTGGCATTCCTGAGGCTGGCGGCGCTGCTGTTGCTGTTGCTGCTGCTGGTCCGGCTGCTGTTCCCGGCCTCGCTGAACTCGCTCTTGGTCCACCACTCCTCCTCCTGCACCGCCGCCTCCTTCTTCTCCTTCCTCTTCTTCTTCTTGCTGTCCTTGGCGGCGTCGGGCTTGGGCGAGACCTTCTTCTTGCCGCCGAGGGAGAGCGGGAGGAAGAGCTTGATGAGCAGGCCGGTGTCCAGGCTGACGCTGCGGTCCAGGCTCCGGCTCCGCTGCTTCCGCATCGTCCTCTGCTTCCTCCCCTGCTTCTTGCCCTTGGAGCCTCCCTGCTTCCTGCTACCGCCGCCGTCCTCGGCGTCCGCCGCCGCGACGGCGTCCTTCCTGGCGCCGGCGGACTCGCCCTTCTCCTGCGCCGGGACGGGGACGGCGCGACTCGCGCGTGGTCCGGCGGTGGTAGGCGGCGGCAGAGGGTTGGTAGGGGCGTGGGGAGGGGACGGGGGCGACGGGTGCTCGACGATGTCGCGGAGCGAGAGCTCGTAGGCGGACTCCGGGAGGCCGCGGACGAGGTCGAGCATCTCGCGGCGGTACCCCGCGATGGCCTGCGCCCGCGACGGCGAGCTGCCCGCCGACGCCGGGTACTGCCGGTGGAGCTGGTGGTGGTGCGCCCACAGCTGCGGCGACGGCGTGCCCGAGCCGCCGGAGCTGTAGTCCATCTCCGGCGAGGCCTGCGGCGACGCCTGCAGCCACCGGACCTCCTCGTCCCCGTACCGCGGCGCCATCGGGTTCGCCGGCGGCCGCGGCGGCAGCCCCCGCGCCGGCGAGCCCGGGAAGCTGAACTCTGGTCGCCGCTGCATGGCCAGGGCCAGCCAAGGAGGGGATCGGTCGGTCCCTGTAACAGAGCAGCTGCTGTGCAGTGCAGAGCGAGAGAGGTGTGTCCGTCTCGCGCGTGGGGAAGGGAAGGTGGAGGGCGCCGGGGAGATGGTTGGTTAATAATGGCGTCGTCGAGTACTCCAGCCGCACCCGCAATGCAACGCAACCAGAGCGGAGCAGAAAGCGATGGCGAGTGCTCGGAGTCGTCGCGGGAATTTAAATCAGCACTAGTTTTCGGCGGCTTTGATTTCGTGTACCGGGAGCGATGGGGGGGCCTCGCGGCGGTGGTGCGTTTGCGTTGTTGGTGTGGGATGGGAACAGCACGGCAGGCCTTGGCGGCTTTTATTTTCATTTCAGGGGCAGTAAATGAACACAGGACACACTTTACACCGTGGGGAGGGGGCTGTGTTTGCGGAAGATAACGGTCGAGAGCCACGTGTTGCGAGTCCGAACAGGCTTTAATCTAAAACGATCATCCTATAATTTTAAAGCAAAATTAATAATATAGCTTACAGTAGTATTACCTCTATTTCTTTTTAGTTGTCGCTTCATAATGTTGCTACGCGACATATAGCTAAAGCTAAGGATCCGTTTGATCCCATGAGCTAAAATAAAAATAACTAAAGTTTAGATATTTTAGGAGCTAAAAATGATTAAAATAGTATAACATAGATTTTTAGTCACTTTTAGCTTTAAAAAAGAGCAATTAATTTTTTTAGCCACTGAATCCAAATAGGTCTAACTAAAAGTCTAGCCATATAAGGGTATGTCCAACAGATGGATATTTAAGGGGTTATATTAAAATATATAAGAGATTGTCTCTTCGTGAAGAGCCCGTCTCTATATGACTATCTATAAGTATGATATTACTGATTTTAAAGACATCTCATGCAATGTATCATACAGTCACTTAGTTGTCTCTTGTATTTAGAAAACTAATCTAGAGACTCAATGTCGTACATACAACATCATTTAACACCCCACCTCTTGAGAGGTCTATAATACGTTAAATAAAAAATATAAGAAAAAAGCTTGTCGGCGTTTCGAGACCGGGGGGTCCCTGGGCCGACGAGTGAAATGTCGCCGCGTGCCCCAGTCCAGATGGGTCGGCGCGAGGCCGAGCGCGCAGGGGGAAAAAGGCAGCCGGAGACGGGCGTGAGAGAGGTGGAAATCCCGCGGCCTTCGTGTTCGTCCCGCGCCCAGGTCGGGTGCGCTTGCAGTAGGGGGTTACAAGCGTCCGCGTGGGAGAGAGCGAGGGACTCTACGCGTCGCCCCGTCCTCCCGTGCGGCCAACCCTCTGTAAGAGGGCCCTGGTCCTTCCTTTTATAGGCGTAAGGAGAGGATCCAGGTGTACAATGGGGGTGTAGCAGAGTGCTAACATGTCTAGCGGAGGAGAGCTAGCGCCCTAAGTACATGCCATCGTGGCAGCCGGAGAGGTTTTGGCACCCGGTTCGTGTGGTGTCGTGGCCGTCGGAGGAGCGCTGGAGCCTGGCGGAAGGACAGCTGTCGGAGCCGTCGAGTCCTTGCTGACGTCCTCTTGCTTCCGTAAGGGGGCTGAGAGCCGCCGTCGTCACAGAGCGTGCGGGGCGCCATCATTGCCTATCTGGCGGAGCGAGCCAGATGGGACGCCGGTCTTGTCCCCCGTAGCCTGAATCAGCTTGGGGTAGGGTAATGATGGCGCCTCCCGTTGACGTGGTCGGTCCGCGCCCTAGGTTGGGCGATGTGGAGGCTCCTCCGAGGCCGAGGTCGAGTCTGTCTTCCGTGGCCGAGGTCGAGTCCGAGCCCCTGGGTCGGGCGAGGCGGAGACCGTCGGTTGAGGCCAGGGCTGAGTCCGAGCCCTGGGGTCGGGTGAAGCGGAGTTTGTCGTCTTCCGGGGCTGAGCCCGAGTCCGAGCCCTGGGGTCGGGCGGATCGGAATTCATCGTCTTCAGGGGCTGAGCCCGAGTCCGAGCCCTGGGTCGGGCGGAGCGGAGTTCGCCGTCTTCCGGGGCTGAGCCCAAGTCCGAGCCCTGGGTCGGGCAAAGCGGAGTTCGCCGTCTTCCGGGGCGGAGCCCGAGTCCGAGCCCTGGGTTGGGCGGAGCGGAGTTCGCCGTCTTCCGGGGCCGAGCCCGAGTCCGAGCCCTGGGTCGGGCGGAGCGGAGTTCGCCGTCTTCCGGGGCTGTGCCCGAGTCCGAGCCCTGGGTCGGGCGGAGCGGAGTTTCCTATGGTGCCTGAGGCCGGGCCTGACTGCCTGTCAGCCTCACTCTGTCGAGTGGCGCAGCAGTCGGAGCGGCGCAGGCGGCGCTGTCCTTCTGTCAGGGCGGTCAGTGGAGCGGCGAAGTGATTGTGGTCACTTCTGCTCTATCGACTAGAGGACGTGCGTCAGGATAAAGGTGTCAGGCCACCTTCGCATTAAATGCCCCTGCGATTTGGTCGGTTGGCGTGGCGACTTGGCCGGGGTTGCTTCTTGGCGAAGACTGGGCCTCGGGCGAGCCGGAAGTATGTTCATCGCTGGAGGGGGGCCTCGGGCGAGACGGAGATCCTCCGGGGTCGGCTGCCCTTGCCCGAGGCTAGGCTCGGGCGAGGCGTGATCGGGTCCCTCGAATGGACCGATCCCTGACTTAGTCGCACCCATCAGGCCTTTGCAGCTTTGTGCTGATGGGGGTTACCAGCTGAGAATTAGGAGCCTTGAGGGTACCCCTAATTATGGTCCCCGACAGTAGCCCCCGAGCCTCGAAGGGAGTGTTAATACTCGCTTGGAGGCTTTTGTCGCACTTTTTTGCAAGGGGACCAGCCTTTCTCGGTTGCATTACGTTCCGGTGGGTGCGCGCGAGCGCACCCGCCGGGTGTAGCCCCCGAGGCCTCGGAGGAGTGGTTTGACTCCTCCGAGGTCTTAATGCCTCGCGCAATGCTTTGGCTGGTCTGGTCGTTCCCTCATGCGAGCTGGCCGTAGCCCGGGTGCACGGTCGGGTCCCAAGTTCTCGGGCTGGTATGTTGACGCTGTCAACGGTTTGGCCGGAGCCGGGTTTGCGAGAGCAGCCCCCGAGCCTCTGCACAGGGCGAGAGGACGGTCAGGGACAGACTCGACTTTTTTACATACGCCCCTGCGTCGCCTTTCCGCAAGGAGGAGGGGGGAAAGCGCCATGTTGCCCTCGGAGGGCGCCGAACATGGTGTCTCCGGTGAGCTGCTGGCGGGTAATCCGAGCAGACGTCCGTGCCCCATTTGCTAGGGGTCGACTAGAGGCCCAGAGGCACGCCCAAAAGTACCTGCGGGTGATCTGCCGGACCCGGTCCCCTATCGACGGGGTCCGAGGGCTCGATGCCTCCCTCTGATGGGATTCCGTTACAAGATCGTTCCCGCTGGTCTCGGAAATGTCCTAGGGTACCTCGGGAGCGTAGCCCGAGCCTTGGTTATGTATCGAACGTACCCAGGGTCATCCCTCGCTCTATGTCTGAGGCGGATGTGAACCCTTCGAGGGCCAGCCTTCGAACCCCTGATCAGTAGTGGGCGCGGAGCCCGAGTGGCCTGAGGCGGCCGTTGAACCCTTCCGAGGGGCCGGCCTTCGAACCTCTGACCAGTAGTGGGTGTGGAGCCCACGCGCTCTGAGGCGGCTGTTAAACCCTTCCGAGGGGGCAGCCTTCGAACCTCTGATCAGTAGGGAGGCTCGGAGCCTGTTTCCTTCACGGAGAAGGATCCTTTTCGGGGTATCCCCCTTTCCCGGTCCCTGTTGTAAGAGAGAGAAAGAGGAAAAGGAAAAGGATACGAAATCGAACGACGCGGCGTACCTTTTTTGACGCGGTCATTATGGCGAAGGCGAAGTGTCGCTTGCTTCTCCTGCCAGAGGCGCCGCCTGTCCCGCCGCGGAGTTAATTCGACGGGGCGAATGGTTCGCGGGGCAGCCGTTGCGCATGCGCGAGTCGTTCGAGGAACGGAACACGGGCGCGTCGTCTTCACGCCGTGAGAGAGGGTTCTCTCGCTGCCCCCGGATGGGACGTAAGCTTGGCTGACGATGTGACCGCTGCTCCTGCCCGCCTGCCACCGCCATTACTGCCGGCCCATTTTTGGCCGTATTGACCGTCGCTCTAGGCTGGCGCTGCTGGGTTGTGCGTAGGGTTGCCTCGAGTCGCGGTACTGGTTCCGCAGTTGAGGAGGCGTGGCAGTGGCACGAGTGGCGGTGCAGTTGCTCGCACGTAGCATCCGGCGCGCCGGTTGCATGACGCGTGGGCCTGGGCCTCCATGCTGGGCGTGTTGGAAGTCGGAGAAGTGCGCCCACTTGGCACGGTTGCATGCCGCCTGCAGGGCTACCCGCCCTTTCACCTGCTGGTCTGGGCGAAAGTGGAGGGACGCTTGTAACCGTTGGACGGTTGCATGCACCGCGCGTGGCGGTTTGGCTTCTTCTGCCCTGGGCCAGCTTGCATGACGCGTGGGACCCAGCCCCCCGCGCCGTAGGGGAGGACCTTGGAGCGTGTTGGAGAAGACTCAGCCCACGACGGCTGGGGACGCAAGTAGGGAGAGTCGCCTTTAAAAGGAGGGTGACCCCCTTGAAAGGCAACCATGTCTTCGCGCTCCCTTATGCATCGTGTCTTTCCACCTTCCGAGCCCCCGGATGGGGGATGCCCGCAGTCCTTCCGCCTTGTCGTTGGAGGAACGCAACTCCGCGGGAGTTGGTACCTTTCAGCCATCGTTCGGCTTCAAGGATTTTCATCATGCAGCCCGGTTGCACCCCTCCGCCGGTGGTCACCCAAGACGGTGACCACCAGCCCCTGGATGGGGAGAAGCAAGCCGGGCTGTGATCTTGGTCCCGCCCTCGGCTTCAAGGATGTTCATCATCCTTGCTGGGGCGGAGAGCGAGGCGAGCCGGGGCTCTACCTCCCGCGCGGGCCGGCTGGCCACCTCCTCTTCCAGCTTCTGGTGGTGGAAACCATCCTCCAGCTCTGCGGAGGAGGCGTCCTCCAGCCATGCCGGGGAAGGCGAACTGTTGCTGCCCAGCTAGGATGCAACATTCCGCCCTCTTCCTCGCTTTCGTGGCGAGGACGGGAGCGAGGACCTGCCGGTGCGCTTTGGAGCGGCCCGCTCTTTGGCTTTGATGGCTGGTTCGCATCCCTTGAGCGGGAACGCGAACGAGAGCCTTCCGGTGGCCGCGTCCGTCCTAGGACCATGGCTGCTACTACAGAGGTCGCTGGCGAGTTGCCCGGAACTCGTCGCCCCGCAGGCTCCCCGGTGTGGAGGTTGTTCATACCCGCGGAGGTGGAACCGGAGTTCTGTTTGTAATGGCACCTTGAATGCCGGTCTTTTGTTCATTGTGGCTGTCGGGGCCTGAACATGTGTGTATTTTTGGCGCGGAGCCATGTTTTTTCCTCATCTTCGAGCACTAAGACTCGCCTGTTGGTTGTCTGAACCGCTTCACCAAGAGCGAGTCGCCCCGTGCAAAGGTGACGAGTGAGGTATCCGTATCCCGGAGGCGTAGGAGTCCCTCGGCTCGGTCGGCCTTGCTGTCTGAGGCTTCTCTTGCTTAGTTAAAGGAACCCCTCGGCCGCTCTTCGATGAGCCGAAGCCAGGGGTAGCGGTGTCAGCACGGACAGAGGCAGAGTTGGCTCGAAAAGAAGACTTGGTCGGCCGAAGCCTGGCCGGGTCGTCCGTTAGCGGGACCGACGCCGGAGTCGATCTGTCGAGGCCTCGGGCCGGGCTGATGTCTTCGGGGGACAGGTGGCCGAGGCCTCCGGGTGACCAGCCGAGCTGCCTGCTCAAGCCGGATTCTTGGAGGAGACCCAGGCGGCGATGGCCCGGGCGTGATGATGAAGTCGTCCTTCAGAGTGGAGATCCTCGGACCATGTCGCCGTCGGAGGCTAGGTCGGACCTCGCCGAAGGTGTAGTCGACACCGAGGGTGCTGCGGCTCCCTTCAACTGTCGAGATCCGAGCCTGCAGGATCAGATTATCTTGTAGTGTGTGTTTTCTATGGCCGCCGAGGCCCAAACACACCCTCGACGTGTTGTAAAACTGCGCTTCTTTTCCTCTTGTTTCGAGTATCTCGACTTTTCCGTCGGTGACAGAATTGTCTGTGCGAGCGAGAGTTGCTTTTCACGGAAGGTGATGAGTGAGGTATCCGTATCCCAGAGGCGTAGGAATCCCTCGGCTCGGTCGGCCTTGCCGCTTACACGCGCTCTTGCCCGTCCATGGGGTTCTGTCACCGATGCAGTCGAGAAGGCCCGAAGAATCGCTTCGGCAGAGGAGCTTTCGAGCGTGAAGACTTGTTCGGTCCGCGGAATCGCTTATCCGAACGCGAGTTACTTATCGCAGAAGGTGATGAGTGAGGTATCCGTATCCTGGAGGCATAGGAGTCCCTTGGCTCGGTCAGCCTTGACTGCTTACGTGTACTCCGTCGTTTTCAGGATCCACTTTCGAAGTAGTCGAAAAGCACGAAAGACATTCTGGCAGGAAGGATTTCTTTTCGAGAGGAAAAAATTCGACGCAGAGGGGGTTCCCCCCTTTTAGCCCCCAAGGTAGGGTCGGGCTTTGCCGAGGCAAGGCTGACCCTTCCTTGATGACTAAACTTTGCGTAGGAACGAGGTATGCAAACAACTTGAAAGCATCTTAAGGGTAGAAGCGACGTAGCTGTTGGATGTTCCAAGCATTGCTGTAGACCTCGCCTTGACTGTTGGCCAGCTTGTACGTTCTGGGCTTCAGAACTTTGGCGATGACGAACGGCCCTTCCCAGGAGGCGTGAGCTTGTGCCGCCCTCGGGCGTCTTATCGTAGCCGAAGCACCAGGTCGCCCACCTAGAGGTCTCGGGACCGGACCCCTCGGGCGTGGTAGCGTCGCATGGACTGCTGGTACCGCGCCGAGTGTAGCAAGGCCATGTCCCGAGCCTCTTCCAGCTGGTCCAGTGAGTCTTCTCGATTAGCTTGGTTGCTTTGGTCAGCATAGGCCCTCATCCTCGGGGAACCGTATTCTAAGTCTGTGGGCAAGATGGCCTCGGCCCCATAGACTAGAAAGAACAGCGTGAACCCCGTGGCTCGGCTCGGTGTTGTCCTCAGACTCCAGACCACCGAGGGGAGTTCCTTCATCCATCGCTTGTCGAACTTGTTGAGGTCGTTGTAGATCCGAGGCTTGAGTCCTTATAGAATCATGCCGTTGGCACGCTCTACTTGCCCATTCGTCATGGGGTGAGCCACGGTGGCCCAGTCCACCCGGATGTGGTGATCCTCGCAGAAGTCCAGGAACTTTCTGCCGGTGAACTGGGTGCTGTTGTCGGTGATGATGGAGTTCGGGACCCCGAAACGATGGATGATGTTGGTGAAGAACGCCACCGCCTGCTCGGACCTGATGCTGTTTAGGGGTCGGACCTCGATCCACTTGGGGAATTTGTCGATGGTGACCAACAGGTGCGTGTAGCCCCCGGGTGCCTTCTGCAAGGGGCCTACGAGGTCCAGACCCCACACAGCAAAAGGCCAGGTGATGGGTATCGTCTGCAGAGCCTGAGCGGGCAGGTGGGTCTGCCTCGCGTAGAACTGACACCCTTCGCAGGTGCGGACAATTCTAGTGGCGTCGGCCACCGCCGTCGGCCAGTAGAAACCTTGTCGGAAGGCGTTTCCGACAAGGGCTCGAGGTGCGGCGTGATGGCCGCAAGCCCCCGAGTGTATCTCTCGTAGGAGCTCCTGACCTTCGGCGATGGGGATGCATCGCTGGAGGATGCCTGAGGGGCTGCGGTGGTAGAGCTCTGTAGCATCCCAAAAATTCAAATTCTGAAATTTTCTCAAACTCGCCCAAAATTCAAAATGAATTTCAAATTTCATTTCAAAATGTTTGTTTGCGAGTTGATATCAACAAATAAATTATAGTGGTCTATATTCTCTCTAAAATCCTCCTCAAAATATCCTACAAATATTTCCCCAGTGACCCCCCTCAAATTCTTTCCAGAAATACTGCCCAGATATTTCCCGAGTAATCCCCTTCAAGTTCTTTCCAGAAATATTGCCAAAATATTCCACCAATATATCTCCAAGTATTTTCCTCTTGAGAAATACCTTCAGAATCATTTTTCAAGTCCCTATAAATATTTTCTTCATAACTTTCCTCATGCTCATACGTATACGTATGCCTCCAGTGTCATACGGTGAGCTCTACAAGCAAATCTCACTTATACAAGACAAATACATGCTAACCTCCCACTAATCATCTCATCCTCCCACTAATCCTCTCATCCCTCCCCCTAATCCCCCCACCATGGCTATAAATAGAGGGGCAAGGGCCTCCTCTCTTCCCACCCCAAGCCATTTCATGGCAACTCTCTTCCCCCCACACACACCCACTCCATGTTCCACACAAGCACAAGGATCGTTCGATCGTTCTTCGATCGTTCGTCCCCTGTTCTTAGTTTGTTCGTTCGTTCGTCCGATCGTTCGATCGTTCGTCCGATCGTTCGATCGTTCGTCCGATCGTTCATGGTTCGTTCGTCCGTTCGTCCGATCGTTCGATCGTTCGTCCGTTCGTTCGTCCAAATAATCTTTTTCCTACCGTTATGCTGCCGAAATTCCGATCGTTCGTTCGTTCGATCATTCGATCGTTCATCGTTCGTTCATAGTCCCTATTCATCGTTCATCGTTCGTTCATAGTCCCTATTCATCGTTCTTCCAGATAATCCTTGTCCTGCCGTTATGCTGCCGAAATTCCGATCGTTCGTTCGTCCGATCATTCGATCGTTCGTCCGTTCGTTCGTCCAAATAATCTTTTCCTGCCGTTATGCTGCCGAAATTCCAATCGTTCGTTCGTCCGATCATTCGATCGTTCGTCCGTTCGTTCATAGTTCCTATTCATCGTTCATCGTTCGTTCATACGAACTATTCAGTATCACTATTTACCATTACTATTCACCATTACTATTCACCATTACTATTCATCGTTACTATTCACATGCACTATTCATCATCGTTACTATTTATCATTACTATTCATTATCGTTACTATTCATCGATGATATCTATAATTTCTTTTCCATCGCCACTATTCATCGTTACTAATCATCGTTACTATTCATCGGTCATCTAGTCATCCCAAATTTCAACTACTCGTCCATCATGCTGTCCAGTCCACCTAAGACCAGCCAGACCCATGTTCCAGTCATACGAACTCCGGTGACTGTGATTTTCCTTCCAGTAGGGAACTTCCCATCTGGTCACCCATCCCAGGTTTCTCCAAGTTGAGCACGCTTAACTTTGAGATTCCTTTGAACCAGGCTTCCAAACTCAAATTCCAATAATTCTTGTTTCTAAATTCTTATCAAACTATTCCCTATCCAACCATGTCATCCCTTAAGCATGGTCCATATTCCAGAAAACTCCCAAAATACTCTTGTCCCATATTCTGCCTATAACTCTCCTGTTCATACTAAGTCAGACAATTCATTCGTCACTATTCTCACCAACAGTGAATTTCACTGTGCTACACCACATACACCCAGCTATAAATACACCCAGCTACCCTCTCCCTCTCCACACACACTCAACACCCTCAGCCAAGGCAAACACCCCACCCACTCAGTTACTCTGCTCTGCCGGCTACACGCATAGTGTCGCTTCGCCTCCAGTCCACCCTCCTGGTAAGCACCTCCGCTCCACCACCAGTAATATCACAACACCACATGACACAGATTCTACTCAAGACTCTACCCATCCATATATCACTATTCTGACCACTATACTAAATATTTGTTGATATACTTGTTGGTTTGTATGTTTGCTTGTTCATGTTGCATAGTTATCGGAGCGTTCGTGCCGTCTCGTGGAGGCCAGATCTGCAAGTCTACGCCAGGCGGTGGAGCCAGAAGCCAGTTCCGCGAGCTCCCCTTCCCCCTTCGCCGAATAAGCACGGCAAGCTCACTGGATCCCTTTGATGCATAAATTACCTATGTCTTTCAACCACAACCCTCAGCCTGTTATTTTATGCATGATATGATTTTGAGACAAGTTATTATGGCCACCCAAGCCGCTTGCCGCAATCAATCCTTAATATATTTGTTACAAATGATTTGAGAAAAGGGTGTGAGTTTTCAAAAGAAAATGCTTTTCAAAATGCGTATGATGAAGGGTTTTCACCCTTATCACCTTGTGAGTGGGATAATCAGGGACTCCCTGGTTTAGGGGAGGGCCTAAGGTGATGGCTCAGCTGGTTTAGGCGTGAGCAGAAGGATTGTCCCCTCGTATAAGGACCGGTTTGTCATCTTTCACTACCTGTACTCTTTAATAGTACAACCACTCGAGACTGTGTGGGCAGTCACTCAATCTGAACTCGTGCGGTCCGACCCCAGGGTTATGAAGGCTGGGGAGCACCGGGAGGATAAGGAGGGGGAAAGTTTTGTCCGGTTTGGACATGGTGGTGGCCTGACTCCTTCCGGATAACCGTTAAGGTTAGGACGTGCGGGGAAAGAAAGAGAGTCGGATTCGGATCTCACTGATCATGAGATCGCAGAGCCGGACTAGTGGGTAAAGTGTACACCTCTGCGCAGAGTTTGAAAACCTATTCGAATAGTCTGTGTCCACAGGAATGGACGAGTCTGGTATGGTATGGCAATTAATGTTTTGTTTTCCAAAAAAAGAGATGGTTTTGAGAAAAGTGGTTTTTAAAAAGGTTCGACGGTTGAGCCGTGAGCTATGGTGGACGGGAAGTCCAGTAGCTGTTTTTGAAAAGGAAAACCAGTGGGAAACTGCTGAGATACCTGGATGGTTTAGTCCAGGGGATTTTGTTATAATACTGAAAAACTTCCTGCTCCTTTTGGAGAGGATGCACTTTGCAAAATACAAAATGTTTTTCAAAACAACCCTGCATAAAATATTGCTGTTTCTGCAAATATCCCGAGCTCTACATATTCCATGCATTATATCTGATTTCCCCATTCCGCGGGTGAAGGTGGGCTGCTGAGTACGTTTGTACTCACCCTTGCTTATTTGTTGTTTTTTCAGAAAAAGGAGATCGGGTAAGAGTTACGACTGTTCCCAACCTTGCCTGTGGCTGTTGGACCGCTGATTTGCTTCGCTGCGTATATCGGGCTGCTTCTGCCCCACTCTGATGATATGTCCCGAGTTGTGGACCAACTCTTAAAGTTGATCGCCACCTTTATAGGTTTGTCTCGTTTAAACAGATCTGGAATCATCTGATGTATAAATGTGTTTACTAGCCTCCTGGGACTAGTAATTGTATCACATTTGAGTCCCAGAGGATTGGGACGCTTCAGGTGGTATCAGAGCTGTTAGGTTGGCCGCAGGACGTAACCCTTAGCCTGATCAAAAGTTTTTGAGTCCAAACTATTTTCTTAAAAAAATTCTTGCTCTCATCCCTTCATTTCAAAAATGTTTTCCCCCTTTCCTTCTCTCAGAAGTCAGATAGAGGTTCAGTGCCAAACCAGCTTCCGCCAGAATGAAGATGGTTTCCCCAAGTTGCTGAGAGCATGCACAGTCCGCCTCGGAATCAGGAGCCAGCCAGAGTATGATGGTCGTGAGTTCGTCGAGCATGGCACAGAGAAGTGTGTCGTGACTGTATACATTGGATCCAGTCCACACCATGTGGAATGGAGTGTCACTGCTGCTGGGCACAGATTCAAAGACACCTGCCAAGTCGTCGCTCGCAAGGCATTGAGGGCCCTGTGTCAGATCTACGAAGAAGAAGTGGCCAACACTCCGCTCAGATTCTTTCCGCCCTTTCAGAGAGACTGTCCCGCTTGGATGGCCAGGATGCGTGCATTGGAAGGACAACAACTGCTTGAGGATGACCCCACAGTCGTGTACCTCACTGCATACCTGCTCACCCTTGATGCACAGTATGATTTCTTGGCTCGGCACCACCGTCAGATGATTGCCCGAGCAGAAGATGCAGAGAAGCGCAATCGTCAGCTGCATGTGGATCTCACCACAGCTCAAGCCCGTGCAACTGCCTTGGAGAGTCGTGAAGTCATTGCTGTTGAAGCCCTGAAGCAAGCCAAGGATGAGCACGTCCAGAAGTTGATGGAGGCCTACTTGGTCACCCATAACCAACGTAGAGCCCTGCAGATCCAAGAGTCCGCTCCATCCAACCCAGTTCAACCCATGAGAGCTGAAGATCCCGAGATTCTTGAAGGTCACCCGGTCTCTGTCAGAGGAGAGAAGAAGGCTTGGGAACTCCCGGAAGGAGCCATAGTCTTGGAAGGAATTCCAGTCTTCCCTCAGGCTATGGATAAGCAAGAGCACCCAGAGTCCTCCCAAGATCCCCCGCCAGAGTTGTTTGAGCCCCTCGCCATGAAGAAGATTCCAGCACCATCCCTTGAGGTCAAGGAAGAAGCTGCAAGCACCCCACCAGCACCGCCGCCCTCTGAGGAACTAGAAGAGCCAGTCCAGCTTGAAGAAGAGTTCGACTCCGTCTTGCCATCTCAGTTGCCGCCAGAAGAAGTCATCAACATCAGCTCCCTCTTAACCCATCCAGGAGATGTCTCAGATTGAAGTTGTGTGCAAGCCTTGCCAGAAGAGAATTGTCTGGTCTGAAGTTAGTATGCCCAGTCCTCTGCATGCATTGGGTAGTGAAGTTTTTTCTTCACTTTGGCTAGAGCCCTGCATGTATGAGAGTTAATCGTGTAGTCCCGTGCTTTGAAAAACTCTATTTGTGTTGCCCCTAGGGCATTTCAAAATGAATTTCGCTTGATGTTTTCCTCCCTTTTGAGTGCATATGTGATGCTTTAACGTTAGTGCTCATAAGTTGCATTTAGCATAGTTCTCAATTCAGGAGCCAAGCAATAGTAGTTATGCTTAGCCCTCGAATCTGAGTAGCCCGTGCTTTGGAAAAACTCTATTCTTCCCTTATTCAAAACATTTGATTTGTTTGTGCTTATCATTACTGAGCTTGTGTGTTTTCTTTCTTTTTAAGAAAGGTTTTCTCTAAAAACATAGATCACAAATTAGACCTAATCCTCACCTTATGCTTCCATTCTCATCTTAACCCATCTCAAGAGAAACGCACCTTGCCCAAGAAGATACCGGGAAGCTTACCCTTGAAGCCTGGAACAAGCTACAGAAGAAACCAGTCCAGTCGCTCAGTCAAAAGGACCGACCGTAAGAATCAAAGCACTGCCCCTGAGTCAAAGTAAACAGGAAAAGAGGACAGAAGGAGTTATTACCATACAGAGAGGCAAAGATTCTTGGAACCAGAGACCACAAACATCAGGGTCATTGACCCCACCACTCACCCGTGCCCCTCGCACGCGTGCCTGCCTCCATGCGCACTACCATCGCCCCACGCCCCCTTTGCAGCGCACTACCGCCACCCACCCCCCTTTGCAGCGCACCCACCGCCGCCATCGTCGCCGGCAACATCAAGTCCCCCCTCCCCTTGTCGCGTCTACTACCGTGTGGCACCTGCTCCATCACCACCACTCCACCCCCCCCCCCCCCCCCCCCCCCCGAGCACCCCCGCTCGCCTATAAACCCCCCCACCAGCTCCCTCAACTCCCATCTTGCTCAAAGCAAAGCACACTCTAGATAAAATCCCCTCTGCCAAATCGCAAGCAAATCCATTTTCCACTCCATCGCCCCTGAGATCACAATGCTTGGTGATTCTTGGGTTGAAGACTGTTGCACATGGTTCATAGTCTTTGGTTTCCTCCTCTGTATGATGGTAATACTCTTTGATAGACTCCTCCAGTGGGAAGAGCAAAGAGAAAGAAAGAGGCAGTGAAAAGTGAGAAGAGAAAAGAAGATAGTGAAGAGAAGATGAGAAGAAGGTTCTCCCAAAATCAACCCTGTGTCAGTCATTTCTCCGCAGCCTGCTCAAGCAGCAACAGCAGAAGAAGGTCCCGTAACACCCTTGTTATGTGGTACTTCAAGGATTTCAAATCCCTGAGATTCAAGAGCCCTACCCTTATTCTTTTTAAGTGGGGTAGTATTCCAGTAAGGTTCCTGCTATGGAGAAAAAGAAGAAGGCCTGTAGCAAGCTTGTGGAGGACCAGATCGTCAAAGCTTATAAGTTTCTGGATGAGAAGTGGTCACCCAAGTTCCGTTGATGAAGCACCAGAAGAACAATCAAGGAAGGAACCCATGTGGGAGTTCGCAAGAGAAAGGTTTGTGTGTTGGCATCTATGCTCCTTCAATAAGCTAGCTGCCAAGCAAAAGCTAGAAGCCTGAAGATGATCCTTGAGTATCCAGAATCAGCGTTTGCAATCGGCAACCAGATGCTCCTGCAAGGCCAGATTTTGTTGAAGTTCCATCTCCTCGAAGAGTCTGCAAAGTGAAGATATGTAGCTGAAGTAAAGCTATACCCATAACCCTTCTAAGCCGAATCTCGAGGACGAGATTCCTTTTAAGTGGGGTAGATTTGTAGCATCCCAAAAATTCAAATTCTGAAATTTTCTCAAACTCGCCCAAAATTCAAAATGAATTTCAAATTTCATTTCAAAATGTTTGTTTGCGAGTTGATATCAACAAATAAATTATAGTGGTCTATATTCTCTCTAAAATCCTCCTCAAAATATCCTACAAATATTTCCCCAGTGATCCCCCTCAAATTCTTTCCAGAAATACTGCCCAGATATTTCCCGAGTAATCCCCTTCAAGTTCTTTCCAGAAATATTGCCAAAATATTCCACCAATATATCTCCAAGTATTTTCCTCTTGAGAAATACCTTCAGAATCATTTTTCAAGTCCCTATAAATATTTTCTTCATAACTTTCCTCATGCTCATACGTATACGTATGCCTCCAGTGTCATACGGTGAGCTCTACAAGCAAATCTCACTTATACAAGACAAATACATGCTAACCTCCCACTAATCATCTCATCCTCCCACTAATCCTCTCATCCCTCCCCCTAATCCCCCCACCATGGCTATAAATAGAGGGGCAAGGGCCTCCTCTCTTCCCACCCCAAGCCATTTCATGGCAACTCTCTTCCCCCCACACACACCCACTCCATGTTCCACACAAGCACACACTAGCACAAGGATCGTTCGATCGTTCTTCGATCGTTCGTCCCCTGTTCTTAGTTTGTTCGTTCGTTCGTCCGATCGTTCGATCGTTCGTCCGATCGTTCATGGTTCGTTCGTCCGTTCGTCCGATCGTTCGATCGTTCGTCCGTTCGTTCGTCCAAATAATCTTTTTCCTACCGTTATGCTGCCGAAATTCCGATCGTTCGTTCGTTCGATCATTCGATCGTTCATCGTTCGTTCATAGTCCCTATTCATCGTTCATCGTTCGTTCATAGTCCCTATTCATCGTTCTTCCAGATAATCCTTGTCCTGCCGTTATGCTGCCGAAATTCCGATCGTTCGTTCGTCCGATCATTCGATCGTTCGTCCGTTCGTTCGTCCAAATAATCTTTTCCTGCCGTTATGCTGCCGAAATTCCAATCGTTCGTTCGTCCGATCATTCGATCGTTCGTCCGTTCGTTCATAGTTCCTATTCATCGTTCATCGTTCGTTCATACGAACTATTCAGTATCACTATTTACCATTACTATTCACCATTACTATTCACCATTACTATTCATCGTTACTATTCACATGCACTATTCATCATCGTTACTATTTATCATTACTATTCATTATCGTTACTATTCATCGATGATATCTATAATTTCTTTTCCATCGCCACTATTCATCGTTACTAATCATCGTTACTATTCATCGGTCATCTAGTCATCCCAAATTTCAACTACTCGTCCATCATGCTGTCCAGTCCACCTAAGACCAGCCAGACCCATGTTCCAGTCATACGAACTCCGGTGACTGTGATTTTCCTTCCAGTAGGGAACTTCCCATCTGGTCACCCATCCCAGGTTTCTCCAAGTTGAGCACGCTTAACTTTGAGATTCCTTTGAACCAGGCTTCCAAACTCAAATTCCAATAATTCTTGTTTCTAAATTCTTATCAAACTATTCCCTATCCAACCATGTCATCCCTTAAGCATGGTCCATATTCCAGAAAACTCCCAAAATACTCTTGTCCCATATTCTGCCTATAACTCTCCTGTTCATACTAAGTCAGACAATTCATTCGTCACTATTCTCACCAACAGTGAATTTCACTGTGCTACACCACATACACCCAGCTATAAATACACCCAGCTACCCTCTCCCTCTCCACACACACTCAACACCCTCAGCCAAGGCAAACACCCCACCCACTCAGTTACTCTGCTCTGCCGGCTACACGCATAGTGTCGCTTCGCCTCCAGTCCACCCTCCTGGTAAGCACCTCCGCTCCACCACCAGTAATATCACAACACCACATGACACAGATTCTACTCAAGACTCTACCCATCCATATATCACTATTCTGACCACTATACTAAATATTTGTTGATATACTTGTTGGTTTGTATGTTTGCTTGTTCATGTTGCATAGTTATCGGAGCGTTCGTGCCGTCTCGTGGAGGCCAGATCTGCCAGTCTACGCCAGGCGGTGGAGCCAGAAGCCAGTTCCGCGAGCTCCCCTTCCCCCTTCGCCGAATAAGCACGGCAAGCTCACTGGATCCCTTTGATGCATAAATTACCTATGTCTTTCAACCACAACCCTCAGCCTGTTATTTTATGCATGATATGATTTTGAGACAAGTTATTATGGCCACCCAAGCCGCTTGCCGCAATCAATCCTTAATATATTTGTTACAAATGATTTGAGAAAAGGGTGTGAGTTTTCAAAAGAAAATGCTTTTCAAAATGCGTATGATGAAGGGTTTTCACCCTTATCACCTTGTGAGTGGGATAATCAGGGACTCCCTGGTTTAGGGGAGGGCCTAAGGTGATGGCTCAGCTGGTTTAGGCGTGAGCAGAAGGATTGTCCCCTCGTATAAGGACCGGTTTGTCATCTTTCACTACCTGTACTCTTTAATAGTACAACCACTCGAGACTGTGTGGGCAGTCACTCAATCTGAACTCGTGCGGTCCGACCCCAGGGTTATGAAGGCTGGGGAGCACCGGGAGGATAAGGAGGGGGAAAGTTTTGTCCGGTTTGGACATGGTGGTGGCCTGACTCCTTCCGGATAACCGTTAAGGTTAGGACGTGCGGGGAAATAAAGAGAGTCGGATTCGGATCTCACTGATCATGAGATCGCAGAGCCGGACTAGTGGGTAAAGTGTACACCTCTGCGCAGAGTTTGAAAACCTATTCGAATAGTCTGTGTCCACAGGAATGGACGAGTCTGGTATGGTATGGCAATTAATGTTTTGTTTTCCAAAAAAAGAGATGGTTTTGAGAAAAGTGGTTTTTAAAAAGGTTCGACGGTTGAGCCGTGAGCTATGGTGGACGGGAAGTCCAGTAGCTGTTTTTGAAAAGGAAAACCAGTGGGAAACTGCTGAGATACCTGGATGGTTTAGTCCAGGGGATTTTGTTATAATACTGAAAAACTTCCTGCTCCTTTTGGAGAGGATGCACTTTGCAAAATACAAAATGTTTTTCAAAACAACCCTGCATAAAATATTGCTGTTTCTGCAAATATCCCGAGCTCTACATATTCCATGCATTATATCTGATTTCCCCATTCCGCGGGTGAAGGTGGGCTGCTGAGTACGTTTGTACTCACCCTTGCTTATTTGTTGTTTTTTCAGAAAAAGGAGATCGGGTAAGAGTTACGACTGTTCCCAACCTTGCCTGTGGCTGTTGGACCGCTGATTTGCTTCGCTGCGTATATCGGGCTGCTTCTGCCCCACTCTGATGATATGTCCCGAGTTGTGGACCAACTCTTAAAGTTGATCGCCACCTTTATAGGTTTGTCTCGTTTAAACAGATCTGGAATCATCTGATGTATAAATGTGTTTACTAGCCTCTTGGGACTAGTAATTGTATCACATTTGAGTCCCAGAGGATTGGGACGCTTCAAGCTCCTTCCCATCCCCCAGCAAGACGAATGACTTGGCGCGCCGCGCCAACCGCCGAGCTTCGGCTCGGTCGAGGGGTAGCTCTCCTCGGTGGAGATATTGCAGGTACGGGGTCTGCCAGTTTCGATTAGGCGTGACCCCGCTCCGCTCCTCCTCTACGCGCAGTGCCTCACACTCGGGGTCCGAGGGTACCTCAGGCTGAACCGAGGATGCCTCGGGCCGAGCTGAGGGTGCCTCGGGCCGAGCCGAGGGTGCCTCGGACTGAGCCGAGGGTTCCTTGGGCTGGGCCGAGGGTGCCTCGGGCTCGGGCATGTCGTCGATCTTGACGGAGGGTTGATGCAGGTCTCGGGAGAAGACGTCCGGGGGAACCATTGTTCACCCCGAGGCTATTTTAGCCAGCTCGTCCGCAGTCTCGTTGTAGCGCCGGGCGATGTGGTTGAGCTCGAGCCCGTAGAACTTGTCTTCCAGGCGCCGAACCTCATCGCAGTAGGCCTCCATCTTCGGGTCGTGGCAGTGGGAGTTCTTCATGACTTGGTCAATGACGAGCTGCGAGTCACCATGAGCGTCGAGGCATCGGACCCCTAGCTCGATGGCGATCCGCAACCCGTTGACCAGAGCCTCGTACTCAGCCACATTGTTGGACGCCGGGAAATGGAGGCGTAGCACGTAGAGTAGGTGCTTCCCGAGGGGCGAGATGAAGAGTAGGCCTGCGCCGGCTCCTGTCTTCATCAACGACCCGTCAAAGAACATGGTCCAGAGTTCCGGCTGGATCGGAACTGTTGGGAGCTTAGTGTCGACTCATTCAACCACGAAGTCCGCCAAGACTTGGGACTTGATGGCCTTCCGAGGGGCGAACGAGATTGTTTCGCCCATGCTTTCCACCGCCCACTTTGCGATTCTACCCGAGGCCTCTCGGCACTGGATGATCTCCCCCAGGGGGAAGGATGACACCACAGTTACTGGATGAGACTCGAAGTAGTGTCGCAACTTCCGCCGCGTCAGGATCACCGCGTAGAGCAGCTTCTAAACTTGTGGGTAGCGGGTTTTGGTCTCGGACAGTACCTCGCTGATGAAGTAGACTGGCCTCTGGACGGGCAATGTATGCCCCTCTTCTCGTCTCTCAACCACAATCGCGGTGCTAACCACCTGGGTGGTCGCGGCGACGTAGATCAAGAGGGCTTCTCCGGCAGCAGGGGGCACCAAGATGGGCGCATTCGTGAGGAGCGCCTTCAGGTTCCAGAGGGCTTCCTCGGCCTCAGGGGTCCAAGTGAAGCACTCGGTCTTCCTTAAGAGGCGGTACAGATGCAGGCCTCTTTCGCCGAGGCATGAGATGAAGCGGCTCAGGGCCGCAAGACATCCCATGACTCTCTGTACGCCCTTCAAGTCCTTGATGGGCCCCATGCTGGTGATGGCTGCGATCTTCTCCGGGTTGGCTTCGATGCCCCGCTCAGAGACGATGAACCCCAAGAGCATGCCTCGGGGTACCCCGAAGACACACTTTTCGGGATTGAGCTTCACGCCTTTCGCCTTGAGACATCGGAATGTCACTTCAAGGTCAGAAAGGAGGTCGGAGGCTTTCCTCGTCTTGACTACGATGTCATCGACGTAGGCCTCGACCGTCCGGCCAATGTGTTGGCCAAACACATGGTTCATGCACCGCTGGTACGTCGCACCCGCATTCCTCAAGTCGAACGGCATGGTGACATAACAGTACATGCCGAAGGGCGTGATGAAAGAAGTCGTGAGCTGGTCGGACTCCTTCATCCTGATTTGGTGATACCCTGAGTAGGCATCGAGGAAAGATAGGGTTTCGCACCCAGCAGTGGAATCCACGATCTGATCGATGCGAGGTAGAGGGTAGGGAACCTTCGGACATGCTTTGTTTAGACCAGTGTAGTCTACACACATCCACCATTTCCCTCCTTTCTTTCTCACAAGCACAGGGTTGGCAAGCCATTCGGGATGGAATACCTCTTTGATGAACCCTATCGTCATTAGCTTGTGGATCTCCTCGCCTATGGCTCTGCGCTTTTCTTCGTCGAATCGACGCAGAGGTTGCTTGACGGGTCGGGCTCCGGCTCGGATATCCAGCGAGTGCTCGGCGACATCCCTCGGTATGCCGGGCATGTCCGAGGGACTCCACGCGAAGACGTCGGCGTTCGCGCGGAGAAAGTCGACGAGCACTGCTTCCTATTTGGGATCGAGCTCGGAGCCGATCCGGATCTGCTTGGAGGCGTCGCTGCTGGGGTCGAGGGGGAAAGACTTAACCGTCTCCGCTGGCTCGAAGTTGCCGGCGTGACGCTTCACGTCTGGCACCTCCTTAGAGAGGCTCTCCAGGTCGGCGATGAGGGCCTCGGATTCGGCGAGGGCATCGGCGTACTCCACGCACTCCACGTCGCATTCGAACGCGTGTTTGTACGTGGGGCCGACGGTGATGACCCCGTTGGGGCCCGGCATCTTGAGCTTGAGGTAGGTGTAGTTGGGGACGGCCATGAACTTCGCGTAGCATGGCCTCCCCAGTACAACGTGGTAGGTTCCTCGGAACCCGACCACCTCGAACGTGAGGGTCTCCCTTCGGAAGTTGGAGGGCGTTCCGAAGCAGACGGGAAGGTCGAGTTGTCCGAGGGGCTGGACACGCTTCCCGGGGATGATCCCGTGGAAAGGCGCAGCGCCTGCCCGGACCGAGGACAGATCAACACGCAGGAGTCCGAGGGTCTCGGCGTAGATGATGTTGAGGCTGCTGCCTCCGTCCATGAGGACCTTGGTGAGCCTGACGTCGCCGATGACGGGGTCGACAACGAGCGGGTATTTCCCCGGGCTCGGCACGTGGTCGGGGTGGTCGGCTTGGTCGAAGGTGATGGGCTTGTCGAACCAGTCTAGGTAGACTGGTGCCACCACCTTCACCGAACAGACCTCCCGACGCTCTTGCTTGCGGTGCCGAGCCGAGGCGTTCGCCGCTTGCCCACCGTAGATCATGAAGCAGTCGCAGACCTCGGGGAACTCTCCTGCCTGGTGATCTTCCTTCTTGTCGTCGTCGCGAGCCCTGCCACCCTCCGCGGGTGGCCCGGCCCTGTGGAAGTGGCGCCGAAGCATAGCGCACTCCTCATGGGTGTGCTTGACGGGCCCCTGATGATAGGGGCACGGCTCCTTGAGCATCTTGTCGAAGAGGTTGGCACCTCCGGGGGGTTTCCGAGGTTTCTTGTACTCGGCGGCGGTGACAAGGTCCGCGTCGGCGGCATCGCGTTTCGCTTGCGACTTCTTCTTGCCCTTCTTCTTGGCGCCGCGCTGAGTTGACGCCTTGGGGGCATCTTCCGGTGGGCGGCCCTAGGGCTGCTTGTCCTTCCGGAAGATAGCCTCAACCGCCTCCTGGCCAGAGGCGAACTTGGTGGCGATGTCCATCAGCTCGCTCGCCCTGGTGGGGGTCTTGCGACCCAGCTTGCTCACCAGGTCGCGGCAGGTGGTGCCGGCGAGGAACGCGCCGATGACATCCGAATCGGTGATGTTGGGCAGCTCGGTGCGCTGCTTCGAGAATCGCCGGATGTAGTCCCGGAGAGACTCTCCCGGCTGCTGCCGGCAGCTTCGGAGGTCCCAGGAGTTTCCAGGGCGTACGTACGTGCCCTGGAAATTGCCGGCAAAGGCTTGGACCAGGTCGTCCCGGTTGGAGATCTGCCCCGGAGGCAGGTGCTCCAACCAGGCGCGAGCGGTGTCGGAGAGGAACAGGGGGAGGTTGCGGATGATGAGGTTGTCATCGTCCGTTCCACCCAGTTGGCAGGCCAGCCGGTAGTCCGCGAGCCACAGTTCCGATCTCGTCTCCCCCGAGTACTTTGTGATAGTAGTCGGGGGTCGGAACCGGGTCGGGAACGACGCCCGTCGTATGGCGCGGCTGAAAGCCTGCGGACCGGGTGGTTCGGGTGATGGACTCCGATCCTCCCCACTGTCGTAGCGTCCTCCACGCCTGGGGTGGTAGCCTCGGCGCACCCTCTCGTCGAGGTGGGCCCGACGGTCGCGGTGATGGTGCTCGTTGCCGAGGCGACCCGGGGCCCCAGGCGCTGTGTTGCGCGTGCGCCCGGTGTGGACCGAGGCTTCCCACATGAATCGGGAAGTCGCGGCGCGATGTTCCGAGGGGTACCCCTGCCTTCGGGAGGCGGAGCTTTCGACCCATCGGACCGCGGCGCCCTCCAGGAGATTCTTGAGCTCTCCGGTCGGTGGTTGATGGCTCTGGCATCGCACGGAGAAGCATTGCTGCTGCAGCCAGTTTCTGGCCGACCCCACTGGAAGCGGGTGGCGGCCTCACCCTGACATCGTCGGCGATGCGGTGTTGGATACCCTGGGGTAGATGGCGCACTTCTCCGGTCGGAGGTTGGCCCGCCCATTCCTGCCCGACGTCCCGGCGGATCGGCTCAAGTGCTCCTGCTCCCTCGTCGAGCCTGGCCGGCACCCCGCGGATTTGCTCGAGCTGTGGGTCATGACCCCCCTGCCGGAACGGGGACCACAACTAGCTCCCGTAGGATGTCAATGCGAGGCACAGGCCTAGGGAGATCACCGTTCTCCAGCATACCAAGATGGTTGCCTTCGGAGGGACCCCCTAGATCGATGTGGAAACATTCGCGACTTGGGCCGCAGTCCTCGTCGCCGAGGCTGCGGCTACCGTCGGAACAGTCGGAAAGGCAGTAGTCGCACACGGTCATGAAGTCCCGCATGGCACTGGGGTTACCAAGTCCGGAGAAGTCCCAACAAAAGTCGAGCACGTCGTCTTCCTCGGACCCAGAGGGCCCGTAGGTCGAGACGTCCGTCAGCCGGTCCCAGGGTGACCGCATACGAAACCCTAGAGGGTTTGGACTCGCCTCTACGAGAGCGTCCGCCAAAGCGAAGCCGCTTGGCGGGTCGAGGCTGAATCCAAGGGGCGTGAGATGGGAATCGGTCGGTACCTCTTGGTCTACGGGCGGTGATGAAGTCACGTCAGGGACTGTCTGCGCCGTCGTCTCAGGTACGAGGGTGACGCCCAGCAAGCCTTTCGCGAGCGTGCTGGCGTCGTCCGTTTGCTCGGAATTGGCGTGTTGCGGGGAGACGACGCTCATCTTCGTCTTGAACGCGAGGTTGATGCCCGACGCGCCCCCCGCTGGGGCGCCCACGCTGTCGACTTGCTCGACAGCCGACGAGGTGCCGCCTCCTGCTTGGCCTTGGTTGCCCCGCCTCCTCCTCCGTCAGCGGGGGAGAGGACGGGGTGAGCTCGAATGTTGTTCTTCCACCACGCGGGGAAGACGTCGTCGATTCCGCCGCCGGCGGGCGGGCCGTCGGCCGCCATTGTCGTTGTCGCATGGCGGGGGAAGGAGTATCATGTCGTAGCTGCCGTCGAGGGACATGAACTCAAGACTCCCGAAACGGAGCACCGTCCTGTGCTGGAGAGGTTGCTGGAGACTGCCCATCTGGAGCTTGATGGGAAGCTGTTCGTCAACACGCAGCAGGCCCCTACCTGGCGCGCCAACTGTCGGCGTTTCGAGACCGGGGGGTCCCTGGGCCGACGAGTGAAATGTCGCCGCGTGCCCTAGCCCAGATGGGTCGGCGCGAGGCCGAGCGCGAAGGGGGGGAAAAAGGCAGCCGGAGACGGGCGTGAGAGAGGTGGAAATCCCGCGGCCTTCGTGTTCGTCCCGCGCCCAGGTCGGGTGCGCTTGCAGTAGGGGGTTACAAGCGTCCGCGTGGGAGAGAGCGAGGGACTCTACGCGTCGCCCCATCCTCCCGTGCGGCCAACCCTCTGTAAGAGGGCCCTGGTCCTTCCTTTTATAGGCGTAAGGAGAGGATCCAGGTGTACAATGGGGGTGTAGCAGAGTGCTAACGTGTCTAGCGGAGGAGAGCTAGCGCCCTAAGTACATGCCATCGTGGCAGCCGGAGAGGTTTTGGCACCCGGTTCGTGTGGTGTCGTGGCCGTCGGAGGAGCGCTGGAGCCTGGCGGAAGGACAGCTGTCGGAGCCGTCGATTCCTTGCAGACGTCCTCTTGCTTCCGTAAGGGGGCTAAGAGCCGTCGTCGTCATAGAGCGTGCGGGGCGCCATCATTGCCTATCTGGCGGAGCGAGCCAGATGGGACGCCGGTCTTGTCCCCCGTAGCCTGAGTCAGCTTGGGGTAGGGTAATGATGGCGCCTCCCGTTGACGTGGTCGGTCCGCGCCCTAGGTTGGGCGATGTGGAGGCTCCTCTGAGGCCGAGGTCGAGTCTGTCTTCCGTGGCCGAGGTCGAGTCTGAGCCCCTGGGTCGGGCGAGGCGGAGACCATCGACTAAGGCCAGGGCTGAGTCCGAGCCCTGGGGTCGGGTGAAGCGGAGTTCGTCGTCTTCCGGGGCTGAGCCCGAGTCCGAGCCCTGGGGTCGGGCGGATCGGAATTCGTCGTCTTCAGGGGCTGAGCCCGAGTCCGAGCCTTGGGTCGGGCGGAGCGGAGTTCGCCGTCTTCCAGGGCCGAGCCCGAGCCCTGGGTCGGGCGGAGCGGAGTTCGCCGTCTTCTGAGGCTGAGCCCGAGTCCGAGCCCTGGGTCGGGCGGAGCGGAGTTTCCTATGGTGCCTGAGGCCGGGCCTGACTGCCTGTCAGCCTCACTCTGTCGAGTGGCGCAGCAGTCGGAGCGGCGCAGGCGGCGCTGTCCTTCTATCAGGCCGGTCAGTGGAGCGGCGAAGTGACTGCGGTCACTTCGGCTCTATCGACTGGAGGACGTGCGTCAGGATAAAGGTGTCAGGCCACCTTCGCATTAAATGCCCCTGCGATTTGGTCGGTTGGCGTGGCGACTTGGCCAGGGTTGCTTCTTGGCGAAGACTAGGCGTCGGGTGAGCCGGAAGTATGTTCGTCGCTGGAGGGGGGCCTCGGGCGAGACGGAGATCCTCCAGGGTCGGCTGCCCTTGCCCGAGGCTGGGCTCGGGCGAGGCGTGATCGGGTCCCTCGAATGGACCGATCCCTGACTTAGTCGCACCCATCAGGCCTTTGCAGCTTTGTGCTGATGGGGGTTACCAGCTGAGAATAAGGAGCCTTGAGGGTACCCCTAATTATGGTCCCCGACAAAGCTCTTCACAAAAACATGTCTCTACGTGACTCTCCGTATATATTATATCTTAACCATATTTATGAGGCGGTTGCTTTTAAAAACACCCACCGTATCATATGATCTCTTAGCTATCTCTTGTACTTGGTCAACCGATATAGGGGCTCAAGGTTGTGCATGCCCTAATAGCTCTATCATGATACAAGTTGTATATTTAATATTTGGTCTATCTCTTGCTCTCACAATTTATCTTGAAGTCTATAAGCACCTCACTTTCAGTTGTCTACTAGTGAGTGGTTCGCTTTTTCCCTCTCTATTTCTTTTTCTTTCATGTCACTATAAATCTAATATAGCATCTCGTACGGATCTCCTATGTCACCTTACTATACTTCCTCTTACATGTTTTGGCGAAAATATTCAAGTGCCTCCAGCGTATGCGTGTCTAAAAGAATGTACGTTACAACGAGAATCTATGTTGTAATAATTATAGTCGTCGAGAGGGGTATGGATAGGCAAAATCTAGAATTTATCACTTACAAACAAAACTTGATCCCAATTAGAGGTTAGAACGATATGTAAGTTAAACGGGGTAAGGGGAGAAGTTCTTGCATAGTTGCTCTTTTGAATCTGAGAGATAAGACTTAGAGCAACAATAGAATATAGAAGAAGAATCAATCGTAAGAGAACTTAGGGAGGAAAGAAGTAAAACAAATTGAAAGCTTAAGAACACAATAAACACAACAATTGTTTACTAGAGTTTGGTTTTAAAATGAAACCTCTACATCTCCATTGAGGAGTCCACTAAGGACCAGGTTCCTCTCAATCCTTTCCTCACTCAAGTGGTCACCAAGATCAAACTGGAGTTCCCCTTTGCCTTTTCTCAATCGAGGGACCAGAGTCTTCGCAAGCCACTTCACACTTTGAAGGCTCTTGCTAGCTTTACAATGAATGGGTGCCTTGTGCCAAGACTCAAGAACACAACACACACTCTTCTCTTTAGCACTCTCTCAAGGCTCTATCACAATTCACACACAAAGGCTATCTCTTTGCTCAATTCTTTCTTTTGTGGCACTTGGGAGGCTTTGTTCTTTTTTGAGAGTGTTGCTCTAGTGTATTGGAGCTATTGCCCAGCTCTTATGTATTGCATGGGCCGGTTGAAGGTGTATTTATAGCATCTAATAACCCAAATAGTTGTTGGAACTAACTCCCAAAAGGTGGGCTGAATTCGAGTGTATCAAGCCACTAACTGTAGCAGGTCTATGCGCACCAGGCCTCTGTCGCACTGTCATTTCATTTCAGTGACCGTTTTTCAGTACCCCAAATCAGGGGTACCCTCTCCTACAGCATGAAGACACCGCGCCCAAGCGACGCCCCTTAGCCACACGGAGGACCACGCCTAACCCCACCGGATGGGCAGGCCAAAGGACGCCACGTGGCAGGGAAAGACACCACACCCCAGTAAGGCCGGACCCCCATAGAAGGACACCGGACCCCTATATACATACAAGTCCGGAGCCTCCGGGTGAGTCCGAACTCCAGCAGGGTCCCGGAACGAGAAGGACCCTAGCGTGTGCAGGGGTCCGGCGCTGACGCGTGTGCGGGCCTTGGCCTCCGCTTCCCGCTCAGGCAAAAACCCGCTACTTGTGGCCCATGACATAAGCTACCGGGCCGACCCTGACGAGAAGTCGTGTAGACCCTGCATTTATTGAGGAAAAGACGCGCCACCTGCCACTGCGCTGACGGGCGACGTTCCCTCTCAGCATTTAATGCGGCCCGTCCCATCCACTGGCAGGCGGCGTCAAGGTCATCCAGCAGGCGGCGCGCCTGCTGGGTCTGCTGGTAAACAGTGCGCCCATGCCGGGAGGCGCACTATACTCATCTTCTGTTCTGCAAGAAGCTTCCCCTGCACGCCAAGGATACGCAGACCTCGAGCGACAGGGCACAAGAAGATTGCCTCGGCAACGGACATTAGAGGATCCAAGCTCTATATTCTTTATGTCCCTGGGCCCACATGTCGGGGCCCAGTCCCTTTGTGCATGCCCCCCTTCAGCTATAAAAGGGGAGGCATGCGACGTTACACACACATGCAATCTCAGACTCGCTAGCTCATACAAGCACTCAAGCAATACATCTCACAGTGGAGTAGGGTATTACGCTCCGGCGGCCCGAACCACTCTAAACCCTTGTGTGTCCTTGTGTTCTTCCCCTTCACTCCAAAGATCAAGCGAAACGCCTAAGCCCCTCCTCATCTCAGGACTTAGGGCGGGTGCACTCCGCCACCCAGCCAGAGATCTACTCTTCGACATTTGGCGCGCCAGGTAGGGGGCTAGGCATTAGGTTTTCGCTTGATTCCTTGCCCAAGTATGATGGTGCAGATCGTAGAGCACCGCGCCGAGACTTTGGTAGTCTTTGCGGTGGAGGGAGAAGCTGCTTCCTCCACACCTCAGGCTCCCAGTCGCCCGGCACCAGTCACTCCTGCTGTGCACGCCGCACGGCAGCACACGGTGGCGCAAACATCCCGGACTCCATCAAGGGCGTCTCCGGGGGCGTTGTCAGCAGCCAGGGAGTTGTTGCGACACCCTCCAAGCTCCACGGCTTCACCAGGAGCCATGAAGCAGTGGCGGGACGACGTCGACCGGCTGCTCAGTATGGCACATTCTACCTCGACCAGGTCGAAGGCGCGGTCATCACGGTGCCAACACGAGGCATCATCATCGGTGCGCTCACCCTCAGTAAGGGGCGCGCAGGCCAACGACCTCCGGGCAGAACTCAACCGCAGCCATGCGGGAGAGGATGCCCGGGTATCCTTGGAAAGGGCGCGCGAGCGCCGCCAAAACATCAATGGACGCGACCTCGATCAAGACTTCGCTGTGGTTGCACCGCAGACACCAATGGGCACCCGGTCCTAGACGGGTGTCCCCTTGGCCGGAGTGGGCTGCGCCGCACTGGCGGATCACCTTCGCGCGGCATCCTGGCCACCCAAGTTCCAGCCACACCTGCCGGAAAAATACGACGGAACATCAAACCCGTCGGAGTTCCTGCAGGTGTACGTTACCGCCATCACGGCGGCAGGTGGAAACACCACTGTGATGGCAACATACTTTCATGTGGCCTTGTCTGGACCTGCCCGGACCTGGCTCATGAACCTCACCCCGAGATCAGTCTATTCCTGGGAAGAACTCTGTGCGCGGTTCATAGCGAACTTCGCCAGTGCTTACCAACAGCACGGTGTGGAGGCCCACCTCCATGCAGTGAGGCAGGAGCCTGGGGAAACCCTCCGGAAGTTCATCTCCCGCTTCACCAAGGTACGAGGTACGATACCTCATATTTCTGATGCTTCTATCATCATGGCCTTCCGACAGGGAGTACGTGATGAAAAATGTTGGAGAAGTTGGCCACACATGACGTGGAAACTGTCCCCACGCTCTTCGCTCTGGCCGACAAATGCGCCAGAGCCGCCGAGGGCCGTGCATGGCACTCGACCCCGCAAACTGGGGCTACCCAGTCGGGTGGCTCGGGGGCCTTCCTCCAGAACGAAAAGAAGAAAAAGAAGAAGGACCGCGACTACCAGAAGCCGCGGTCCACTGCTCTGGTGGCCACAGCAGCGACCAGAGGCCAGGGCGACCGCAAGAAACGCCCACGACCACAGAAGGGTAGCAGCGGTCCATGCCCTGTGCACCCACATGGTCGCCACAGCGCCGCGGAGTGTCGCGAGATCATCGACCTCACAAAACGCATCAGCGAGCGGCACGAGCAGTCTTCTAAAGACGGCTCCCCACCTCGCCGTCGGCCCGGCAAAGAGAAGGTGGATGACGGTGAGGTAGCCGCGGCTGAGCGGGACCTCGGGTACCAGTCGCCCGAGGGGGACCTGAAAGATATATTCACTGGAGGCTCCTACTCCGGTGAAGACAACTAGACGGACCCCGTGTTCCCCGGTCTACGGAGCTGAAGCACGCCTTTCCTCCGGAGGCACTTCCGGACCCCCACGGGTCCGAGCTGCAGACAGGAATATGCAGAAGTAATCACAGCCAGAGATGAGGGCTCCCGTGTCAAATACAGATGGGAACCCTGGGTCGGGGCTTAGCCCCACGGCATATACCATACCAAGAGGGGCTCCACAACTCCCCCCAGCTGGGAAGGACCCTTCAAGGTAACGGGAGTACACCGACCCAGGGGGAACCATCTAGCTACGACCGGAGGAGTACCTTACCCTGATGCCAAATATCTCTGTAAGTTCTATCCATAGGGCAAGACTAAGGGGTCGAGTCTGTTTCCTTCTTTTCTGTAACTAGATAACACATACGTGTACGACAACCCGGTGAGTCTTCCCCCATGAACCCGGACTATTGTTCTGCACACATGCACGACAAATTATGAAGAAGAAACCACCCCCTCAGCCGTTCTCTTGTGATAGTTCTATCTTGCTGCTCCATGGTCCTACCTTGCAATCTTTCAGATAATACCTTTCAGCTAACCCACCCGTACGGTTCCCATCTGTCTGACATGGCGACATCGGAATTGAACAGCCAGGCTTGCAGGTTAAGGCCCCTGACGCAAAAGTAGGGAGGTCCGACAGCTTGGGGGCCGGCTCTAGAGAACGGGACCCCGTTCCATAGGGTGGTCCGGAGCCTGTGTAGCCGCTCAGCCAGGTCCCGTATCGTGGGCCTACATGCTCCGCCACCCCGTGACGGGGACTAAGTATCTAGAATTATAAGTCCTGCGGGTCCGACAACCTTGGGACGGAGCTAGAGAACGGACATTGGTCTCCTGGGGTGGTCCGGAGCCCGTGTAGCCGCTCAGCCAGGTCCCGTACTGTGGGCCTGCACGCTCCACCGCCCTGCGACGAGTGTCCTAGTATCTAGAACCGCGACCCAAGGGGGTCCGGACACGCAACTTGGCCACTCGGACTAAAACCTGCAAGTCCCGAGTATGTATCAAAGGATGACCAATGTCGGACGGAGAGCCCTATGAGGTGTACTTCTAATGCTTCCTAGCTAAAAGTTGTGTACAGATTCAGATCCCGGCGAGGTTGCCTCCCGAGGATTGTTGACAACCTTTTTCAGAAACGCTGGAATCCAACCTCAACACATCAAGCCTGCATCCCAGGCGGGGGGCCAGGTACCAGGGAGGAGTCAACAACATCGCTCACAACAGGAACATGCGTTACACAGATAAGTGTTAAATGCTCCTTAGAAGACAATATTTATTTGTTTACAAAAATAGGGAAAGGCCTGGGGGCTGGTTATAAAGAACGGATGCCCGTTCCATAGGGTGGTCCGGAGCCTGTGTGGCCGGTTAGCCTGGTCCCATACCCAAAACCCTGCACACTCCACCACTCCATGACAGGTGTCCTAGTATTTAAAACTATAGTCCTGTGCGTCCAACAACCTGGAGGTCCGGCTTTGAAGAACAGGCACTTGTCTCCTGGGGGGGGTCCGAAAGCCATGTAGCCGCTCAGCCAGGCCCTGTGCCGTGGGCCTGCATACTCCACCACCCTGTGGCAGGTGTCTTAGTACTTGAAGCCACCATCTAGGGGGTTCGGACACGCAACTGGGCTTCCCAGGCTAAAATCCTGCGTACATATGTTATTACATTTTGCTCTCAAAGCAAATGCCATTACTTTCCCTTACAAGCGGGACCCTAGCTCCATTTCCGCAGGAATGGACTATATTGCACCAACGAGAGTCGCGCTGGAAGCTGGCTCCGGACAGCCCTACCAACGACGGTGACCACCTCTGCATCGACGGATCGCCGACGGCAGCGACCACCTCTGCACCAGCAGCGACAACGACCTCCGCCTCGGGCGGCTAGATAGCAGCAGCGATCGCCCCCAGGGCGAGCGCTACTGTGAAAAGGTCCTCGCCCCCGTCCTCCTATAGGGGGTGACAACGAGGCCATTAAAGCCAAAGAGTCGATGCAGGCCCCACATGTCATGCAAACTAACCCCAAGAAGGAGCGTGCGACTACCCTACGGTTACGTGCACCTCCATTCCTGGGGCAACCAGCGGTCAGGAAGGCGAACCGCCGCGCAAGAGGCATGCAGCCGCCCCATGATTAAGCACCCCTTCATCTTCGCCGTATCCAGCGGTCAAAGAGGCGACCCGCCACGCAAGAGGCGTGCAACCATCCCACGGCTATGCGCCCCCTCAGCTCTGCCACAACTGGCGGTCCAACTCAGGGGCCTAGGCCCACACGTCATGTAACCGGCGCGCCGGTTACCGTGTGCAAAGAAACCACACCGCCGCCTGCGCCAATGCCACGTCTTCTCGGGACTGTCACAGATTCTGAAAAGGTAAAATTTTCAGAACCAGTGCAGCGACTCGAGGCAGCCCCGCGCATGGCCCAATAGTGTTGTTAAGTATGACGGTCACGGGTCAGTCAGCCGTGGGAATAGGCACGGCAGTTGGCGTGGTCATAGGCGGGCCGGCAGTAATGGCGGCAACGGGCGCACGGAAGCATCGGTCCAACCGCCAATCAGACTCTGGTCCCACCTGCAGGCTCGCATCCTCCCCTGAGGCCGGACCGGGGGCCATTGTCAGTACCCAAAATTAGGGGTACCCTCTCCTACAGCATGAAGACACCGCGCCCAAGCGACGCCCCTTAGCCACACGGAGGACCGCACCTGACCCCACCGGATGGGCAGGCCAAAGGGCGCCACGTGGCAGGGAAGGACACCACACCCCAGTAAGGCCAGACCCCCACAGAAGGACACCGGACCCCTATATACGTACAAGTCTGGAGCCTCCGGGTGAGTCCGAACTCCAGCAGGGTCCCGGAACGAGAAGGACCCTAGCGTGTGCAGGGGTTCGGCGCTGACGCGTGTGCGGGCCTTGGCCTCCGCTTCCCGCTCAAGAGAAAACCCGCTGCTTGTGGCCCATGACATAAGCTACCGGGCCGACCCTGACGAAAAGTCGTGCAGACCCTGCATTTATTGAGGAAAAGACGCGCCGCCTGCCACTGCGCTGACGGGCGGCGTACCCTCTCAGCATTTAATGCGTCCGGTCCCATCCACTGGCAGGCGGCGTCAAGGTCATCCAGTAGGCGGCGCGCCTGCTGGGTCTGCTGGCAAACAGTGCGCCCGTGCCGGGAGGCACACTATACTCATCTTCTGTTCTGCAAGAAGCTTCCCCTGCACGCCAAGGATACGCAGACCTCGAGCGACAGGGCACAAGAAGATTGCCTCGGCAACGTACATTAGAGGATCCAAGCTCTATATTCTTTATGTCCCTAGGCCCACATGTCAGGGCCCAGTCCCTTTGTGCATGCCCCCCTTCAGTTATAAAAGGGGAGGCATGCGTTGTTACACACACACGCAATCTCAGACTCGCTAGCTCATACAAGCACTCAAGCAATACATCTCACAGTGGAGTAGGGTATTACGCTCCGGTGGCCTGAACCACTCTAAACCCTTGTGTGTCCTTGTGTTCTTCCCCTTCACTCCAACGATCAAGCGAAATGCCTAAGCCCCTCCTCATCTCAGGACTTAGGGCGGGTGCACTCCGCCACCCGGCCGGAGATCTACTCTCCGACACCGTTCTTAAAAGGTGTTAGGTGTCATGTAGCACTAGACCCATTTCAATGCACCACATGACCACATCAGCGTGACGTTAGCTCAACTGTTGAATCTCCAAATCTGATCATTAAGTCATGAATGTCTTGTGTTCAACGGACCTCGATCCAATGCGCTAGCTACCCTTTCTTCAAAGAATAACTTACTACATAACTAGTCTAGTGACCTATTAGTTGCACATCGGACTGGTCTGGTGCGCCAAGCTTTCAAAACCCCAAAATAAGCTCTTTGTGTAATCGGTTCGGTGTCGGATCCGGTGCACATTGGACTATCTGAGTGCTACGTAGAGCAACAGACTTAAGTCTTTTTTGGGATTTTCTTCCATGTCTTTGTTTGGCTACCTTCTTGAGCACTTCTATTGTGACACCCCAGTGTCACCTAGGGTTTCTCTTAAAAATGCCAAATCAAGAACCATCATTTTATGTGAACCAAAGTAAGCATGAGCATCAAATTAACATAAGAATAAAGAATTCACCAAGCATATACTTAAAAGTATCATGATCAAAGCAAATGGGTCTTTCCAAAAGGTAATAATGTTGCAACCCTAATAAACCCTAAGTAAGCCAAGTTAAGCATAAAAGGGAATTGGGAGAAGTCATGAGGGAAAATGCAAAAAATTAGATATGATCAAATTACAAAACTTTAGTTCACCAAATAACTAACAAAACATAGTAAGAGAGTTTGGCCTTTTGGTCTTTCTAAAATTCCCAAATCAGCCCTTGAACCATGAACCCTTGGAGAAATTCAGATTTCTAAATTTCTGAAATTCAGACCTCTTTCCAAAGATCAACTGCGTTCTCTGTTTTTCGAAACTCAAAACTAGAATATCCAAATATCAAAGTTTTGCCAAATTCCCTTGAACACGTCCTAGAAAAGTTTGAACTCAAACCAAATTCATTTGACACGGTTTTGGCACAGTTTGACCTTGGGACCAGACATTCTGACACTGGCACCTTGGTGACGCTACAACTCCCTGTCCCTAGCCTAAAACCGCGCGACGTCCAAACACAAAAGACAAAGCAAGGTCAGGTGAACAAATCCTTCACAGCGATCTTGCCCAAATTCGCGAAGATTTGCACCCAACCAGCGCTTGAACATGGGCAGAGGCAACGAGCACACGTGTTCGACCGTGGCTGACACCTCCGGTTCACGCCCGTTCGCGCACCGCGCCTCCCAGTGCACGCCCACGCGCGCTCGCCGGTCCACGGCCGCCCGTGCACCGCGCCGTGCCTATAAAGCCTCCCCAGGCGCGCCCCACTTCACCCCGCGCTCACCTTCACCGGCCAGCCCCCTCTCCTTAGCTCCGGCGAGCTCAATTCCGCCCGCCATTGCCGCCAGAGCTTCGGCCACCGTGGCCAGCCCACTCTAGCCACCCCCAAGTCGAGCCAGTGCTTCGGCTAGCTCCGCCAGTGGCCCGTGAAGCTTTCCAAGCCCTCGGACCAGGCCGGACTTCACCGGAGGCCCGAGATCGACATCACCGGACTTCGGTCTTTCGCCGCCGCGCGTGGACAGAGCTAACCGGTGAGTCTCCGTCCAATTCCTTGCACCCATATCTTCTCTGGCATCCTCTCTGACCCGTCCAATTGAACTATCTCGCCGTGAGTAGGCCGGACTCCTCGCCGCCGACGAGCATCCCCGCCTGCGCATGTGGACCGACCAACTCCGACCATCCCCGACGGCGACCCGCACACCGTTGTGATCCCCGAGACCTCCCCTACGTCCTCGACCACTTCACCGGAGCCATCTCGCCGTCGGTAAGCCCCTCCGCCCTTTCTTCCGCCGCGGTTACTGTTAAGTTAGGAGAAGGACCTCGGGTTAGGATTTGAAGAACCCGAGGGGTTTTCTGTAACGTCAGTGACCCATGTGAATAGTAGCCTAGGGACTGATCCACGAAGAAAACTTAAAATACCCGCTAGGGACCCCCGTGCAAAGTGGTTTTCCATTAAATCAATTCTGTTAATCTTTTTAAAATGACCAGAGAACTTAGAAAACCCATAACTTGATGAATTCTTAATAAAAAGTTGTCAAACTAATTTTGCTAAATCCTAAATATTATGAACTATCATTTAAAAATGATAAACCCTATGCTTTCTGTTCTAAATTTTAGAGTTTAAAATTAAAAATAGAAAATTACCAAACCTAGTTTAATTAAGAAAAAATAGTTTTTCTTCTGTACTGAACTTAAGAAAATTTGTGGGTATTCAAACCTCATTTAGACACTGTTTAAAAATAGTAGGAACCCCAACATTGGAAAATATGATGTAGATATTCAATTAAACCTATTTTGCCCAAAACTTAGGAAAAATCAGAAAGGCATTAGAAATTGATGAACAATGATTAGAATTATTTTTCCTAGTTTGCTTAAGTAACAGAGAACCTAGGAAAAATAAAGAGACCATTAGTCCAGATCAGTTTTAAATTAGAATGCTTTATTTAGCCTTATTTGAACTGAAAATCAATTATTAGAATTACAAAACTATACCCAAATTGGATAATAAAAATCCAGTGGACTTACAACCACTAGAGCCCCACTACAAAAATAAAGAACACCTCAGCCCAACATTTTAAGTAGGGAAAATAAATATAATATGATAATGAGGCATTTTCCAAATAAATCATGAACAACCGCTAATAATGTAATAATGGGCAACCAAAAATTTGCTAAGTCCATAATGAGATGAACCACCAGTGAAAAAAATACAAACCCATGAAAAAGGAGAAAACTCTTACCTATTGCTAATGTTTTATGAGAAAGGCCACTTAATTCAAATAATGCATACCACCCCTTCCCTTAAGCAAAAAGATGTCAAACTTCAGAATGATTGCTCTTGCGCAAAACAATAACTAAGGAAAAATAAGAACTCTGTTGTTTGATATTTTTCAAATATAGTGGTAGTAGAAAGCACCTATTTGGCTAGAAACTTGAGAAAACCATAGAAAAATAATTAAAATGTATTAATGACTAGAAATTTGTATCAAGTCATGTTATTACACCTAAAAGCCAGCAAAAATAAGTTTTAGAGAATTACCCACTGTTAAATAATAGTTGTAGTTCAAAGCACCCCTTCTGCCCTAGAATTTAATAATTTTGTCCAGAAAAACCATTCACTTTCTGATCCCCAAATTTTGAGACAGAGCAACATACACCAGTACCAAGCCACTGTAATTTTTGCAGAATTTTTAGAATTTTATAAAAGCAACTTGTAGTTCAAACCCACTCCAAAACATTTAAGAGAGTAAAAGAAAAGGGAAGAAGAAATAAACCCCACCCCAATAAGTCTAACTTGAGTACTTATCAACTCTCACTAAGACTTAAAAGGAATTCATTGGAACCCCAAAAATAAACCTACCACTTACCTTAGCTAAGTTTAACCCAATTTACCAAGTATACCACCCAAGGGTCTTACATAAGTAAAGTTAACCTAGTTTAACTCAAGTAGATCATACACCTCCAAAGTTATAATTTCTAAAAGCACATATCATATCATGCATATATCTTACGCATTGAATTCATTAGATTGTAATCTTGCCGACGGAGAGTACGTGCTCATCCCCGAGCAAGGACCTGTCCAAGAGGAGGACCAGGAGCAGGCTTCAGAGGCTGCTATTGAGGATCTCCCCGCAGCCCCAGCAATTGAAGGCAAGCCCCGGTTTTATGCATAACAGTATTATTATATGCTACTTTACTACACTTAATGCTTGTAGGATTGTAATGTGCACTTAAGTGTAGGAGTTGCTTGAAACCTCTAGTTGCATGAACTTAGGATTCCTTTTTGAGATGAATACTAGTATGCTAGGTCGAGTAGCGGCTTGCTAATCAGGATCTCGGTAGAAGTCGAGTGATTTTTCTAGCACTCGCGCGAGGTCAGGAATTGATTGTATTCATCTTGATAATGGGATATATGTTAGTCTATGGACTTGGATCCAGGGAGGATGCCTTGCCCATGAGACGGGAAAAAGGAATTAAGGATTAATGTGTGGATACCTGAGTCAAGCTTTTGAACGTACTAAGCACATGCCGAGAAAAATGGTAACCGGTAAACCTAGTACCTGAGTGAAGCCGGGCGCGGACTTTATCCCTCATGCGACCTGAGACTGGGTCTCCCATGCTAGCTATGGTGGGTACAAGTGCGGTCACTGCACGGCGGCAGCCGGGGTCAGTGGAGCATTGTATGCCAAGGCGGTGAGGCCTGGACGCGAACGGGGAATCGATGGGGACGGTTGTCATGTGTGGGGTCGGAGTACCCTGACATGCCGTGTGTTTAGGTTTACCTTGCAAGGTTAAAACTCGATTCGAATCGTCTGCTTCTCGCAGCTAATGAGACTGCTTGACCCCTTGTACTGCATCGAGTAAGAAGTGAAATGAGGTTACATGAGATAACTTGTTGATTGAACTAAATGCTTGTCACCATGTATGTTTAGAAGGAGCAAATCTAGCTAAGTTAATGATGATAGAATCTGAAAAGCTAAAAATTGAATTTAGAAACAGCTAGCGCTTTTGGCAAACCAAACCCCTCAGCCAAACAGCTGCATAGTCTAGAGGTAGAGGAGTAGACTCCTCACACCAGTTAAGTCTAGCTGAGTATTAGTATACTCAGCCTTGCTTGTGGCATAATTTTGTAGGTACCATTCAGGAAATGGTTGATGGTGTGACTTGGCCTACCACCCTGCCACCGGGTTGGACGGTCGAGTGGGATGTTGCTCCGGCAGGAGAGGAGCACGAGGAGTAGTGGGCTAGGCCTTGCCCATTTCCTCGATACCGACGACGTCGATTATCCGCTGCATTTTATTTTGTGAACTCTTATTTGCTACTCAAAAACTCCGATTTATGTAATAACTCAGCACTTAATTTGAGGTTTCCTGTTTTATTGTATTTCTTCTGTGACTCGCCTTCGAGTGAGATTGTGGAATTTGATCCTGGTTAAGTGGCTCTATCAGACTAGATCTGAGGGACTGACGGGTTATTCCGATTTAAGTGTGTTACGGCCCCTGAGGCGTGACTTAGGCACTTAAGCTGGAATAATTCGGGTGGTTCCGCCACATCTATGACCTAGACAAATATATCTAGAGTTCATCTAACTGGTACAAGTCATATGTCCTTATCCTTTTGATCACCTCAACTCATTTTCTCGTACTTGCTCAAACTTAGCTCTAGAACACCAATTTTTATGTATGATCTTTCCAAACTCTCTAAGGTGCTAAAATATGTTCCTAGGGCCATATAAAACTTATAAAAGTGCTTGAACTACTCATAGTTCATTGTTTTCAAATTATGCCCTTTCTAGTTAAGTTTTGAGCCATAATTCATATTAAATCTTCTAATTTCATTCTTATGAACCCGCAACCATTCACTTAACAAACTAGTTTGTCCACAACGTTGTGATGATCATCAAACACCAAAACCAATATAAAAATAGATTAAATCTAATTTCCCTTTCACAAGGGCCCTAGGACCCTTGATTGTTCTAACGGGACATGGTGGAGTATGCGTCTTATTTCTTTGGAGTGCCCCAATATCAAGTCACCTAGAGGGTTGGACCTCCTACCATGGTTGGAGCTAAGGTAGGTTCATAGGGCATGGGGCCCTAGGAGCAGTGGTCCTAGCAGCTAGGCCTTATGGTAATGTCATATATCGAGATCCTTGATGCACCTTGGAAACATCTGGGGTATTCTTTTTCTCGGGTGCTGACAAAGGCCCCCAAGAGTCTGCTATTGGACTAGTCCTCCAAGCGAGCCCATTTTTCTTTCTAAATGCCTAATGAAACATGTTCCAAATTTGCATGGTTTGTCGCATCCATCACATCGCTAGGGCAACAGCAAGTGTTTTGACAATCGGGTTCCAAGATGAGCAAGTAGAATGGAGGACTGGACCAGGCTAGGAAAAAGCAACATATCACATAAAAATGGATTCGTACCGTGATTTAGTTGTTCCTTGGATTTCATCTCATGTTTTGCCATTGTGTTCATGTAAGGCCAATTGTCGGTCATTGTTACCTTTGGTTAAGAAACTGAAGCATTGGTAGAAGTTATGTTTCATGTATGTATTCCTTATGATGAGAAGTGTTGTACCTAGAGCCTAACCAATAAGTGAAAGAAAAGAGGAATTACCACTAATTCCTCTATGGGGGAAATTAATTAATGATTCCTTGCGAATTCTGAGTAGGGGTTTGCTCCCCAAGTGCGTATGCTAGAACTATCCTATCACGTACGATGGGGATCTATGGTGCAATAATTATAGTGGTTGGACATTTATTTTTTGTTCATCTGTTATGTCACACGACTCTACTTTTCATGTGGGTCATGTGACGCTTCGAGTTCTTCACCCAGGGAAAAAGAGAAGGGATTTAAATATGCCTTTGTGTGATATTTAACTTTCCCATTTTATAGAGGCTTGCAATTTTTCCCTTGCATTCTCTCATATGTTGTTTTCCTCCTCCAATCATTCTTCATTCATGGTGACCACTTTTCTTGTCTTTCTTGGTGATTGTGATGGCTATAGTCTCATCCTTGATTAGCTACCTCGAGGATGAGTGCTAAATAAGGATGGTTTAGACAAAGTGCGAGAGCTTCTAGGATGCATTACTACCCCTGGCTTCCAATAATATCTACCCCACGACATCACTGCCATGAACCCCTTGTGAGAATTTAGGAGAACATACAATTTTCTGTTCTCATGTGATGGTGGTTCCAAACTTTCCTCTTTCTCGCTTCCTTCTCCACATCCAGGGCCGGTCCCAAGGTTTCATAGACCCGGGGCGAAACAAAAAATTAGGGCCCTTAAAAATTTTGAATGATACAAGTTTATAATATATATACTTTCTTCTATGTACATAAGCAAATTTTTGAATGATAAAAATCTATAATATATCAAAACAACTTCAAATCTTTGTACATATTATCTCAAAAATTTCTTTTAATGTTTCTTGATGCGAAGTCATTGATAATAGTGTTGCTATCAACATCGTCTAATATTTTTTCTCAATGTATAAAGTAGCCAATCCGTTGAGGCGATCTGGAGACATTGTTGACCTTAATAGTTCTTCAACAATTTCAACTTTAAAAAGCTTCTCTAACCCGATGCCACAGTCACAAGCACAGTAAATAATATCCAATAAACGATTGAAATATTTGGATACAGATCCATTTGCCGAACATACTCAAAAAAATCTCCATAAAAGACATTGGTATTTCAGGCAAACTGAACTTCAAAACCTTCAACTCAGATAGTAGATCATTTATCTCAACGTCAGAACTGTCCTACGAAGAGGGACAAGTAGAGCAACCGTACTAGACACAACACCTAAGATTATATATACATGTATATTACTTGGGGCCCTTCCAAAATCGGAGGCCCGGTGCGGCGGCTCCACTTGCCCCCCTCCAGGACCGGCCCTGTCCACATCCTTGACTACTATAACCTCTAGGTTGGCCATCTTACCCCAACACTATTCTTTCCCTCTCGACCATGAATAGTTGACATCTTGACCTAAAACCAGATAATAGTCATTGGCAAATAAAAGGTGATCATCTTCAGTAGGTTATACTCCCAAATCTGATAAAATCGAGGAAACCATGAGTGGGAGCATAATGGTCAAGATGAAACCGCTAAAAGAAAGGTAAGCAAGGCAACAAAATTAAACCTTTAGAATCTAATGGTGACACCTCAACCCACCCATTATGCAAGGTAAACCAGAAATCCAAATAATCAACAATAGTGATCGAATAACATTATGGAAATGCTATAGAGATAAAACCTGGTTGAGGATTTGAATTGCTCAATGGAGGAAGGCGAGCAAGCCTTCTATGGCTAAAATAAGTTGAAAAAAGCATACATGTATAAAAGAGACAAAAATATGGTGGCCATCAAAACATAGCTTAATTAACTGCCATCATTTATGCGTCAACTACATGATTATTACTTGTTTGTTACTTATAAAACTGATGTTAATGATTTCAACATTGTTGTCCACATTTTATACATTTTTTTGTAAAGAACAAGATGAAGGCACTATATCTCAGTGAGACCTTGTTTTAGCTTTTCTAGAAGCAAGATATCAATACCAACATATTGTTGTTGTGAACTTTGTAAGTACCCAAGCTATGATCACAACATTATCACAACTTTATCTTAAACATTTGAACATATTCCATGCTTATGCAAGTTGAAGGAAAACTTTTCCTCGAGAAACAATTGGATCATATATCCTTCTTTAAGCCTATGTAAATAAATGAGACAACATGTAGCGATACTAAGGATGCTAAAGTAAAAGATCTAGATAACCGATTGATCGTGATCATATCTAAAGTTAGAGACAAAACGAGCATACTCCTAGACTACAACTGCTAGTACTTGTTCTAGTCCCTATTTTGTGCTTATTATCTTTTTATAGATTATTTATAAAGTATAGCTTTGTGACTATAGTTTCCATTTCATCCTCATAGACATCAAACTTGCACAATCATGTATCGAGGTGTGAGACTCACAGATAAGGGAACATTCTCAGATCAAGCACCTACCATAGTGCTAAACAGGTGAACCCATTTACATACCATTTTGTAATCAAATAACATAATCTAGGTTCTAATATTGCCTCCTTTTGCACTTTATAATGTCAAAAGATGTCAAGGAAAAATTTGATGAGGATAGGTCATGGATACTTTTGTTCCTTATGGATATGCAAATCCTAGATCAACCAAGAGTCATCAAAGAATGCAGGTTCTACTTGATGTTGGCAATGCATCAATACCTTTACGTGAGCATAAGTGGAGATAAAATAGTGTGTATGCTTCCTATATCATGTATATCGGTTAATTCATCAAAACACCCTAGTGTTTTGTCAAATACTTGTGCATTTTAATATCATATTGCTTCAAGGATAGCACAAAAGATTTGGCCATAACAAATAGGTCGACCGTGAGATCCGAGGATTTCAAGACAAGCTAGCAACCTTCATCATGTTGGAGATGTTGAGTAGAAAATGACCTTTCTGACATGGATGTTTGAAAAACAAGAAACATTTTGATCGATAAACTATTATAATATGTATAATCTTATTATAGAGTTAAATGCTTGTGCGGCCTCCGAACTTGTCAAAAGGATGCCACTTATGTCCACGACCTTTGAAAATGCATTTCTAGTGATATACATGTACCACTGCGAGCTCAGATACAGAGCCGACAATATAATCTCTTCAAACAATGTCAGCTTAATATACTAGCAGGCTTAATACGTATTAAAAAACTTAAATAAAAGCTAATAGAATAGAAAATAAAATCATAAAAGAAACTATAAAAATGAAAAAAAAGATATTTAGTCCATCTATCTATGTGAGAAATAAACCTCATATATAGCTCATCGTAGTGTAGAAGATTCCTAGTAGAAAAACATTTCAATACGTTGTAATTTTAACCATGCATTCTAAGTTTTATACATTTAGCAAAATGGCCAAAAAGGCTATCCTTGTCGAGAAGCGGACAACAATATATGCCAATGATTGAGCCACGTGTGTGATCTGAGTTTGGACAAACAATGTTGTATAATAAACGTGTACGTAGGGTGCCTTGTGTGTCTGGCTCTCTCTAGTTTCTAGCTAGAACCCATTTTCTAATAATATCCCGAGACGACATCATCTACTTGAAATTGAGATCTCCCTTGAACATATTTTGAATTTTTTTTACTGGCGCTGTCATTTTCTGCATCCCTGTCCACACAGATGTGTGTGTGTTTGCTGATGGCAGAGAGATGAGCAGGAGCCAGAATGCAAAGAAGACAGCAGAAGTCGCCGGCTTCTAGATGAAGAAGATGAGCGTGGTTAATAAGGTGCGGCGCGCGCCACACTCTAGAACGGAACGGGCTTTTGAAAAACGGGCACCGGCCGGTTTCCTGTTGGGGCGGACAGATTTCCCTTTCCGGTGGATTCTCGCTTTTCTTTGCTTTCAATTTACAGCGATATTGCATTGTTTTTATATGACAAAATTACTCTGTTTTTATATCAAAACTAGTTGTCAGAGTTCGAGTCCCTATCCGTGCATTACTACGATTTTTATATATCAAATGTTTAGACTTTACCGATTTCTATTGGTTAGGGCATATACAGTTCGTGTGCGGTGCCGACGGATCTCTATTTTCTCGGTGAGAATTGGACTGATGTTGATGGCCACCATTAAACAAATATAGATTAAACAAATATAGATTAATTGAGTGATGGCACATACTACTACTACTAGTTTTTCTACCCTAGGACTCAGGGATGCATGATGAGTCATCCGTAAACTCGTAGATAAGCTAATATTTTTATGAGTGTGCTAGTAACCCGCAAAAATTAGTCTATTTATTAGGAGTTCGTAGTTAACCCGTCTTGTATCCTACCAGGATTGTATGGTTCTAAGTACGTGGGGGTGCATGTCATTTTCACATCGTCAGACCCATAAATAATGCTCCGTATATAATATAGCCCATAAATTAAGAGGTCGAAGATAAGGTATACCATGTGGCATGTGCAATGGAAAAGACGTGGTTTCGCGTATTGTTAATGGAAATACTAGGGTTCTCCATCTAGATGATACTATATTGACGAGGCCGCATGCGTGTGGCCGGTCGGTCTTCCGTGACTTGACTAAGGACCTATGACCAACACACCTACTTGTATGTGTGAAATTTGCTCCGGTTCAAAGTCGGGTCTCTATCAAGCAAACAAAGTAAATAGATTATTTCAATCTCAAGCAGTGGCAAATAAAAATTTGAGCCTTTAAACAAATCAGACTGTATTTATATCTATGACCAACAACATCAAAGACAAAATTTCTTCTTTATATTTTATCCACCTTCCCTTAACTACCTGTGCAGATAGTACATGCACTACCGAAATCGCGTCAAAAGGTTCTTTGCCGAGTACTTTTTTTTTCGAAAAGCACTCGGCAAAGAAAAGTACTCAGCAAATTAAAAATCGAAAAAACAAAAAAACAGCAAAAGACTTTTTTAAATTATAGCAACTCTCCAACCCTACCCTATTACCATACCCATCATCTTATCATTTTTTACTATTATTTTGAATCAAATTTATAGTTTTGTGAATGAGTGAGATTCGAACTCGGAACCTCTCTCGCGCATACCCTCCTATACCACTACACTACTACAATTATATCTATATTACATTTTCATTCCTCATGTATTATAAAAACCGAGAGTAATTTGATTATTTAAGGCACCAAATGAATTCATTTGAAAATGTGACCAACTATAAAGTTGCATAACTTTTTGAGATTTACAAGTTGTATTTTAATAGTTTCTACAATCGAGGCCGTTTACAAAAATTTGAATTTTAAATTTGAAAACTTCACAATAATTTTTCAATGATAAAATGATTTCAAATCAAAAAGTTTTCAATTACAAAATTTCATTACATTTCAAGACCTACAACTTTTATTTTGGT